>NC_056524.1:7792714-7948106 GCF_019175285.1 Sceloporus undulatus
CTTTATTATATGACAAGATTCACCGTATTAACCACTCTGACAGATGTGGCTTATTTTATATTGAAACCATGATTTAGGGAGAGAAATGTGCTGCACTTCAGGCTGAACATGCAACTGTGGCAAAATGAACACTTACCATCAGGGTCTCTCACTGAGTCTTCTGTCCGTACCCCAGCCATGTGGTATTGTGTGCTTATCGACTGTGCCAGCATGCCTTCCAGTCTCTCCAAGGTAGCCTGACCCTCAGCAGTTAAATGTGATAAGCCTTCTTCATATGTATAGAACGAGGGGATGTCACCCTGGCCTATTTCTGCAAACAACAATAAACAACCAAACAGCTTTTAGCAAGAGCTTGGAAATGTTACTTTTGGACTACAGCTTCCACATATACACACCAAGTACTGTTCTAAGCTCTTCTTTTAGCCTGATGACTGCTATGATATTGTCTGAACAAAACAGTAGGAGATTAAGAGTGAGTTTGATTCCAAATACTACACCAGTATTTATGATGGAAGTTTGAAAGGAATTCACATAAGCTGAATTCACATGACACTAAATTTTAAGTTTCCCCCTCAAAACAAGAGACTGCCTTTTAGTGTCAGACGTACTGATGAAACATAGGGCAATTCAACTAAGTTTTTTTTAAATCAAGTATCAAGTCAACTCTCTTGGTATAAAAGTTGACAAGCTTTAGACTCTCAGTTTAGCGATTTAAATAAGTATTCCAAGCTGCTCAAAAATGCTACAAAAGACTAGCTTAAGAGCTGCCTCATTGAGTCAGCTCACCTTGACTCAAACCCATCCGATTTAAACCCATCTTGTCCAGCGTTCAGTCTCCAAGAACAGCACTGAATGCAATAATCATATCTATTTGTCCCTGCATCCAGACACAGAAACATATTAATTTTTAATTACAAAAGTACCATCCAGATATCCATGGCTGTTATACTACCCTGCACACATTTAATCTCATATCAGGATTTTGAAAAGCCTGGTAAATACTTGGATGGGAGACCACCAAGGAACACCATCACTCAAACCCTGGTCAGCCTCTGCCATGAGCCAGAGTTTGCAGTAACAGGCTAGATGGACCGATGATTTGACTCAGCATAAGGCATATTTCTGTGGACTTTCTTATTTCTTTGTACTGGCAGACTCAGGCATTTCTCTTAACCTTTTGAGATGAACAGTCTGTGTCTGAATGGACACCACACAGACACACACAGCATAAGGTATGCCTTCATCCATTTAGACTATTGATATTCAAAAGTTTCTTCAACCAAGCACTGACTGGATATTTTTAAAAATAAACATCTGTTTTTTACTGCTGAACTGCTCCCAGTTGTTGCAAAATGAAAAGATTGCTAATCAGAGTTCTGTACAGACAACAGATAAGCTAATCTTAAGGGAGACTCACCAGCTGCCAGTTTGCTTCTAATCCAGATCCTGTGTGCTGGTAAATGACATTCAACGCCCTCAAGAGCTTGGGATCTCAATAGGGAGAGGACACTTCTAACTAAACTTGCCTGACGACTGAGATCTGATGAGGGGGCACCCTCCGTGTCCCACGAGTGTCGACAATACACAGTGGAAGGACATGGGAGAGGGTCTTCTTAGCAGCGGGACCCAACTGTGGAATGCCCCCCCCCCCCCCGAAGCCTCCCATATAGGGCTTACATTTCTCTCCCGCCTTATAGTGCTAGGTACTCTCTAAGTGGTTTACAATGTGTTAGCCAACTGCTCTCAACAAGCTGGGTACTCATTTTACCGACCTATGAAAGGGTGGAAGGCTGAGTCAACCTGGAGCCCTGCAGGATCTAACTCACAATGCCGTGGCTGTAGTACTGGCATTTAACCATGCGCTACCAGGGCTCCTTAACTGACCACAACATAGTTTTCTTTTCAGCAGCAAGTTGAAACAGGCCATTTTATTACATCCTTTGGGACCAAATTTACTTTTCAGATGCACACATACATGACTTGACCTGTTATAACCTTTAAAACTGTTTTAATTAATTTCTTAACTTATATATTTTAATCTTGTTGTGTTTTCAATCTTGAATTATTATAAATTGTTCACATTGTTTTACTAGGATGCTACCCTGAGATTTCATGATAATGTGTGTGTGCTTTCAAGTCACCTGTGGAAGTATGCTGACCCCATGAAATCCACAGGCTTTTCTTAGGCAAAAAATACTCACAGGTGGTTTTACCAGTTTCTTCCTCTGAAATATAGCCTATAACACCTAGGATTCACTGGTGGTTTCCCAACCAAGTACTAATCAGACTGACCCTGCTTAGCTTCCTAGATCAGCTGGGATCTGGTGCCTTCAGGGTATTTAAGCCACTTCATGATAAAGGCAACAAATGTTTTAATTAATAAACCAGTATGTACACCAGTGAATCAAGCAGAGTCTATGTTGAATAAACAACTACTGGCCCAAAGCAAGCATCATTTATTTTCATCTTTGGAAACATCACACACAGTTGCTACCTATTGTGGCTTCCTGAGAATCAAGGATAAACCGTTGACAATTTAGGAAAATTCACTGTAACAAAGTACCACTAACCATGGGCTTCCACATCATATTCCTCGCCATCATAATCATTGTCAGAGTCTTCATCTTCTGGGTCAGGATGCAGGGCTTGACATTCACACATGGCAGAGAACATGGCCTCCACTGGGGAAAACATAAAAATACACCATGAGTTCACTGGCCATTAAGTTAAATAACAAATGGGATGATCAAGATGGCCATTTATCCCAGGTCTTACACTAGTACTGTCACCAGTTCTCAGCAGCATTTTCCTAAGTGACTTCATCCAAAAGTACTGGACTACAATTCCCACATCCTGTCAGTGAGAGGATCTGCCATTCAGAAACCTCTGAAACGTGCTGATTTAGGGAAGGATAGCCTTGTGCAAAGGTTTCTCTCAGGTTTTTAAGTGAAGATGCAATGGGACAGAACATACAGAAGATGACACAGAACAAGTAGTATTATTGTCATTATCATCCCACCTTTCTTCCAAAATTGGCGCTCAAGGTGGTTACTGGTGACCTTCAAGTGGGTTGAACTACTCAGGTTTTGCTGAGCTGGACATCTTGTTGAGATGCTACCAAGGTAGGGGACCTCATTCAGGAAAGAGGGATTGTGATCAATACCTATGCCATGTTTAACTCTTTCTTCACAAATTCATGGCAGCAGATCTGAGCCCACTGCACCCCTCTGAACATGCAGCCAATGCTGCTTCCCAACCATCTATTCTTTCAAGCCATGGAAGAATACTGAGCATTCAGTCAGTACTTTGACAATGGAGTGACAGCGAGGGGCTTTATGAACACTGCCATCATAAAAGCGATGACCTCTGGGTCTGACATTGAAGAAGTGGGAAGCTCCTTGCCTCTCTTATCATGGCTGCAGTGGGCAATGATGGCACAATAGTCCCTAGTGCTCTGGAGGAGGGCACAAGGACTGTGATCTGGTGGAAGGGCTCTCCTTTTTCTCTCACCAGTGGGAGCAATATAATTCAGGAAGACATTGGAGAGGTCCTTCTCTGTTGTGGCACCCTTTGCTGTGGAACTGCCACTGCCACTGGTTTCTTTCCAATGTCAAATCAAAATATATATATTTTTAATTAAAGCCTCTAGGACACTGGTCCCCAAACCATGCCCTTTAAGAGATTTTGTACTTCAGCTCCCAGAAGCCTCAGCCATGTTGGCCAATAGTCTGGGATTCTGGGAGCTGACATCCAAAATCCCTTAAAGAGCACAGTTTGGGGACCACTGCTCTAAGACCTCATTTACTTAGTGCAAAATGCACATTTACAGTTTTACTTTTTTTAATCAGTTACAACTTGATAACTTGTTTAATTTGTTTTTAGTTCGCTTATTTTTTTATTGTCTTAAACCTTGAATTGTTATAAATTGTTTAAATTGACCCCCCCACACACACACACACTATACACTGCCATGAGATCCCATGATAAAGTGAGAGATGCAAATATTTTAATAAAAACAAAATCAATAGGTGACCTATCTATAAATCAAGCTAGGCACTGTCCATTGCCAATACAAGCCTATCACGACCATGAATCCATGCAACCAAAGTGTCACTGCAGCTCTGCAATCTTTGGTTCCCCAATGAAACTTTCTCAAAATTTAGATGCCTGGCACACATTTTGCAAGACAGTTTCTAAAATCAGAGCAGCTGAGCCAACAGCAGCTATGACAAGCAGAGGTTTATCACAGGCCAACTGGAGTCAGGCAACTACAACCACCACTGAGACATCTCAACAGATCCAAGCCAGTAACAACAAGAAAAAAGACAAGGAGATAAAACAAGACAAATGTAGGTAGATAGCAAGACTCAGACATAAATCTGATGATGCAACCCATGGACTCTTAGCTAAGCTTCCAATAAACAGCAGTATCCAGAGATGGGTTCACCTGTTATTTTACCTAAAAAATATTTGTTCAGTGTGCTTGGCATCCATAATGGCAGGGGTTATGTAAGAATCCTGGGGGACAAAAGAGCCAAGCTGGTCCCCTTATTTCACACACATAAAAGAAGGAGTTACCAGTGGCAAAGAGTTAATTTTTTTAAAGCACAATCACTGATCATGAGAGTCTCTATAGATACATTTCCAAGGAGAATCCAAATATCCAGCGCCCTATGTTGGTCCATAACAGCAAACTAACTCTAGCCCAGAATCATAGAATCGTAGAGTTGGAAGAGACCACAGGGACCATCCAGTCCAACGCCCTGCCATGCAGGAAATCCAATTCAAAGCATCCCTGACAGATGTCCATCCAGCCTCTGCTTAAAGACCTCCAAGGAAGGAGACTACACTACACTCCGAGGAAGGAGTTTGTTCCACTGTCGAACAGCCCTTACTGTCAGGAAATTCCTCCTAATGTTGAGCTGGAATCTCTTTTCCTGTACTTTCCATCTGTACTAAAAGCAGATCTTTTTGAAAGGCTAAAGGGTCTTATGTGCCCATTCAAGACTGAGCCAACCCCAAGTATAGTCTTACTTTACAATAATTTCCAAGAAAATCCACTCTACCCACAACTACTTTGCAGACTGCAGCTAAGCTTAGAAGGAGCAGGGAAGCCTGAGGGGGTGGCAGATGACGTTGTCTTCCCTGCTTATTAAAGCAGTCTTAGCACTTTGTCCCTGTGAGTCCCAGTTCCACTATGACATGAAAGCATGACTCCCTCCCTACTATTTTCACAAAGGGTAAATCCCTAACTTAAATAGATGTAATTCTAGTTTCTTTTAGAGTCAACTCAAGCTTGCCACATGTTTCGTTCTACTTACATGCTGATTTGTCACTAGGTACGAATCTAAACTCGGAAATGGGCTCAAACTCATTGTCGCTGTCTTCCTCATCCTCGTCGTCTTCCTCTTTTTCTCCCATGGGGGTGTCCTTGGATTCGTCAGCTAAGGAATCAAAATGCTGTTGTGATGTCAAGCTCTCCAATGATCTACATCAGGAATGGGGAAAGTACAACCCATGGTCTGCATATGGCCCCTGGATTGCACTTTTGAAGCCAGTCTCCAAAAGCACCCTCAATTTTTAAACGAGAAAAATCAGTTAAATGTTTAGGGGATTTTTACCCAGAAACCATGCAGAACCCCCCCTCACCCCCACACATACGAAAACAACAAACATCACTCTCATTCCACACACACAATCCCTCCAGAACTCCACTATTCCCGTTTATTTATTTTGCAGTTCTTCTCAAAATGGCAATGAGAAGTGATGTCATTTCTGGCTGCCATTTTGAGAGAGACTACAGATGAAAATGGAGGACTTTGGGCCACTTCATGATAAAGTGGGGGAACGGGCGCAGCCCAGAGTGAGAAATTGGGCTCACTCACCTCTGGTCTATGTGAACATTTCACACAATGACTGAGGTCCTCATTTGCTACATGGTTTTAACTGAGAAATGTTACCCTTCTGTACCAGAGGCATATGTGATCTGCTTCTGCTGGCCATGAGCAGGAGAACTATGCAATGACGTTAAGCCAATAAAACTGTTATTTAGCACCTCCTGGCTTGTAATAATTCTCAGGGCATTATCTGTGCCAAAGTAGGAGTATAAAACTTAATTTCTACATGAGAAATCATATTTACTACCCTTTGTGAAGATGTAAAAGCTGAAGGTGGGGGGGGGGTGCCCTCAGGGGGCAATTCTCTCCCCCATTTTTAAAGCCATGTTTAAAGAAAAAATGATTATGGACTATTTTCTTTCAGAAAGATGAATAAAATGTTTAACACAAAGTGTTTACATATTTATGATTCCCTACCTTCAAACTTGGCATTTACCATGACATACAAGTGCTCCCATGGGTAAGCATTCAGATCCCTGGAGATGGCATGCAAGCTTATGATGGGGTAGTCCAACGAGAATCCAAGGCCTGATGTCTCTATCCACGACAGACGGCTGGAGGGAAAAGAAAAACAAAGCCCAAATGATAACAGAAGTTTCAGGTGTAAACAAACATCTTGTAACCCAACTCAATCCTTTCTCTTTCTGGCATGAATCACACAATGGTCCACCTGCGTGCTAGAAGAGAGAGAGAGAGGAACAGATGGGTAAGAGATGCTAGGTCATCCAGTCTTCATTGTTTCCCAAGCCTTTGGCCTCCAGTTCCCATAAGCTCCAGCGAGCATGGTCAATGGCCAGGCATTTACAGGAACTGTAGTCCAAAACATCTGGAGAACATCAGGTTGGAGAAGGCTTGTCAAGAGCCATGTTAACCTGGAGGTGGAAGTGGATTTGTCAGGGCTTTGTGAAAAATGTCACTCTATTCCAAGGTTACCAAACCATTTGATGCAGAATGTTTATGTTTATCTGTTCACTGTCTACCACAGAATTTCCTCGCTTTGAAAAATACAGTGTCAGAAGCTGTGATAAAAATAGGTGGTGGTGGGACAGAATAGAAAAGGAGGTACTAATTACCAACTATGTTTGTACATAGTCTGAGTTGTTGACATCCAACCTACTGTCTGCCTCTGCAAACAAGTAAACACTTGTTGCCCAACTATAAACCACAATCTGAACCCATGAGTCCACCACTGGCTTATAAATTCTACTTTGTCTAAACCATACTTTGTCTTGACTTTCAAGGCTGCAACTGTGATTTTGTTTGCCATTCCCAAGGTACGCCTTCTAAAAGAGAAACCGACAAAAAAGACAGAAGTGGAAATAACCCATAAGCAGACCAGAAATGGGAAGGATAAGCTGCAGTTTATTTAAACATCTTCCATGTAATCTTCAGCATAAGCAATAAACCATGATTAATACAAACCATGACTTTTTGGGACATGCAAATATGATGATAGTTTTACATAGTGTTGACTATAGTGTTCTGGGAGGGCTGGAGCCAAATGGCGACTGAGGATAGACTTCTTTGCTCTTTCAGGATCGGCACATAATATTTCATTAACCAGGTTAAATGCATCCCAATCACTGGAACAACATAAACCTGGATGGCATATGCAAAGAGATCCTGTAGTGCCTTTGCAACCTGACACAGACTAACACAGTTACGTTTTTCAATGCTGTCCGTTGACACACAGTTGTGCCTCAGTCAAAGGCAAATAGCAAAGGTAAGAAAACAGTAAGAAAAACCATATGACTCAAAGGTAAGGCTTCCACAAATGTCCCTGGGACCTTCTAGGACCCACAGGATGCTGAAAACACAAGGATTATGGAATCCTAGAATAGCTCATTGATTCCCTTGAACAGGCTTAGGCATGAGAGCGCCCTTCGCATACCCACTGCCTCTAGGTATTTTGATACTCTGCTCTGGTGTTTGGCTTTTGTTGTCAGCTGCTGCAAAGTCGACTTCAACTTATGGCAGCCCCATGAATGAGAGACCTCCAAGTCCCTTGCCATCTATGCTCAGCTCAGGCCTTGCAGACTCAGGGCCATGGCCTCCTTGATTGAGTCCATCCACCTGGAATGTGATCTTCCTCTTTTCCTACTGCTTTCCACTTTGCTAAGCACTGTTGTCTTTTCTAGGGAGTCTTCTCATGGTATGTCCAAAGTACGACAGCCTCAGTTTAATCGTTTTGGCTTCTGGGAACGATTAGGCTTCATTTGCTGTAAGACCCACTGATTTGTCTTTTTAGCAGTTCATGGTATCTGTAAAACTCTTCTCCAACAACACATTTCACGGCCACATCCCTCGAAAAACCCACAAAAGCTGTGGATGCTGCCCACGAAGGCCCTCGACTTCACATACATTCTTGCCTCCTAGTCCTGCTCCAAGTGGAGGACACTCTGGGATTCCTCATGGATGAAGGTTGAAATGTAGGGCGTGTCCTGGAAAAGGAGGACACCTGGCCACCCTGCGCCATGAAGCTCACTGACGCTGGGGCCTTTCTAGGTGTTTTGTACCACAGCCCCCAAAATCCCATTCTCCGAAAGGGCAGAGGCTTCTGGGGCTGAAGTCCAAAACACCCAGAAAGGCCAGAGTTAGGGAATTACTGCTGTCACCCCTCAGAACAGAAGAAGCAGCCTTTGCAGGGCCAGACTGGTTTTCTCTCTTTCATAGAATCACAGAGTTGGAAGAGAGCCCAAGAAGGGCCCTGATCCATTCTGCCATGCAGGAACTCTCCGTCAAAGCATCCCCATTGACAGATGGCCACCCAGCCTCTGCTTAAAGACCTCTAAGGAAGGAGATTCCACTACACTCCGAGGAAGGAGTGTGTTCCACTCAGGAAGTTCCTCCTAATGTTCAGGTGGAATCTCTTTTCCTGCAGCTTGCATCCATTGCTCTGGGTCCTAGTCTCTGGAGCAGCAGAAAACAAGCTTGCTCCCTCCTCAGCGTGACACCCCTTCAAATATTTCAACAGGGCTATCATATCACCTCTTAACCCTCTCTTCTCCAGGCTAAACATCCCCAGCTCCCTGAGTCCTTCCTCACAGGGCTTCATGGTTTCCAGACCCTTCACCATTTTAGTCGCCCTCCTCTGGACTTATGGCTCCAGTTTCTCCACATCCTTTTTGAATCGTGGTGCCCAAAACTGGACACAGTACTCCAGGTGGGGCCTGGCCAGAGCAGAATAGAGTGGCACTATTGCTTCCCTTGATCTAGACTCTATGCTTCTATTGATGCAGCCTAGAATCGCATTGGCCTTTTCAGCTGCCGCATCGCACTGCTGACTCGTTCCATTTCCTTTTCCTCCCAAGGCGGCCCCCAAGACCAACCTCTCGGCCACGTAGAGGGTCCCGGTGCCCAGGGCTCTCCCTCCCAGCACGGCCTCCGTCTCTGGCTGCCGAAGCCGGACCCCTTCGCTCGGCTCCGGGAGGCGCTTCAGGAAACTCATGGCGACTGAAGCGGCTCCCTTCGCCGGCCGCCGCGCAGCCCTAGATGCACGACACACACACGCCGGAAACGCAACCCCTGCAGGAACCGGAAGTAGTAAGTAGTAAGCTACTTCCGGCCTATCCTCAGCGCCTACGCCCGCCCCTCTATCTCCCTCTCCCTCCGTCTCTATGGTTCCAGTGTGACGTCACCGCCTCTGCCTCCAATAGGGCCGCCATCTTGAGGGCCAGCCTCCTCCTCCTCCTCTGTTTCCCTCATGATGAAGCTGCTTCAGCCAGGGCTGCCTCTTCAATGGGGATAATAGTGATAATGATAATGATGATGATAATAATAATAATAATAATATATTATTATTATTAACACTTAGCTGCTCTTGGGAGGAAAGGGGGACAGAAATACATAATAATAATAATAATAATAATAATACAGTAATAATAATAATAATGATATGATGATGATGATGATGATGCAACACTTGGCTGCTTTGGGTCCCAGTCATGGGAGGAAACTACAAATCCCAGGATTCCACAGTTGTGGCAGTTAAAGTGGTCATTTCAGCAGCATGGATGCAGCTGCCTTGAGTTGAAAAGATGGGAGCAGATAGGTAAAGCATCAGCAAGGAAGGCAAAGTGCAAATATTAGCAGTGATATTTTTGAGACCTGGGTCCTAAACACACAGCAGAAATAATCCAGTTTGAGACTGCTTTAACTGTTCTGGCTCAGAGCTGGGGAATCCTGGGAATTGTAGTTTGTTGTAGCACCAGAGCTCTCTGACAGAGAAGGCTGAATGTCCCAGAAATACCTTCCCAGGATCCCATAGCACTGAGCCGGGGCAGTTAAAGCCCTCTGAAGCTGTATTATTCCTGCAGCATGTTTAGGGCCTCAGTGGGCATTCTGCCAAGCATCACTGGAAGTCCTCCATCGGGAAACATAGTTCAAAACAACTGACCAGCTGTAGACTGTGTGGTTGGATTTGCCTCATAGCTAACTGAGGCAGATGCCAGGCTGATCTGCAACAACAGCACTAGTTTTTACTTTCATAGTCAAAAAGCACAGAATATACAAAAGAGACACTAACATCCCCCATCCACATCTGTTGCCTGTTAAATTTAAACCATAGTTTACTTCTGTGCGCCTTGAAATCACTTCCGTTCCCTAAGGAGAACTTCTTCCAGGGTGTCCTTGACAAGACTTATTCAGAGGGAGGTTTGCCTTTGCCTTCTTGAAGCAGAGAGGTCACTGAGCGGAGGATGCAAATCCTGGTCTCCAGAGCCATAGTCCAACACTCAAACATCACTGGCCTCTTTACTGCATTTGTCACCTAGCCTAGGAGTAGCAACCTTCTCTGCTCTTTTCCTGGTGGAGAGAAGGGCATTTTATTACATCGGTCCCTTCCAGTCTGAGTAACCATAAACTAGCGGACACTCCTTGTGTGTTTTTTGTGCCTTCAACTTGTCACCAGTGCGTTTTATGGCCGAGCGGAAATCGAACCCTGGTCTCCAAAGTCTCAGTCCAATGCTCAAACCAGAACGCCACGCATCACTAGCCAACAGAAATGATGTTTTAGGATGCATAACATAAGTATCTTCTCTTATATAAGAAGTTCTAAAAGTGCTTGTAAAATTTAAAGTAGTAAATCTCTCCTTGATTTGAAATTTGAAGACTCTTGAAGCTTAAACTTTGCTACAGTGACTAGCTGGTGAGTAGCCTGTCAACCATCAGCGGTCTAGGAAAGGCCACATTACCTGGGAACTACTAACAGCTAATTCAAATCTGATAAGGCTGTGCACATCTTTGCTCTTACAAACACATGGCACTTTGCATTTGCATGATATCCTGACTGAAGAGCCTTCAGTTGCTTCCTGCTCAGCTACTTGATTTTTTTAATTGGATTTTTAAACCTACGATCACAGAGAAAGAGGAGGAAAAGAAAACGTTGGGAAGTACATTGGATATGAAGGTGGGCTAGGCATTAAGAGATATTAGGATGTCCATATTTCCATAAACCTATTTTCTGGGAGTTGTTTTCTATAACGTACAGATGTAGCTAAATCAGCGAGTGACCAAATATATGGTGAAGGGTACTTTTCCAAGCTTGGGGGTGTTAAAGTCTTTTAAGGTTGCATCCGCACTGCAGAAATAATCCAGTTTGGCACTACTTTAACTGACATGACTCAATGCTATGGAAATCTGGGAATGGTAGTTTAATAATAATAATAATAATAATAATAATAATAATAATAATAATATAATAGTTTATTTATACCTCCCGCCTCTCCCACGGATCGAGGTGGGATTACAACCTTAAAAGACACTTAGTACAATTTACAATCAATACAACAATAAAATACTAACACTGAATTTACCAAGAATTCCTATTAGTTCTCTAAAAATTAGAATTCGTCCTTTTGCCAACAATCAGAGTCAAGGAAGAGCAGTCGCCATAACCTTTTAATAAGGAATTCAGTGGATAAGCCCGCCAGAAGAGATCCGTTTTGAGTGCCTTCTTAAAGGCCTCTAAGGTAGTAAAGAGACGGATCTCTTCCAGTAGGTCATTCCATAATCTTGGGGCCGGGGCAGTGAATGCCTTATGTGAAGTAGTTTGTTGGGGCACCAGAGCAAAGTGGTGTCAAACTGGATTATTTCTGCAGTGCGGACGCAGCCTTAGCCACACAGGATCCAACTACACTGCAGAAATAATCCAGTTTGAGAGTGCTTTAACTGCCCTGGCTCAGAGCTAGGGAATCCTGGGAACTGTAGTTTAGTGTGGCACCAGAGCTCTCTGATGGCTAAATGTCTCACAAAACTACAGTTGCCAAGATTCCCTAGCATTGAACCAGGACAATTAAAGAGGTCTCAAACTGGATTATTTCTGCAGTGTGTTTCGGACCTATGTTGACCATTAGTCCCACAAGGATATAATTCTAAAGCACTCTTGATTTTAAAAGAATGGTGATGTTAGAAATGTCTTTATCTGGAATGATCTGATAATTCAGAAAATGGTCAATTACTTAACAAAATAATTTTTTTAAAAATCCTTTATCAAATATACGAGGCCCTGTAATTTCCAATGTTAGATGCATCCATCCAATCTTAGAAACCATTGAGGAGATAACAGATAGTCCTAGTGATGTTCATTCATTTTTTAAGGATAGTTCCTCCAAATCTTGTAATAAAGGTTGAGCCTCTCTCTTATCCCCCGACCGCCATCTTGAGGGGGAGAGACGAGGCCTGGCCTGGAAAGTCTAAGAGCCCTCCCCCCGACCGCCATCTTGAGGGGGCGAGACGAGGCCTGGCCTGGAAAGACTAAGAGCCCTCCTCCCGACCGCCATCTTGAGGGGGAGAGACGAGGCCTGGCCTGGCAAGACTAAGAGCCCTCCCCCCGACCACCATCTTGAGGGGGAGAGACGAGGCCTGGCCTGGAAAGTCTAAGAGCCCTCCCCCCGACCGCCATCTTGAGGAGGAGAGAGGCCTTGCCATTTTTTGTATTGTATTGCAATTTTTATTGTACACCGCTATGATCATTGCGGAATAGTGGTCTATAAATAAAACTTATTATTATTATTATTATTATCCAAAACACTCAGGACCATAAGTGTTTTGGGTTTTGGATCTTTTTGGAATTTGGGATACCTGTCTTTGCATATACATACACAATATAATATCATGGAGATGGGATCCAAGTTTAAACACAAACATTCATGTGTTTCATATATACCTTATACACAAAGCCTGAAGGTACTTTTATGCAATATTTTTAGTAGTGTACTTTTGTGCATGAAAGCTTGTGTACAGTCAGAAAGCAACGGTGTCACTGTCTCAGCCACCTATGAAAAAATTTGTGGTTTTTGGAATATTTTGGATTTCAGAATTGTGGATAAGGGAGACTCAACCTGCACCTGCAAATTCAATTTAAGTGTGTTGTCCTCAGGCTATCCGTCATCTTCCACAACAAGACGACAAAGTCGCCGAGGGCTCTCCTCCAACACTCAAGCCTGTGCGTCAACGTATTTAAATGTTTTTGTTTTTATTATGACAATTTACATGTCATATTTATATGAAAGAAATGACAGTAGATATTATAAACAAACAAAAAAAAAACATTATGAAAAGAAAAAAAAGTTACACAAGTAGGCCTCCAAGCTATAAAAAGGCTGCAGGCCCAGCTTATACACAAAGAGCTCTGACCAGACTGTAGTGAGACGACATTGAACATTTCATTTAACAAAAATATTGGCACCAGCCGTAACATTTTTTTAAAACTTCATTTACAAGGAATACAGTATTTAAACAGTCATGTACTGCAAAGCTAAAACACCAGCTTGTTAGTCAACTGCAGTCAACCACTTGGAGCTTCGAGGGCACTGAGACTCTCCATTTTCAAGTTAATTTTTCTTCCCCCATACAAGTGAATTTACGGAGTGGAGGTGGGTGGGTTGTGAGGAACAGAAAGAGGTAAGTGATAAAATAACCCCAAATGTATGTACAGCTATGAAAAGGTTCCAGTTCTTCCCCTGCCCCAAGTTTTTTTCTCCTCCCTTTAAGTGGCCGTTCCAGAGGCAATCATTTGAAAACAACGTAAGATAGAAATACGGAAATAACCTCCATAGCACCCTGTATGGACCTTATCCTGTGTGACCCGATTGGAAAGAGCACAACTTCTCAATTGGTCTGTGTGCCAAACCAAAAAACGAACAACCCATACCCAGATCAACAATGTACCTTTGTTCTACTTGGTGTCTCATAGGGACACGCTATACAGTCCTTTCTGTCCCAAATGTCCCCAATTCATGATTGCAGTTTTTGAAAAAGCAAGGTTCATTTGACAACAGAATTATCCAACCCCCCCCCCAAAAAAAAACAACCCAGGAATATATTGATATTACCGTTTCTTACAAAAGGCAAACCAAGTAAGGTTAAAGGTGTGCAAACTCTAGGTATGTGCCTACTGTGATGCAATGATGCCAAAAATTGTTTCCCCAAGATTGACGGCTGGCAGCACTCAAGTATCAGTAAAAAGCACTTTCCATCCAATAGTTAGAAACTAAAGAGTGACAGAAGGGGAATCTGACTCACTGGTGAAGGTCAGATCCAAAGGACTCTATTTGTAAGGTAGGGGAGTTGGTTGTTGTTGTGTGCCATCAATTCATTTCTGACCTATGGAAACCCTAAAGCAGGGTTTTCTTGGCAAGGTTTGGTCAGAGAAGAGGATGCTCCTACATTTAAAAAAATACTTTGATGGTGTATGGCAATGTTCCCAAAGTTTGGTCCTCCAGGTGTTTTGGACTTCAACGGTCCGACGGTCAGGAATTCTGGGAGCTGAAGTCCAAAATGTCAGGAGGACCAAAGTTTGGGAACCACTATGGTCTACTTAAGGTGCATCAAACTGCTTCAAGGGAGAGCTACAATACTGTACACAGAAGGTTTGTAGAGACCCAGTTTTGTGAATTTGGTTATTCACAAATGAACAGGGACAAAGTGACTGCACAAACTGCACTGACTACAATATAGATGGTACCAGCAGAGAGGCTCTGCGCCTATGCCTTCTTTCTCCACTGGGAAGAGTATTAAATACGATTTACACAAAAACCATAGGTGCATCCCATCAAACATGTGAATATTCCAATGGAGAGATGTGGGCCAAGTACATTACAACTTTTCCCCAAAAACTTGATATAATTTTCTTTTCGAAGACTTAGCCAAAACAACAGCTTGCCAATCGAGTAATTGTACAGGAGTTGCAACAAGCAGGGGGTGTATCTATACTGTAGAAATAATGCACTTTGACACCACTTTGCTGTAGCTTCATCTTAGTTTCACAAGTCTTCTTTGGTCTTCACTGCCAAAGAAAGCTGGTTTCACTGCAAATCCCAGGATTCAGTAGGATGGAGTCGTGGCAGCTAAAGTGGTGTCAAACTGCATTACTGTATTTCTACAGCATAGATGCACCCAGGGTCATTTATACTATCTTTACATTTCTTAAATGTAGGGCTTTTGCTGCAGAACAACATCAAAAGTCTGAAGGGACCTTCTGTGGGATGGAACTATGGCAAGTGGCCAGTGGCTTACCCTCTACCCTTCTGGCTCAAACCCCCTCATTTTTAATATACATTAAGGACTGAAATACTGAAGGACTGAAATCTACAAGTTGTATAGCACAGGATGCTGACTAGGTTTGTGAAGGCCTTATTGAATACCAAATGGAAAATAGGAACAATTTAGTCATAATCTTGATATGCTACCAGATCAAATTTTAGCAAGTAAGTATCGTTCAAAAAGAATCATAGAGTCAAAAGAATCACAGAAGAAAGATATCTCCCTTTTATCTCACAGAAAAACAATGATTTAGTGGAGGAATTCTATGGTAGTAAGGTTGGCCAAAGACTATCAGACAAGTGCCATTGGGTGCATCTACACTGTAGAAACCTTAACTGCCATGGCTCCATCCTACAAAATCCTGGGAGCTGTTTGGTGAGACACAAGCACTCTTTGTCAGCGAAGACTAAAGACCTTGTAAAACTACAAATCCCAGGATTCCACAGGATGGAGCTACATCACTTTTAACTGCATCATCTCTATAGTGCAGATGCGCCCACTGTGCAATGCTTTCATCTTTTCCCATTTATTCTTGAGGAGAACCATTCTTAGCATACACAAACATGCCAATAAGCAAACAAACAGAAATCCCCTCACCTATTACAAAACTAGGAAGTGAAATATCAAGTCTCAGTTTGGCATTGGCTGCTACCATTTGATCATTATATTCAAGTTTTAAGAGGCACCTTACCTTCTCTCCCCCCATTCATAAGAGCTTACAACAATCTGCATTATTTTTCTCTTGCCTATTTATTTTTGAAGCTGTGATGCAGGTGGGAAGCAGACGTATAGCAAGTACATTTCTATCTCGCTTACTGATGTACTAAGCTGTTTACAATGTATAAGCTAATTGCCTCCAACAAGCTGGGTACTCATTTTAGCAACCTTGGAATGATGCCAGGCTGAGTTGACCCTGGAGCCCCTGGCTGGTATTGAACTCACAACCTTGCAACTGTGAGTGAGTGGCTGCAGTACAAGCATTTAACCATTGCACCCCCAGGGCTCCTTACGTATAGGAAGATGTAACAGATGCATGCAAAGTGAAAACAGTGGAACTGGCTATACACAAAGTGCTATCAAGTGCCTACCACATATAGACAAAGGAGCACATCCACACGCAGCAAACAGGATCCACCTCACTTTAATGTAGTATCTTGATTTCAATGGCAGTGCCAAATGCATGCAATCTTTTTCTTCTGTGGTCTACTCTTCTAACTATCTGGCATATTCTGCCTTCTCTTCCAATCAGATTTTCCTCATAAATTCAGTTTCTCACCACTGCTGGGGTTTTTGTGGGACTCCTGAGAAATATACACACTTTTCTGATCCCTGTAACTGTACAGAGCCTCTGTGCATGATTTAAATGGCTCACTAAGGCCCATTTCACACTATACAAATGTAGTGCCATGACTGCTTTAAATGACATGGCTGCATCCCATGGAAACTTGGGACATGTAGTTTCAAGGGGCACCTAGCTGAGAAGTAGTCTGGTGAGGAATGAAGAAAAGGCATGGAGGTTCAAGAAACCTAGTGGAAGAGACTGACCAAAACAAACAAACAGCTTCATTTATATGTCGCTTCATACTGAACTAACAGTGTCTAAGCGGTTTACAACTGTAAGCTAATTGCCCCCGACAATCTGGGTACTCATTTTAGTGACCTCCTCGGAAGGATGCAAGCCTGAGTCGAGCTTGAGCCCTTCTGCTGGTATTGAACTCGCAACCTTATGATTTTGAGTGAGCGGCTGCAGTACAGGCACTTAGCCACTGCGCCACCAGGACTTCTCCTCCAAAGACTGCAACGGATCCTGGGTATCCTAGGACTGTATGACATAAATGGAGATTGGATGGTGAATTTCAGTCAGAACAGAAATGGTCTACATGTTCGTGGGGCACCTGTGCAGAGAAGTAGAAACTTAAGATTCCTTTTGCTAATACCAGAGGGGTAGATGTCAGCCATCTCTCACACTGATGTGAGGGGAAGAGATGGGGGAAAGGCATGGAATTTTAACCACTACCATTCCTATTGGCTCTACAGATGCTCAGAAATAGAAGAGAGCACAAAGAAAGAGGGAAAACATCTCTGAACTGGGATATAAAGCTATCCTAGTGAAACATCAGACAGCTGCAGAAACTCTCCCAGCCAAAATTACTCAGCCAACTAAAGCACTTTTCAAACCCCATTGAGTTCAAAGTGAGAGTCCCATCTTTTCTCTAATCCAATATTGATAAAACCAAAGAGATTTTTGTACTTAATTGAGGCTGAACGGTGCTCACACTTTTTAGGGCAAAGCAAGAGGAAGAGAAGAGAGGAAGTTACTTCTGTTGAGCCAAATGCGATTCATTCCTGTTTACAGTTAGGAAGATCATTCATTTTATCAAATTCAGGGGCAGAGAGAGACAGTTTCTGAAACTGGCCTTAGAGAAATGGGAAAAGCAATGTTCTACGTATAATATGGAGTGTTGGCGGAACTCTGAACTGTACTATTATTCTACATATTAAGAATATCCACAATCACACACACACACACACAAACCTTTCTTCTCTCCTAAAACTAGGACATCCAGGGGGAATGCTTTAGCAGAGCCTGGTTTATTATGCAGTTGTTGTTTTTAATGTATAGAAGAAGTCTTTTCTAATAAAGGAACATCGGCCACTCACAACCTGGTGAGCTGTTGTGGTTCAGCTTCACACCAGGGCAGGGCGGGCAGGAGGCCAAAAAAAAAGTTGAAGGTTCATTGAAATTTTGGACCAAAAATGGAAGGAACCTAATTTTCCAAAGTTGTCAAAGGCTGAGGTAGAAATGGTATCCCTCAACTGCCACATGCAATTAATAGAGGAAAAATTGGTCCATGTACAAGAGAACATTACTACAGCCTTGCAAAAGTTGGAGCAAGCTGAGAAACCTGCAGATGAGAATGAAAGGGGCTTGACGATTACTGAAAATAGAAGCCTGAAAAAAAGAGGCTAAAATCTAATTGCAGGCAATCAAGCTCAAGAAAGCCACACAGATTGGTAAAATGACGGACTGGAAATATGAAGAAGTTGCTCAGGATATGGTCATCATAAAAAAGGATTCGGAGCAGACAAAAAAGATGACAGAAATGGCAGTATCATGCACTGTACCATACTACAGATAAACATGAAGAGGAGAAAAGGTCTTGATTGACAAACTCAAGGATGCTGAAACCCGTGCTGAGTTTGTAGAGAGATTAGTAGCTAAACTGGAGAAGTAGATTGAAGAATTGGAAACAAGGATCCAGCTGGACTGGGATGGCCCTTGTGGTCTCTTCCAACTCTATGGTTCTAATCTTACCTGGCATAGACCACAGCTTCACTCTCTCACTTTCCATAATCTGTGAAATGGCTGAAGTCTTGATCACTGTTGGGCATTTTCTCCAAAGCTTGTTGAAAACATGACCAACTTAACACTGTTTAATTCCTAGAAGGCAAGGTGTAACCCACATATCTAAGCAGAGAACTTAAGTTATCATTTCCTAAATAGAGCCCAAACCGGTTTAGACGGAGCTTTAAACCTCACTGCCATGTGCAGAGATGAAAGTTTAAACATGTGCCCAAAGATGTTCCTAATTTGCCTTCACACAGATGCTATGTATCCTACCAGAATACAACAATTAAAAGATATTCCCACCTTTCCCTTCAAATGATACATTGCAGGTTTCTGGGGTCTAGGTCAAGAGTATAGGAAATGCCTGGTGCAAAGAAATACTGTTAATATTACCTTTGTAGGGAAATGTTCCTGCTTTTCTTGGTAGCATTTGTACCCTGCTTTGGGACAGAGACTTTTATCTTTTGAACCGCTGTCTTCATTACGATCAAAGCTGTGCTCTTGCTTTCCTCCCTCTTTTTCAACTAGTATACCTAAGCTTCTCTTCATCAATTTACTAGAGATTGCTAACAGGTCTGACACTGACATAAGTTCCATGTGTAAATTATCATTGCAGAAATGCACAGAGAAAACACAAACCAGAGCTGGGAAGTGGACTTTCTTTGGACTGAAACTCCCAGCGTGCCAACCAAAGGATTCTGGGTGATGTAGATTTTTTTGGGTAAAGGTAATCTTTTTTTTTGCTCTGAAACAAAGCTAAAAATTTAATTGTGATAGGTTTCATTCTTTTTTAAAGGGGGGAAGAGATATATTATTATGTATTTATTATGAATTATATCAGTTGTGTTTTGAATATGTAAGCCGCTTTGATTGCTATTATAGTAGAAAAGTGGGACGTAAATAAAAGTTATTTATTATTACAGTCGTCCCTTCTTATACACAGATTCAAGCATCCACGGTTTGAAAATGTTCCAAAAAGTATAAATTTCAAATATCAAACCTTGATTTTCCATTTTTTATAAGGGACACCATTTTGCTATGTCATTGTATTTAATGGGAATTGAGCATCCATGGATTTTGTTATCCACGGGGGATCTTGGAACCAAACCCCAGCGGATAACAAGGCTCCATTGCATTTATTTATAAATCTCCCTGACTGGCCAAAGACGCTTTTTATGCTCCGCTCTCTACCGCTGCCCAGCAACATCCCTCTTGTGTCTTCTTCTTTTGCAAAACAAAAAGTGTTACACGCCACCATGTTTACATGCGCCAATGGATCCAGTGCTAAAAATGCACACATTCAGTGATATAGCAAGCAGAATGTGAGTTCCTGGTTTGACAGGCAGTCTTTCTTGGTCAGCAGATCTAGGAATTTTTTTCCACAATCACTGCTGCCTTGCAGTTTAAATCTGCATAAACGGAGATGAGGTGGATATAGGAAGAAATGCAGCATGGAGATGCAGAACTTTATCTTGGTACACTTAATATCTCTTCATATCTGCAGCATAAGAAGATGCGTGGCCGATCTTTAAGAAGTGCACGCATTAAAGGCAGTCTTTGTAAATAGATCATTATAATCTACTCAGTGTATACGGTGAAAGTAGTGTAAAGAACTAAATGCAGTGGCAATAATGTGTGGATGCAATGTGTGCTTCCCCTTCAGTTCGCCAAGACAAATGGATTTATTTGTGGGGAAACAGTTTTACCATCCAACTTGGGCTGCAGAGGAAAGGGGGGAATCCTAATACAATTATGTTCTTCACAAATTCAGTTGGAATACAACTGAAAGCATAAAATGTATGAATAGCTTTTCATTTCAGTGATGCAAACCACTTCTACTAAATGAAGTAAAAGCTATGACAATTAAAAAATTTACTTAAATTGTAATGGCCATCATTATATATATTTAAAAACTTTAAACTTTATTGATGACCGTACTGTACTGAACTCTCCTGCAAAGCAAAACTGTGTCTTTGACTCTCTGACAGGCCATGACTATTACTAAACTTACTAGGCTGTAGGAAAAAGCCTTATGAAAAACCCTTTTTTGGTTAGTGCCCCTATATAAGATTTGTGGGTAACTTCAGCAGGGGCCAAGTTATGTATGCCCTTGCTCCCTCGCTGGAAAGCCACACCACATTTCAACATGAAAGTGTGACCTGGAAATAACTGGAAATCACATCCAATTATAGCTTCCTGGACTTGGGCCATGAAAAAAAAGTTTGGGGGGGGGGGGGAGAGTTGTGGATCATAGTATATAAGAATAGTAAGCCCCTGGGTTTTGAGGTGATTTAGTGGCACCTTAGGTGATTTTCAAACAAGTTTTTAACCTGAAAAATTTGGGAGGTCTTTGGGAGATGAATTGAGGGTTGCAATAATGCTGCCCAATGCAGCACTTTTGCCACCCTCTGTACAGCCTTATTTCTCTCTTCTTCTATTCAAACACTTGCCTTTTTAGGGGGAAAAATCAACCCGCGTCAAGTGCAGCATCATTAATTTCCAATTTACTGCTTGCCTTGAGATGCTATGATCTTCCATCAACTCAGCTGAATCAAAAAATAAAGAATTACCTACTCTACCTACGTTTAGAGTACATTATGCTCTGTAACCTCTGCAGTATCTGAAAGCTACTGTAGATGTTCACTGACAATATCCAGTATCTTGTCTCTGGGAGCTGCTGAGAAATGATGTAAGATCATTAGAGAATGTGAAGAGAGACAATAAGATCCTGACAGAATACGGTTCCCTAAAATGCAGACATGAGAAGTGGAATCTACAAAATGCAATGGAAAGAGGAAGGCCAGCCTGGAACTCAAACCCATGTTTGGATTGTCTCAAGGATGTCCAGTTCTATTCTGTCAGGAGCAAGCAGGAGGTAAGCCAATGCAAGGAACTACGCTGGAAGTAGTACATAGTGTTAGGACTTCCTAAAAATCAGTACAAACTCGTGACAATCTTTTTCAACAGTTTCTGCCCACAAGAGTCAACTGTGTTTTGTGCAAGAGCAGGAGAAATCTATCACCAGTATTCATAAAGCATTCTCATTATTTTGGGTCAATTTCTTTCAGGATTTGTCTACTTATAAAGTCTCTAGCCCACCTTCTCCCTTCCAGTTTGATGCCTCTACACTGCTGCAAGACCCAGAAGCATTTATATGGCAAACCTAATGAATCATGACCTCCAAGGACTACCTAGCTGAAGGGCTAGATGTTTCAAACAAAATGCCGAATGCTTCTCTCAAATACAGTTCCCAAAGTCCTTCGGCCAAAAGAGGGATGTGCCTGTGTTTTTTGTAAAGGTTTTGAGTGAATTCTCTTGGTTCTATTTAAACAATTTTCAAGAAAGTTACCTCTCTCGCACAAGTGCTCATTACATAAAATTGATCAAGCACTTACAATAAATAAACTAGCAGTCAGCTTGGACAGTTTAAAAAGGTGATGGTGCCAATGACCCCCAGCTTAAGAACCTAAAATCCAGTTCGACCCCATAAGAACTAGAGAAATTGACTATCAAGGATTAGAGAAAAGAGCTCCTCAAAGGGTGATTTTGCCTTTGAGAACCCTTAAAGTTGAGTGAAAGCTACAAGGAAGAAAGGATAGTACACAACTGTTGCTGGAAAAGAGGCATCCGACATAGCGAAGGGGTGGACAATAGTCAGCTTAGAGGCTCAATCTAGATCCTAATTTTCCATGTCGATCCTAGTCTCAAGTACTTCCATTTGGTTGCACATCTTTGCTGCTTTATCCCCCCCCCTCCAAAACAAACAAATAAACAAACACCAGGCTCTCCCCAGAACAATTAACAGAGAATCTGCCAAATTCTTTCCCATACACTTCTGGAATTGACCAGATACCTCCAAATCAGCACACCATTGCAAACTCATGAAGAGAGATTGCAATAATCAATGCCTGAATCCTGAGTCATGTCTGAGCTAGTCATAGGATAGTTACTCCTGCCAATACTTTCATTCCTTCTCCCATTTAAGAGATGGAGTCTAAAACTTACTTGCCAATCAGTATAACCAGGGCTGTGTATTTTGCATCATTTGTGGGGGTTGTAAGTGCAGAAGCTGTTTGCTTCCCTTTAAGAAAGATATTTTCATGTACCTGGTCCTTCTAAAAATAAGACAGGAATCCATCTTCTTTTGTTGACGTAAAGCTGTGGCTTGAA
The DNA here is from genome assembly GCF_019175285.1 of Sceloporus undulatus. Taxonomy (NCBI): domain Eukaryota; kingdom Metazoa; phylum Chordata; class Lepidosauria; order Squamata; family Phrynosomatidae; genus Sceloporus; species Sceloporus undulatus. The sequence goes on from NC_056524.1 coordinate 7,815,674, forward strand.
TGAGAGAGACCATACTGCTTTCCAACATTACACAAGCAAAATAAAAAGCAAAATAGCTTTTTGAATGACAAGCTTTGTATTTCTGTGGATTTACAAGTATGTTCTCTTATGAGAATAGATGCCAGTTAACAAAGTGATTTAATAACTTTGTGTCACTTTGCTTCACTGACATGAAAAGTGATATTTAGGTATGCTAACTTATATTTTTAACATTTGAGGACTTAGAACTTTAAAGGTGGACAAGAGAGAGAGAGAGAGAGAGAGAGAGAGAGAGAGAGAGAAATACAACTGATGGAGTGGTTCTTACAGTGCTATACAGGGATATGAAAACAAGGAGAGGAACAAAACCGAAGAAGAATTTCAAGTCCAAAAAAGATTTGGGGTGTCCAACATTTCCTTGTGAGGTATTTTGCTTTGGCAAAATTTGAAGTCATGATTACATAAAAACCAGAAGTGCTTAGCAACAGCTACCTAAAACTGCAACAAAATACTGGGGCATAGGGATGGGCAAAGAGAAGGAGAACTCTCTCCTCAGTGCCAGCAGCAAAACCGGCACAGCCGTCGCCAGCAACGGACCCAGCACCAGAGTAAAGTCCCAAACCCAGCATTTAAAAAGATAGAGAGACCAGGGTGGGGGGCACCATCTCAGATGTCAAAGCTTTGTAAGACTACACTTTCAACCATGCAAGTGCTAAACTGCATACAAGAGAAGGAAAAGAAAAGCAAACTTACTGAACCCTGCACCTGATCTTACAGAATGTAGTGGGGAACAAGATGGCAAGTGATATTCTTGATTTGACTATCGTTTAATGAGGGAGAAAAGCTATTTTGGAGTTGGAGGGCACACACCCAATGTTATGCTGCCTGTCTGTGAGAACACTGAGATCTTGCGTAAAATATGTTTCCCACCCCAGAAATACCCAAGTTTGGAAAGCAGTTGGTCAACTGTCCAATATTGAAATATTAATTAAAAACATGAAGAGGCCTATAGGCCAGCAATTGCCACTGCAAATTCTAGGACATCCAGATTGTAAAAGTAAAATTACTTTCTCTCTAATATTCAGTCTCACACACATACACACACACATATGCCTCCCCAAACAGAAAACCTCCCAGAAGGAAAAGAAAAAAATCCTGCTCCATTTGCATACTTCAATTTGAAGTAGATACTATGAGCACTGAAGGGGTTTTAAAAGCCATCAGTTCTCTCTTTACAGGAGACCTGTCATCTCTTGGGAAATGGTTTGCTGCACAACCTGGCCTCTCCACAGCTAAATCTGCTGTTTCTTCCCAAGAGGTATCGTGTGTGAAGCCAATTGGATGAAACACATTAAAAAGAAGAGCCTGGTTATGAACTTATCGCTAGCATAGTATCAAACGGCCAAAAGCTCATTACAGTTTACACTTCTTACTGTACAAAACACTTTTAAAAGACGTTTATTAGAGGGAACTGCAAATTAAAAGATGACATGAGATCCTTTATCTGCCATGGTACTTCCTTCACCTCTCTCCATTGTGGAAATCTTCAGGGGCTTATCAAGGCTGCTTTTCAGGAAAGCGAATACTAAAATGAACTATGGTAAGTCAACCTACAAGTCACAAAATGCAACAGTAAAGATAATATTTCTTCTTCCTTAAAATTGCATGTTAAATTGTAATCTAAGTTGTGAACATTTAAATATAATATATATCTCCTATTAAAAAGTTGGAGCACAAGTGCTTCTGTAGCCCCCTACCCTCTTCCCACATTTGCTGCCACCCACCCATCCCAATTCAGATTTTGGGCCCTGACCAACTTGGAATGCTTACTTTTGGCCACCCCATCCCACCCCTCAGCACTCTAGCCCCTAAATTTGTGTGCATTCAGGAAATATAAAGTCAAAAATATACAAATCTTTTGTTTCCTACAAGGGGTGTGTATGGATGAAGTTCAAGATGTGAAAATGGAAGAAGAGGGAGGGGGAGAGAAGAGAATTAAAAGGGGATTTATAGTAATTATCTTGAAAAAAGCGTTCCAAAAAAACCTGGTAGTTTCACAGGAGGCAGGCAGGCGGAGAGAAAAAATTACCCCAAACTGCAGGACTGGTGAACTTCTGACTGCTAAAAAGTGATACTGTAGTGGAGTTTTCTAGGAAAAATAAAACACCTTTTAATAACTGGCCCGCTGGTATGAGCTACCGTGGAATAAATTAGCACAAAAACGAAGTCTTATAACTGTTCACTGTTACAGACGTAATCAACAAGGTCAGTCACTCGCAAGAGTTCGTCCTCATCTTCCTCTGGGCCTCCTGCCTCCTGGCCACCACTTGTCCCGTTGGGTGCCAAGCTGGTATTGGCTGTGCTGTCCTTGGGGGTGGGGACCTTTTCCGCAGGCTTTCCAATCAAGTTCTCAATTGTTTTCCCAGGGCTCTGTCCATTGGTGGATGGCAAATCCACCAGGCTGTAGTCCAATGGGCTTTCGACCTTCCCCACATTGTCAAAGTCATCATCATCATCACTTTCTATCCGGTAGCAGGGCTTCTTGGTGATGTCTTGAGGAGCATGGGGTGCCAAAGGCTTGCTGGCAGGTGTGGGTTTGCTGGTCTCATCGTTGGTGTTACCACAGTTGTCTTCGTCATCCGTTTCAATCCGATTAAGACGCTTTCGGATAGGCCGCCCTTCCTCATCCCCTTCTTCACCTTCCGAGTCCTCATCGCTGCTGTGACTGCGTTTCCGAACTGACCTCTTTGACTTGGCTGGTTTGTCATCTTCAGAGTTCTTGGCAATGTAGCTCTCTGGAACAAGCATCAGACTTAAACCTGTTAGCAAAATCTAAGGGCAAGGAATAGCTATAATTGTTCTTTTCCTATTGTTTTTAAATAGCACTCTTAACTCAGGGGTGGGCAAAGGGCAACCCATGGATTGAATGCAGCCCCTGCAGGGCTGTTTTTGTGGCCCTAGGGCCTCACAACAGTAAAAAGAAAAAAAATTGCCCCAAAATTACCTCTAGGAAGTGTGGACCCTTACCTTACGTGGGGGATGCATTCCAGCCCCCCCCCCCCCCGGCGTAAGGCAAATTCTGCCTATGCTCGAGCCCATTCATTTGAATGGGGCTCGTGCATGCAGCAGTGCACGCACCATTCATCTGAATGGGAAACACCACCCCTTGCGCCCCACGTACTCCTCGCGGCTTGAGCGCGTGTGCTCAAAGCCGTGTATAGCGTGCCCAAGTATAACACGGGCGCGCTGTACTTGTAGACCCTCTGGGAGTTAAAAAAAATAAATAAATCCCAAATGCTCCAAATTGCCCTCTAGGAATTGTGTGGGGCTTTTCCATCATTTGGACGGCCCCCAGGAGAGGCTTTTTTTAAAAAAAAAAACAGGAATGACTTCTGCTTCCTTCATGTTGTTAAAAAAGGCCCCAAAACATGTCCCCTGAAGGCATCTTGGGGCAATTTTTTAAAACTTTTTTTGCAGATGCAGTGGGTGTGAAGGTGTGTTTGTGTTGCTCCAAAATTTCCTGGAGGGCTAATGCAGCTTCCTAGCCTTCTATACTTGCCTTTATTGTTGCTGTGTGTCTTAAAGTCATTTCTGACTTAACGGCAACCCTATGGTGAATCTACCATGGGGTTTTCTTGGCAAAATTTGTTCAGAGGAGATTTGCCATTGCCTTCCCCTAAAGCTAAGAGTATGTGACTTGCACAAGGTCACCCAGTGGGTTTCATGGCCAAGCAATGAATCGAACCCTGGTCTCCAGAGTTGTAGCTCAATACTCAAACTACTGCGCCATAATGGTACCTACTCCTGCTGTACAGTCAGCCCTCGCTTTACGTGGTGTATCCATTCTGGACACCCCCCCCCCCACGTAAAGCAAAAAGTGAGCATGCTCAAGCCCCACTAGAAAGAATGGGGCTTCGGCTTGCCGTGTGTGTGTGCCGCAGACACGCCCGCCATTGTTTCTATTGCTGGGTGGCTTCAGCGTAAGCTGAAAGCGTCTATAATGAGCCCACATATGGCGCAGGCTCACTGTATATGCACAATAGATTCAGGTACTTATACTGTAAGAAAACAAGTGGTCACTGGTTAGCAATCAAAGCTATTTGTTTAACTGCCCATCATGCATCTATACTGCAGTCCCTTGAAAACAGAATATTGTAATGTTATGATAAAGGTTGAGTCTCCCTTATCCAAAATGCTTGGGACCAGATGTGTTTTAGTTTTCAGAGTTTTTCAGGTTTTAGAATATTTGTATATACATAATGAGATATTTTGGAGATGCAATTGTAAACATGAAATTCATTTCTATTTCGTATACATTTTATACACATAGGTAATTTTATACATGACTTTTAAAAATATTTTTATGCGTGAAACACAGTTTGTGTACAGTGAAAATGCAAAGATGTCACTATTTCAGGTACCCATGTGGACAATTCTGGATTCTGGAATTCCTGATAAGGGAGACTCAATCTGTATTTTCCTACAGTTTGCCTCACAGTAACCTGACACTGCTCTCTCAATTGTGGCTCCATTTTGTCCCAAAAATGAAGAGCCAACATATACAAAAAGCATTTGTTCTTTCACATGAAAGAGGGTACTAATTATTCTGTGGTTTTAATTCATAGGCAAATTTTCTAATCAACAAAAACAATTTTGCAAATGGGCTACTAGAGTCCATACAAGTTTTGAATCTTTGATAGGGGCTGTATGGACCAGCCATTAACCTGGCATCAGAACAGAGTGGGGGTGTGGTCCCCATGACACCACATGGCGGGCGGCTCCACGGCGCCCCTCTGGTGCTGCGTCCAGATGACGCAGCGCCAAAGGAGTGCAGAAAAACTACTGCGCCAGAAGCTATGGTGCCCTTCCCACAACGCAGAAAGAAGCCTCTTTTTGTGGCTCCTTTTTGCACCGTGGAAAGGCCAGATTGGGGTCGCGGCGTGTGGTTGCCATGGCCCCTCTGGTGCTAAAAGGGGCAGCTATAGGCTGCCCCTTAGATGTGCAAAATTCTAATTCTAATTCCAATATGTTTTTTTCTTATAAAAAAGCTTTACATTTCTGGAGGGTCTTCAACACATGTTTGAATGATTGGGACACAGACTTATCAACATCTGATCCAAAAAAACTAAACTAAAGTTTATTTATTCAGAAAGGAGTAACTCCTTATTTCAGGGAGAATTCAGCCCATTTCTGCAGTCTTTAATTAAAAAAAAAATGAATGTGCAAGGTTTTCGTTTACTTAGGGAACAGATGCCAGACAACATTTTAGCAACACGGTTCAGTCTTCTGTGGACTTAAAGGCTGCATGCCTTGCTTGTATTGGGAATTCTGATCATTTATTCTGTGTGTGTGTCTGCCTTTTCTGAAGCTTATTTTTCCTGGTTGGTTCCCACCTTATAATTTATTTTAATAAACTGTTGTTTTAAAGTTTCTTTATAACTTTTGAGTATTCTGAAATACATCAAAATTTGAAATAAAGAAGAGGGAATATACATTCCATCAGGTTTTGCAAAAAGTCAAATAAGCTAGTTACTCTTATCTGCCCCTCCCTCAACTTGAAAAAGGATTTTTTTTTTGTTAACTGCAACAACCAGAATCTACCAGCCAGCAGAGCCAGTGGCTAGAGGATTCTGGGAGCTGTAGACCAAAACAGTCATTTTTCCATGCTCTGCCCAGCACAGTCATTTCAGCGTAAATAAATCAGGTAAGAGCTATTTGAGGATGGTAGAGTTTCCTGCTTTGGAGGTTTTTAAACAAAGGTTGGATGGCCATTGGTCAGGAGTGCTTTGGTTGTATATTCTTGCATGGCAGGGAGTTGAACTGGATGGTCTTTGGGGTCTCTTCCAGTTCTATGATTCTAAAATGATGTGATTTAGATGGAAGATATTTGTATGCTTCCTCCTTTTATATAGTTGAATTCACATCCTTATTCAGTCATTTTAAGAATTCAAAGCTAGAGTATTCCATGTTGACACAAAAATTTAACAGAAAACCGTAAGCTGTCTTGGTTCAGCACCAAACCTCAGCCCTTAAAAGTTGTCCCTGGAAAACTCATGCAACATGGTGATTAAAAGGTGGAGCTTCCATCTTGGTTGTCAGCTCACCAGGTGGTCAAAGTACAGTCTGCCCTTGGCATACGCACCCTTGCCATAAATGGCTTTAAGCTTACGCGGACAGTGAGCGGCAATGGACAAAGCAGAGTGCACCACCATTCAAATCAATAGGACTCCAGCATATGCAACATTTTCCTTACGCAGGGGGGAAGAGTCCAGAACAGATCCCCCACATATGGCAAGGGCAGACTGTATAACCTTTCAGCATCCACTCCTGATCTGTACCATGGGATAAGGGCCTGCCTTACAAAGTGGTGTACAGATTATGAATAATTTTTGAGAATATTATTTTATGGTTACAAGTGACAAAAGTAATTAGGAGACTATAATAGGGTGTGTAATCTTTGAAGCACCTTCCTAAATCATTATTCTTAAGCACACAACATTCTGAACAACATATGTTAATTCATTTATGTTGATTTCTAAATACTTAGCACTCATCCTGTGAAGAGGGATCTATTTTCAATTATCTGGCAAGTGAATTACTAATCCCATATCACACTCTGCAGACATTCAAACAACTCCTACAGTAGGATGCTGTTAAGGTTCATAAGTAGCATAGCTTTTAATGGCTTAGCATGTCAGGACTAAGAGGTAAAAACTGCAGCCAGATAAATCCTACAAGCAAGGATAGGGCATGCAGTATCCATGTGCTTTCCACTATCCATTCCCCCTCAGAAGATATGTTTTCATGCCCTCTAGGAGGTAGGGCAGCTTGCCCTGTTATACAGTGTGCCTTTCCCTTACACGAGAGATCTGTTCCAGACCCCTCAATGTAAGGCAAATAGCACGTATGCTTGAGCCCCATTGAAAATAATGGGGCTCGCACATGACGTGCGGTGTGGGCGTGCACCATGAGCGTGCATGCTATTTTAACTTCCATCGCGCAGCGTTCAGCTTATGCTGAAAGGCAGCCGTGTATGATGCAGGCACACTGTATATTACAGCAGTCAAACACTATGACAACAATGGCACAGCTCACTGTTGCTAGATAATAGTTTTGAATAAAGAGTCTCAACTTCTCATTGGTTAGAACTGGGGGAAGTACGAATATGGAAAGCTATCATGTCTCATCCCATGCATGGTAACAGGGCTCAAGGGCAATGCTGTGTGAGAGCCTAGAAACTAGGATTGTCAGTAACAGATGTCTAAACTTGTGACATGATAGGACTTGTCATGTACTGCATCTCAGTTTCATCTGGGTTCAGCTCAAGCTCAGGTTCAGCTATAACAAGGAACTGAGACTCTGAGGCAGTTTTGTAGCCTTCAAACCAACAGTGAAGGAAATACTGTTGAAGCATCATTTCTACCTAGTTTTCTGAGAAGGGGCAACTTGAGAATGGTCCAATACATTTTCTAACATATGGTTCAAGGATCAATCCTCAACCATCTCCAGTGGGGAGGAAACTTATTTTAGGTAGTGAGGTTGTTGGGAAACCACTCTGCCCAAGATCCCAGGGGATGGTGCCACTCAGGACAGACAATACTGTGCTGTATGGTCCAGTGGTCTGGCTGTGTATGAGGCAGCTTCACAAGCAACAGGAGAGTCCTCTATTGCAGAATACTTTCCCATCTCAAGGGGTGTAGGCAGATGTTTTCTGGGGATGCCTTCTTAATTTAAATCTGGGTCAGAGTGATGAACACTTTCTGCCAATTCAATTGGAGTGTTTTAAATCTAGATCTCTAAAGATCTGACTAAGCTGGCTGTTGTCAGGTCTCCCCAGTGACAGGCCTACTGCTCCCAACCACAATTATTTCAGAGAAATCTACTCTCCCCAGGAGCAAAACATAGTAATTAAAGTTAAGCACTCAAATTCATAAAGCTAGCTGTCCTTGTGTTTAAAACCTCCAATGCTATCACATAACCTCTCTCCCTGTGGCTTAAATTTTCCTTAATTTGTGCTACAACCCAACGTTTTTGTTTTTACCTTCACTGTCTGAACTGGAGAGCCTGCGCTTATGAACTCTTCTCAGTTCTTTTCCATATCGGAAGCTTTTCTGAGAACCCTCACTTTCAGAATCTTCCTTATAGTTGACTTGTCTCTTTTGATTCCGCCGAGATCTCCTCCGAGTTTCTAAGTAATCTTCATCACTGTAATCTGAAGAAATATCACTTTCTGCACAACCAACAAAGCAGGGAAAGAAGAGAAGCAACCACATTAAATTCAGCCTGTGAAATTGAATGATTTGTCACAAATGTTAATAATCTGTCAGTTGAATATTAATCTTTCTCACACTGAAAGAAAACTATGCCCAGAAGATGAGAAGTTTCTGGACAGCTTCAGTCTTCTCAGTGTTTCTTCCCATATGAAAATGAACTTCAATGAACCTTCCAATATAGATGAAATATACCCTTTGCTGCCTTCTAACATGGCATCATGTTGCCAAGGAATGTTAACTCCCACATCCTTCCTTATGGTTAAATAGTATGATGGATCCAAAGTCACACTGGCAACTTTTTCTAATTATCAAGATACTATTTTGAGAGTACTATTGGAAAATAAAGTATACATTTGAAAATAAAGGCAACATCTGCTTTAAGCAATCTACCTTGTGTTCAGTGGTACAGATACAACTGGTTTGGGCAGAAACAGGAAGAGGTGGCACAAGAGGAAAAAGTCAGCAGGAGCACAGAAGAGACAAACTGAGGGGAAAGAGAATAGGATGAACTTGGTTTAATGTGCTAGGAAGATATATTGTGGGTAGTGGCATTTGCTCCTTTCGTCCAGAATGCTTTAGGATAAAGTTCTACAATACCATACTTACTCTGTCATTTACCATTAAAATCAGGCTTATTGATTATTTTTATTAATAAGATTTATATTTCACCTTTTAGTCCAATAATCTTCAAGGTGCTTCAGAACAGACTAGAATACAAACAAGAACCAACCCAAGACCCACATATGTTTTGGTAGCCCAACATTCCCTCATTCCTTTGGCCAATGGATGGAGCCAACAGATGAGCTTCTTCTTCTCTGCTCTGCTATCCCAAAACCAATGACAGGTGGACTTTCTGATGACAGTTTTGGCAGGGATAGAAGTAAGCTCCTTGCAGGTGCTCTGCTCTTGGCAGATGGATGGGATCAGGTTGGTCACCCTTTTATCCTGATAATCTTTGTGAGAGGCAAGTGGTGCAACTTCTGACTGACAAAAGGAGACAGACTGTGCTTCACTTAAGTTCTGCAGTCTCAGGGCAAAGGCAGTTAGAACCAAGTATGCCTGCTGGCAGGTAGTGGCTGAGAAATGCAGTTTCTGCAGCTGCTGCTTCTCTTTTGAATGGTCATTCCTCTTGCTGTGATGCTACTTTGCTCCAGTAAGGCTGCTTCTGTAAACTTAAAATCCAAACTGTAATCCGCACTGAAACATCAAATGATGAGACCCATACTGGAGGACCGAGTTTAGATTTGGTCTTTAAGGGGCAGCACCTTTTGTGATCCATAGCCAAATCCAGCCCCATAGTGCTGCTGTTGCCAAATAGTTGCTTCTCAGGAAAATGGGTTGCTAACTTGGGGTCTAGTTCTGAAAACTCAGTCCTTCAGCCCAGCAGATAAGTCACAAAAAGTTAAACTGTTCAACTTACCAGAGTCGGCGCTTACATTATCCTCAGAGTCCTCCTCTTCATCATCTTCTGAGTATCTTTTCTTGACTGTTTTTTCTCCGTAGCCGTCTGCTTTGCCTCATTGGCCTAGAATGGTGCCGCCTTGGCCGACGCCTTGAAAACTCTGTATCACTGTCATCATGCGACGGCTGATCCTCTTCACTTTCATCTACATTGTCATCTGACACAACAAACTCATCCTGAGATCTGTGGGGACAAAGATCAAAGGGAAAGGTTTTGGAAATTAAAACACTTATACTGAAAATAAAAACCAACCTAACTTGATTTAAGATCTGCATTCTATAAAATCAAACTCCTAAGAGAAGAAAAAGCATACAGTACTTTCAGTGGCTTTCTTTGTGTGTGTGTGTGTGTGTGTGTGTTACGGGGAAACAATGCATGCTTTTTCTGTCCCAGCTATAACGACATGCTGATGTCTCAGTAGCAAGCTTTTGCGGATGATTCAAACATGCAGTTTCTGATACTGGGCAAATCATATGGTAGCTACTGACTCAAAATTTAGGTGGGGACCCTGTATGTCTTGGACATACAAGAAATTAGCAGAACTTACAAACCAGAGAGGTTTAGCTTCATCCTTCAAGACAGGAGTAAAGACACACTTCAGTTAACAAAGGTCCAAAACACACTGCAGAAATAATCCAGTTTCACACTGCTTTAACTGCCCTGGCTTAGTGCTAGGGAATCCTGGGGATTATAGTTTATTATGGCACCAGAGCTCTCTCATAGAGAAGACTAAATGTCTCACAAAACTACAGTTCCCAGAATTCCCTAGCATTGAGCGAGGGCAGTTGAAGTGGTTTCAAATTGGATTATTTCTGCAGTGTGTTTTGGACCAAAGTCACTGACAGAGAAAATTTCTTTTTACTTAAAAATCTTTTTATGCCTGCCTACCCCATTCCCCAATTCAAGTGCGATTTCAAAAAAAGTTCCAGCTAGACAGAGGAGAAGGTGAAAGAGCAGACAGGCCGGGTGGGCAGAAAAAAGACTTCGTTGAAATGAGCTTCTTTATCAGAGGCTTTGTTAACTGAAGTATGTCTGTAACTGCAGAGATTGGATGCTATACAACTGCAACATGGCTTACCCATCACTGATTCTGAACTCATCCTCACTCTCTTCTTCATCCAGGTTGCTGTCGCTGTCCAGGTCATTCAGTCGCCGTCGTTTCTTGCGACGAACTGCAGCAGCCCTTGAAGGCCGCTTGCTTTCCTTTCTTTCTTCCTCCAGGATGGTGGAAATATCCTTCCCACGATGGCCTGTGATGTTAGACATGTCTTTCCCTCTTCCTCCACCTATGCTCAGGGGGATCAAAACAAAGGCAACACTTAATTTGTTCTACTTGCTACCTAAACAGGGAGCCCTGGTGGCGCAGTGGTTAAATGCTGGTTCTGCAGCCACTCACTCACAGCCATAAGGTTGTGAGTTCGATTCCGGCCAGGACCCCAGGGTGGACTCAGCCTGGCATCCTTCGAAGGTCACTAAAATGAGTACGCAGCTTGTTGGGCACAATTAGCTTACACGTTGTAAACCGCTTAGAGACTGCTTAGAGTGTGGTGGAGTCTCCTTCTTTGGAGGTCTTTAAACAGAGGCTGGACGGCCATTTGTCAGGGATGATTTGACTGTGAGTTCCTGCATGGCAGGCAGTTGGACTGGATGGACCATATGGTCTCTTCCAATTCTATGATTCTATGAATTCTATGCTTAGTTCAGTATGAAGCAGTAAATAAATGCTGTTGCTAAACTTCACTCTTCTCCTGCGACTTCCAGCTTCCCTTACAAAAGGTACTCAGGTATTTTTCTGTACCTCCTGTTAGAAGAGTGGGTCATGTCTCTCTATCCTACCATGAAAACCTAGGAGTTTAAGCAGGCCTAGGATAGAAGAATGAAATGCAGGTCTTTGATTCATTTCATTTTGCCTTGTCCACCAGATTTACAGGCAAGCAGTCACACATGGTCCTACCCACCCACCCTTTTTATCCTCAACAACCATTAAGTGGAGTCTTTCAGCATGAATTTGTCACTCAAGATTGCCATCACCCAAATGTTTTTCTAGTCCTATACAAGAGCAGCTCAGTAAGACACACCTCCTCCATCAGCCTCCTTGATGTCATCCTCAATTGCTTCATCAATGGCTTCATCAAACTCATCAAATCTAAAAAATAAAATTACTAGTTTCAATGCACAACTCAATGACATTCCAAGAGATATGCTAAAGCAACTTAACAATCAAAATACAGTGGACCCTTGTTATACGCTGGGGTTTGGTTCAAAGATCCCCCGTGGATAACAAAATCCATGGATGCTCAAGTCCCATTAAATATAATGACATAGCAAAATGGTGTCCCTTATAAAAAATGGAAAATCAAGGTTGATTTGAAATTTATACTTTTTTTGAACATTTTCAAACCGTGGATGCTTGAATCTGTGTATAAGAAATTCGTGTATAAGAATAAGTATCCAAATATTAACAACCACTCTCCAAACAGGGAAACTGGAACACATCTTCCTGGCATTCAGGTGTACTACTTACTAGTTCTAATTTTTATGAAGGCAAAATATCTGAGCACAAGTTACAAAGAATGAAATTTTATTCATGCTGTCATTTATTTATTAATTAACTAATGTGAAGGGGGCAGTGAAAATTAATTTCTATTACTATCTCTTGGAATGACTGCCAAATTATCAGTCAATCTCCTTGGTCTTCTTTCATTTCATATTACAACAGTTGTTGCTCTTGATTTAAAAGAGACACATTCCACAGAAGTGCTATGTTTTTTGCTCTAAAGAGTTCTTTCAAAAATTCCAATAAGTCCCCAAATCATTCTGGAACAAATTACAAGACTTTTTAACCTCCTTTATAGATTTTATAATCAGTTGTGAGCTACCCTTTCTTCTCATCCTTGCAGGCCCTTTCTCAAAATGTGACTTTATCCTAAACTATCTAAGAGGACAATATTGATTCCTGATTACAGCTATCATTTTCTCCCTCTTATCCCTTTCAAAAGGAAAAGCAGATGTTCTTGTTACTTGGATGTTGCAGCAGCAGTCTGCATTTTATATAACACTGCAAAATGAGGGGGGAGAGGGATTTAAATGTAGTTTTAGGTTTTTTTATTCACAGCTGAGGCAAAAAGAGGTCAAATGTCTTGGAGGTTTTAGAGCTCAAGCTTCACCTAAAAGCAGCTGAAATGAACTGGAGGGACTGCACAAAAGCAGAAGCAACAAAGACGATGCCTTTCACAGGCCTGCTGTTGAACATAATACATTTCAAGTGCAATTTCTACTAACAAGCAATGACCCTTCAAAGTGCTATAACTGCAGAATGCTTTAATCCTCTAGAGGACTGTTGAATGTCCTGGGGCGAAAGGGAGGTTCTGTTGGGTAATCAGTTTTTCTCATCCATCAAGGACATGATAACTTGTCCTTAAAAGCCAGCATACAGCCTTACATCTTCATAGCAGCCACAGTCTCCCCCCAAAAGGAGGGCCTTCCAGTAAAATACAGTATTATGGAAATAATGAACATTATGTCATGTCAGACACCAGAGAAACAAACTACTTTCACTCAGCTTTCGTATAGACATGTGGGAAAGGTGTAGAAAACCATAACATAGGCATACCATGTATATAAGTGGGTCTGTAAGCTTAAAATGTCATTTTTAAAGGAACTGAGAAGGATGGGGGGCAAGCCACATGACATACAAATGCACAAGAAAGGAAGGAAACATTTTATGTGAGCCAGCTGCTCTTTCACCCATCAGACTCAATGGGGAGAGGAGTAAGCTCAATTTCCTCTCAGACTCTTTTTGCTGCTGAAGCAAGGCCTTACACTCCCCTCTTCCTTTTGCAGATTCTCATTTGCACAAGTGAACCGGAGACAACATGGTATCTTTTACATCAATTCAGAAGAAGCAAAATAAGTCACTTACCTATAGCTGATGCATTTCCGTTGCCTTGTTGACCTCCTTTCATGCAGCTTTGCCTTTGATTTTTTTGGATCTTTCTTCTTTTCATCTATGATTTCAGGTATTTCAGGCTCCTGTTGAAAAAAGGTTATTATTAAGCACAGCAACAGATGCAGCCTACAAGGAAGGCCCACTTCTATGATTTGAACATAGAAGCTTTGCTTCAATCCTTTTCATTTTCATTAGAAAAAAATCTCCTGCCACACAAAGAGATGCACTTTTCCACATGGCTCCTCACAACTACCACCCTGTTGTTGGTATGGCAACTCTCGGTTGACTTGGCAAGACTTATTCAGAGTCATTCCTCTCATCTGAGGCTCAGACAGTGTGACTTCCCCAAGGTCAAAATGTGGGTTTCCAGCACTGCGCCAGCATTTCAGTCCTGACCTCCCCAGAGCCCTAATCTAAAACTCAAACCATTACACCACACTGGCTCTCCAACTAAACCAGTTCCCCTGCACAAGTTTCCCAAACAGCAGGCACCATATTTACAAATCCGGATGCAGAGAAGTTGCAGCCAATAGAAAGGGGAGAGAAAGGCTGACTAGATGGGCCAGAATAGCACAGGCACATGGACCGGATGCCCACCCGGATTGGTCCCCAGGTTGGCCATCCTCATGCTGCCCCAGGACCACGTTCCTTACCATGCCATGCTGTTGCTCCCACTGGGAAGCCCCATCACTGCATCTGATACAGAAATGGAGCGCTTGTTTGCACCCATGTGGCTAGGCACTTTGTTTCCACATCAGATGCAGTGATGAGGGGCTTCTCAGAAGGAGTGATGGTGCAGCAAGGTAAGAAGCACGGAGGGCCATTTAAACAGCCAGTGTTTGCTGTGGAGTTTCCAGGATCAAATCAAGGGTCAAATTGTCCTGTGATAAAGGCTGTTAACCGCAGAGATTGGGCTGGATCCACCAGATCTGCGTCCAGTTTGCCAGGATCCAAACCCAGGATTTTGGCTTGCATCCTCTAAAGAGGATGACATGAGGTTGGGTAAAACATGGGCTTTTTGGTCTGTGTGGACAACCCCATAAATTCCATTGGTTTTCTAGGGATGAGGAAATAAGGAATTAGCAGTCGATGTAACTTCTCAGCCTTTGGTATCAGTAGCAGAAGCAGAACTGATCAGCCAAATAAGCAGATGGAAACAAATTCACTTGATTTCTGAACATTTGGACAATCAGCAGATTCTGCTCCCTCTGGGGCAATTCTAGATTATTTTCATACCGAAGTACACCCAGCTCTGGCTCAATACTTGAAAGCAAAATCATATTAATGTCAATGGATGCATTTCACTTACTCGTGGAGGAATGATATTCTCAATACTGATCCCCACGTACACAAGGCGTTCCTTCCTTTGGGACAAACACAAAAGCCAAAAAAGAAAAAGAAAAAAAAAAGTCAATTCTTCACAATATCTGATCATTCTTCTATAGTCTTTTTCCCTGCTTCCCCTATATTATAGCACCTGTTTATTTTATATAGGATTCTGTCAGGCTTTGAAATAGGTGCCCCTCCATGATACCTTCTTGCAACCATGGTTGCAAAGAGAGATTGCAAACTGGATAGAGGCTAACTCTCTAGTTTGCAAAAATATCAGCATGTGGCTAGTTCCAAACTGGAAGAAAATGGAAATGCAGCAACTAGGATTAGGACAGAAAATCCACAAACCTATGAAAGGGGCAAAACAGACCACCTCAAAGGGGCAGCTTGAAGCCGTCCCTGAGAGAGCTGGGTTGGGGCCGTGGCCACATGCTGTGATCCCAATCTGGCTTTTTGCTGGTCCAAAAAGAAGCAGCAAAACGCTGCTCCTTTTTAAGCTGGCAAAAAGCCAGCTTTTCCCTCCCTGCCATGGCTTTACGGTACTCCTGTGGTATATAGTATGTAAATGCCGCACCCCCGGAGTGCCATGAAGCCAGCCCATGTGTCGGCAATCTGGCATCTTCCGGGCACATGTTGTGCATATGCCACAGCCACAAAGCCACCAGGAAGCCGATGTTTTGAGCCGGTCTGTTTTGGCTCAAACATTCCCGATTTATGTGAGAAGATAATGCTTCCCTGTGGAATATGATGTGTTCAGTGGTTACTGCTTTTTGGTTGAATGTGCTGCAGTGTATTAATATTATATTACAAAAACCTTTGGCATTTGTAGATGCAAAAGGTTTTTTTAAAATTTCATTAACGTGGAGGGGAATTTTACCAAGAATCAGCACTGTGGGATCCTATATGCTTTCACTATAGCAATAAGATCTATATTCCAAGATTGGAATGGTAAATCTTCACCATCTATCATTCAATGGTCAGAGGGCATTACTGTTTTACTTATGCATGAACGTTTATTTTATAGAGGTCCACTTCAAGAAAATTGCATTCTTACAATTAGGGTCACCTTCTATTAATATACATCCTATGTATTTCCCCTCTCTCTTTTTTCCTATCACATTCAGTAATTCAGTATTAGTATTTTATTGATTATTTGGATTGTATTGTATTATTTTAATGATGTAATCCCGCTTCGATCCTTGGAAGAGGCGGTTATATAAATAAAAATTATTATTATTATTATTATTCTCCTCCTCTGTTTCTTTATTTGTAATCATATTTTTAAAATTCAGTAAAAAAAAAGCATTCCTGATTCCTAACCATGGTTAGAAAGTATGTGTTGGTGTGTGGGCTGACAGAAAATATTGGGTTAGTAAGTTCTATGAACTCATTTGTATGACCAAGTTGGTGCTTTTCTTCTTCCCTTTCACGGTCATTTCATCTTGTATTTATTTATAATACTTTTACCCTGACTTTTCAAAAAAACTTTATGATGTACAAATAATATTCAGCACAGAGAACAAGTAATCTAAATCATGCATGATAAAATCCAGAAACTTCGAAAACCAAAAGAGCAATTTGTTATCTTTGTAGGAGATTTTTGCTATCCTTGATCCCTTTGGTTCCAGCTAGAATAATAACGTAAAAATAAAAACAAGTTATCTAGGGGATTTGGTAATATTTAGATGTCATAGCTTAGGATTTTCTAGGTTGGCACCCTCTGCATGTATTGGACTACAAGTCCCATAACACAGGCCTGTAATGAAAAAGCTTATTTCAATATTGTAGTTGTTTATAATGTATTCTGGAGTGCTGAATTTGAAAAACAATACAAATGTTGTCCCACACACAGTTCATTCACGAATTTGATATTTTTATCAATTCAGTTGTTACTCAGCTTTGATTAAGTGTGGACATTAAAGTTCTAGGGCAAATTCTTTCAATGCTTTAGAATTAATTTTTATTTATTGATTTATTTTTATGTTTCATATCAACAAATTAAAGTGTTTTGAAAGTGTATTAAAGACTTTAATTCCTTTCTTACTCACTGCAGGATAATTTTTTGCAGGATCATTTCATTTGGTTACATATTACAACACAGAAATGTCAAAGAAAGTTGTGAATAAACTTTACATAATGGAGCAAATCTGATATCATGTTAGGATTTTAAACAGCTAATTCCTATAAAACCAGCATCCATCTTTTTAACATTTTTTATGGCCATCTATTTTTAGGTATGTATTAATCATCATATAGCATGATCAATGCACATCCTAGTTTGGGATAGTGATTAGTTTTTGTGGGTTTTTCAGGCTATGTGGCCATGTTCTAGAAGAGTTTAATCCTGATGTTTCGCCAGCATCTGTGGCTGGCATCTTGTTCTGAAGATGTCAGACACAGATGCTGGCAAAACATCAGGAATAAACTCTTCTAGAACATGGCCACATAGCCCGAAAAAACTACAAAAAACTATGTATGCCGGCCATGAAAGCCTTCGACTTCACAGTGACAACTAGAGTTCACGGGAGATGGAACAAATAGTCCAGGATAGTGAAACATGACATAAATGAATGCTTGAATCCATTTTAGTAGAATCCTTGAAGGATATGGAATTAAAGACTGAAGCAGAGCCCTTTACAACACCAAAGCTTAGCTTTAAAGCTTCAGGAGTAAAAATGTTAAGCCACCAATACTTTTAGCTTTTCAGTAAAGAGAACCTTTGTGATCTACAAACAAAGAGAAAGAGGCACATGTTGAGGCAATTCAACCCAGAAAAGGACACTTCTGGATCATCTCTCACCATGCTACCGCTCTTCCTGACGTCAAAGTTTCATATCAGCAAAAAAGACCCACTCTTCTTTTAAGGAAATATCAGCCTCCAGCTATATAATAATATTTAGTTTTACTGTACCACGCTCTGGTAATCTCTATGATGGAAATTGCTTAATTTCCATCATAGGGATCTTGGAGGAAACGGATTTTTTGGACCCATTTCAAACTGGCTTCCGGGCGGGCTATGAAGTTGAGACTGCCATGGTCGCCTTAGTCGATGATCTCCGTCTAAGCATGGACAGGGGTAGCGTGTCCCTGTTAAGTGTTTTTGGACATCTCAGCGGCCTTCGATACCATCGACCATAGTATCCTTCTGGATCGCCTGAGGGAGTTGGGTATTGGGGGCACTGCTTTGCAGTGGTTCCGTTCCTACCTCTCGGGTAGATTCCAGATGGTGGAGCTGGGGGACTGTCGCTCCGATAAGAGGGCCCTTACATCTGGGGTCCCTCAAGAAGCGATTTTGTCCCCCATGCTATTCAACATTTACATGAAGCCGCTGGGAAAGATCATCCAGAGACACGGGGTGCGGTGTTATCAGTACGCTGATGACACCCAAATAGTCTTCTCTGTGTCTCCGACTGATGCAGTGACTAGGGATGGCATCTCTCCTCTTAATGCCTGCTTGGAGTCGGTAATGGGCTGGATGAGAGAAAACAGACTCAATTTGAATCCAGAGAAAACAGAAGTACTGATGATAGGCTCTCCTGGCCCGGGGAAGGACATTTTTCCACCTGTCCTGAATGGGGTCACGCTCCCCGTGAAGGACTCAGTTCGCAGTCTGGCGGTGCTTCTGGACTCGTCGCTCCACTTTACATCTCAAGTGGATGCAACGGTCAGGAGCACCTGCTATCAGCTTCGGCTGATATGCCAGCTGCGACCCTACCTGGGCCGGGGGGACCTTGAAACCGTGGTACACGCTCTGGTAACCTATCAGTTGGATTTCTGTAATGTGCTCTACATGGGGCAACCCTTGTACCAAACCCGGAAGCTTCAATTAGTGCAGAATATGGCAGCCAGACTGGTCACTGGATGTCCCAGGGCCAGTTATATAACACCTGTTATGAAAGATCTCCATTGGCTGCCCATTCGCTTCCGAGCGCAATACAAGGTGTTGGTTATAACCTATAAAGCCCTAAATGGCTTGGGCCCAGGGTACTTGGAGGACCGCCTCTCCTCATACAATCCGCCCCGCACTTTCAGGTCGGGCAGGAAACATCTCCTAAGAATTCCAGATGCACGCTATAATGCAACTCGGAGGGCATTTTCCATCTTAGCCCCACAACTCTGGAACACCTTGCCCGACGAGCTCCGCACAGCCACCTCCCTTGAAGCTTTTAAGAGGACCTTGAAGACCTTCCTCTTCTGCCAGTCTTTCCCCCCATGATCCTTTTTTTTCTTTCTTTTTGATTGACTCTTCCTCCCTTTTTAGTGATGTTTTAGGCATTTTATCTTGTCACTGGTATTATTGTACTGCTGCTATTTCTATTGGAGGTTTTATGATGTTTTAACTGTTTTATATTGTATAATTGGGGGGGTTGGAGGGGCCTTGTTGTTTTACACTGTTTTTATATTTTCTGTACACCGCTATGATCTCCAAGGAATAGCGGTATAAAAATAAAATTTATATATATTATATATAAACTCTTATTTTGCTGAGGGTCATATTTTGGCTCCATCGCCATCCTCTTTCTTGATTTCCAAGGATTGTGTGAGATTCAAGTAAGGTTGAAAATAGAACCAACCCCCCTTCCTTCTGTTTATAATTTCCAAAGGGAACATAAATTTTTGTTCACTGTTCTGTCCAAGGGCCTTTGATGTGACTTGGGATGTTTATGAATATGGATTGATACTAAGCTAACAAACTGCCTATTCTGATTTCCCACTCCCCATCTGGGTGCAGAAAGGTCTATGTGGCATGAGAGAACCACACTACTCAAATTACAATACTGTATTGTCTTATTCTGTGAAAATAAAAGGGGTGTTACGCCTCTGAATTATATTCCGATACCTTCGTTCTGCACGTTCTTTCTTTTTCAAGACAACATCAAGGTCCTGCAGCTGTTCTTCTAACTTCTCACAGAGTAATTTCTGTGGAGACAAACCAAAACAGACCATTAACAATAACACACTCCATCTGCCAAATTTTAAACAGGCCCACACCCAAACATTCCTCAGTATTACAGCCACTACAGCCAGTAAAGATGTGACAACAGTCCAGGTAGTAAGCAGTATGAAGGAAAGACTTCAGTGATAAAAACAAAGAAATGGAACAATCCTGAAGACCCACATCAGATGAGAGATAACCTTCACTGTGAAGTGCATTGCCTGTATTCCCAAACTCAGTCTTTCCTTTCAAGCCCACAGGTTCCAAGGTATTATTTTCAGAATGCCATCTATTCAATCAGCACAGCCAGTTAGGCAGAAGTAAAACGTTCACAATACATGAATGAGCACGTCAGAAGGGTTTATGATTTTGTGAAGACATGGGGAATGTTGAGGTGGGGTAAAGAAAGCCTGCATCCAAGATAATCAAAGCTAAAAACCCGTTCTTGCCTAATCAGGCTTACAAACTAGCTTAGCCCCTTGGTTTACAAGCAACCAAGGCTCACTTTAGCCATGGTTAATGCTTAAAAGGGAAATGAAATTTTCACCACATTAGCCCAGGGCCTATATCCTGTGAAACAAAATATAAGTTTTTAATCAATAAGGCTAGCCATGTAAAAACGTTAAGATTAAACTGCCAGATACTCAGAGAACCAACACACACTGATTAGTACATTAGATGCAGATAGATAGATGGCTAATGTATAAAGAGTGCTGTTATTTTCATGTTCTGCCGGTTGGCTTCCCACCTTTGATTCAACATGGCTTTTATGTAATGCTGCCCAAGCCAAAACAGAGAGGAAATCAGGCTGCAATCCGTACACACTTTCTTGGGAATAAGTCCCAAGAAACACGGCGGGACTTAACTTCCAAGTCAAAATGCAGAGATTGAACTGTTAGGTCAGATCAGTAGTTCTTAACCAGGGTTTCCCAGAATGCTAAGTTTCCAAGATAGGTTGCTAGGGCTCCCGCAAGAGAACGTGACCAGAATTTTAAAAATTATTTTAAGGGATTCCTCTGGGTGAAAAGGTTGAGAAAGGCTGGGTCAAACTATTTGATGTATGAAGAGCTCAGTAGAAAGATGCTGAAGAATGACATTCTCCTTCTGAAAATATAAACACCAGCAGTTAAGAAGCTGTCTTCCACCAAATCAAGAATATTTGTCCATTTACCTCAGTATTGACTATACTGACTGGCAGTGGCTCTCCAAAGAGACAAGATGAAAAAGGTCTTTCCTGTCATCTTCTACCAGGTCCTTTTTACTGGTAAATACCAGGGCAGCTAAAGCCTGCACTCTATCACTGAGTTATGGCTGTGCCCCACATATTCTCGTCTGTCTTTGCAAAACAGAGCCAACAGATGCAAGTTTTGGCAGAAGCAGATACACATAATTCACTTGACAGTTAGAAACTCAACAACAGAAATCACTAAAATAAGTCTAGTGGACTACAACATGGCTGACTTAACACCTGTTTTAAAAAATGGACTGGGGAATGCATCCAGGAAATTGATAGAAAATATTAACAGTGGGAACTACTAATCATAACAGAAAAAGAAAGCCTTGCTGGGGAAGAATTAGCATGACTCCTGCAAAGGGAAACCTTGCCTCACTAACCTTTGAGAATTTGTTCAGGTTGTCAACACACATGCAGAAGGGAGCAATCCCTCTAGGCATTGCATCCTTGGATTTTCAAAAAGGTTTTGACAAAGATCCTCACCAAAGGTACATAAGGCAACTTAGCAGTCATGCCATAAGAGGATTTCTCCTCTTAATATATCAGTAACTGGTTAGAAGAGAGGAAACAGAAGGAAGGAATAAATGGGCAGTTTTGATAACAAGGAGAAGTAAACAGCAGGGATGCTCTAGGATCTGTAGCATTTAAATGAATATCAGGTAACATATTAAGGAAGCTGAGTATTTTTTTAAAAAAAATAATTCTATACTTTCCCTTTTCAAAAATGCTTGAATTTTATTCAGGATGCAATCTACTGGGAAGGATTTTTTGTTTGTTTGTAAAAAAAGGTGTCTCTAAAGCGGGTGACTAGGCAAGCATCATATAACAGATGAGATGCAGCATACGTAAATGTAAAGGGATATTCAACTAGAAAATAAAAATAAACAACCTCTAATTTTACATAATTAGCTATAGTTCTTGTCCCCAGTTAGATTTCAGTTACTTCTTCACAACACAAAGCTCACTGAATCATCGTCAGTGTACTGCAATGATGAAAACACAAATACAGCAGAAAAAGTATTCTTTTTTCCTCTACTTTTGGATATGCCATCCAAAAACTGGGGAAGACACAGAAAAAGGTAACTAAAGGGCAGAACAGACCACCACAAAGGGGCGGCTTGAAGCCGCCCCTGAGAAAGCTGGATTGGGGCCATGGCAACCGCAAGCCATGGCAACCGCAAGCCATGGCCCCCAATCTTCCTTTTTGCATTGGTAAAAGCCGGTTCTTCCTACCCTGCCATGGCTTTACAGCATTGTGGCAACGTGTGGCATCTAAACACCATGCCACCAGAATGCCCAAAAATTGGCTGGCGGGGCGGGTAGCCAGGTGGCTGGGCATCATGGGTGCGTGTGTCATGTGTATACCTTACCCCAAGCCGGCTGGAAAACAGCTTTTCATGCCGGTCTGTACTGGCCCTTTGGTCCAAAACACACTGAAGAAATAATGCCTTATAAATGTGGTCTATTTTCTCCACCCCACAGCGTCACAAATGTATTTTATTGTAGTAGTAGTAGTAGTAGTACTGTAGTAATATGTCAGAGGGAAAGGGAGAGAAAAGAGAACAGCAAAAGAATTCTAGGTGATCCAACAATATTCACTGGCAGTTGGTTTTGAGGCAACCGAGGAAGATATTCAGCGATTTGAAGGTGATGGTTTAAATGTCTTCCCATTACCTTCAAGTTATTTGTCAACGTATGACACCACCATGAATTCTGTAAGTTTTTCTTAGACAATGAATATTCAGCAATGGCTTGCTATTGCCTTCCTGTGAAATATAGTTTACTGCAACCTGTAGTCCTTGGCAGTCCCCCACCCAAATACTAACCAAGCCTGATGGGAACAGCTGGGATCTAGTATCTTCAGGGTATTTCAGACCTGCTTAATTTTTTTTTTTAGTAGGTTTAAATGTGTGGAGGGAGATGGGAGAGACAATAATAAAAGAAGACAAAGCTTACATGTTGGCAAGGTGGACAGAACCACTCTCCATCAGGAATGATCATCAGCGGCGGCCGAAGGCATGCCGTATGGTAGCCACTGTCACAGGAGTCACACAAGAGAATCTGTGGAAATGAACCAAGATTTCAGTGTGCCTTTGAACACATCCTGTCAAAACACATCAAGGAGCATCTTGCCTCTGTGTTTGCACTGTTTCTTGCAATATGTTATTAATGGCAGCCACTTAAACAGGTGAATTTTTCAGCTTTAGCCCACATCAAACTTTTTAAAGTTTCATTGACCACACCGATAGTCAGCTAAGAACATGCTTAACTCTGCCCTGAAAGCAATGGGACCAGATCATACCCTAATTATGTTATCACAACTCCTAGATCAAGACTGGATTCACTGTTGACATGTAGTAAGGGCAACAGTTCTATCTCCTTCTTTTGGTGTAGTTCAGTGTAGATTCTAAGGGTCACACCCACAAAGGACAGGAAAGGAGCAAACAGACTTTTGATGCACATACATGTAAATTTACAGTGCTTCATAAATAAAGGATAATAATAATAATAATAATAATAATAATAATAATAATAATAATAATACATAAACCAATACAGGTTCAATTTCCCTTATTCAAAATGCTTGGGACCGGAAGTGTTTTGGATTTCAGATTTTTTCAGATTTTGAAATATAAATAATAATTATTTATATCAATATAAATAATAAGATATCTTGAAGACAGGACCCAAGTCTCAACATGGAATTCGTTTATGTTTCATATACACATTATATACACACATCATAGCCTGAAGGTAATTTTATACACAATATTTTTAATAATTTTGTGTGTGAAACAAAGTTTGTGTACACTGAACCACCAGAAAGCAAAGGTGTCATTATCTCAGCCACCCATGTGAACAATCTGTGGTTTCAGATTCTAGAGTACAGTGGACCCTCCACATTCATTGAGGTTACAGGTACAGGGCCCCCATGAATATGGAAAAATCGCAAATAAAAACACTATTTTTTTATCTGAGAGAACACCTCTCTCTAGGTATTCCAGGGCAATTAAGGGGTCAAGAACTGCCAGAAGTCAACCATAAAATTGTGCTGGAAGACCTACAAATGCCTAGAGAAGTGTTCTCTCTAGTTCAAGCTATTTTTCAGAAATTTATAGCACTGCCAATTTTTACAAGTTTTGGCAGAAGTTGATTATAAGAGTCACGCTGGAGAATTTAGAGATTCTTAGAGTGAACGTATTATTCAAATCTGTGAATAATCAAGTGCGCAAAAATCAAAACCACAAATGTGGAGGGCGAACTTCCTATCTTCTTTCTTAATTGTACGGCTCTCACATCCATGGTAACAGGGAATACAATGACTTGTATGATTCTCACTTTTATGCTCAGTTGGATATCTTTGCATTTTAGAATGTCTTCTAGTCACCATTCCCATTCTTAATCTTCTTTTGACTTCCTGGCTGCAGTCCCTGTTCCTATCAATGTTTGATCCCAGGTATGAGAATGTGGTACATAACAGCTTGGCTGCACTGATTTTCCATCCCTCTTCATAGTCAGCTTCATAAATCGATCCTGCCTTCAAGAGGTGGAGTGATGGCCATATCCACAGTTAGTCAGTCCACTTGCCATGTCAAACCCACTTCAAAACAAGGTATCTGAGTCTGATTTGCCAGCTGATCACAAACCATGCTTTGTCAATTCAACATCATGTCAGATCATAGATACATTTCTTCTAATCTTGGTTAGGAATCATATCTTAATTGACTAGTCTCTCCGTATAGGTATATAAGACTGACTTATTTAAAATTCACTGTTCTGAAAGACAAGAACCTACCAGCTCAGGGTGATTGGGAAGCCCACACTTCTTGCATGGTTCATCGTCATCAGCGGGTACGGGTTCCTCTTCCTCCTCTTCCTCTTCATCCTCTTCCTCCTCCTCAGAGTTTTCTTCACTCTCTGAACCCTCACTCTCATCATTGCTTGAGTATCTCCACCTGCCACGAGTTCGAGTCCCAGCCCATCGAACTTTACTTCTCTGTGAAGCCTAGAAATCCAATGATAAGGTCAACTACAACTATCTCAAAACTTAGGAAAATTCTCAGCAAAAACTTAGTAATACAGTGGTACCTCGGGATACGAATTACCCAGGTTACGAATTTTTCGGGATACGAATAAATCCCATAGGGATTTATTGTTTCGGGTTACGAAGGTTTTTCGGGTTACGAAATTAGCCGCGGAGCGAATTAATTTCGTAACCCGAGGTACCACTGTATTGATAATTTCAAATACATTACTTCTATACTATAATTTTCTCATTCACAATTGACAATACAAAAAGAGAACCAAATACAGGTCACATAACATTGTTTAGACATCACACTGACTGCATCTGAGCACTGCATTAAAACCATAGTTAAACCATAGTTTAAATGAAATAAATAAATAAAAAATATATAATGCCCAGCAGGGCAATTTCATGGAGCAGGTCGGTTTTTTAGTTTGTTTTTGTGTACATTTTATGTGATTTTATATTGGATCTAGATGTTTTAATTGTTTTGAATTTTACTGCATTTTAAAAGTTTTATCTGTGAGCTGCCTTGGGTCCCTCCTGGAAGAAAGGTGGGATATAAATGAAATAAAGAGTCTTGCACATGTTGAGCCAGATGGGATGAGAGGGGAAAGAAGTGGGGTGAGGTCCCAGCATCCCAAGGAGGACATAGCCCAACTGTGCCTTGCCAGTGGATGAAGGGAAGAAAGTGACAGAGAAGCAGCAAGCAGAGGTGGGATGGCCGGAGGGACAGAGCCATAACAAAGCGGAGCCTGCTAGACAGAGAGGTCCTCTCTCCACTCTCTCTTTTCTGCCTTTCCTTCTTCTCATTTTCCTTCTGCCATCATTAATCTGCTCCTGCTTTCCTCTGCCTGGGCCAGAGAGTTGTAACACACAGAGAGGAGAGTGCAGCCAGGCAGAGTGAGTGAGTGGACGCAGTTCCCTTTCTCCTCACCTTCACATGTACGAGGAGAGGGAGGGAGGGAAGGAAGGAAGGAAGGAAGGAAGGAAGGAAGGAAGGAAGGAAGGAAGGGTGAGAGAAAGGAGGGCATGAAGAGACAGCATAATCTTGTGCTTGTCCAGGTTGTCCAAGGAATTGTGAGGGTGAGGATTTTGGCCAAATGTGTCTTGTCTCCCCTTCCTTCTCCTGTCCCATTACCAATTGTGCCCATGTGGGAGGGAGGGAGGGAGGGAGGGAGGGAGGGCCTGGAGGTTCAGTACCTCAAGATCCATAATTTTGGGCCCAAACCTGCCCTAGATTTATACATGAGGTGATTTATACATGAGTACACATGGTAATCAAACAATCCGACTTCAAAAACAATAGTATATACAACTACCTTGTTTTGACAAAGTAGTTATCATTAATGACATTTTGTTATGGTTAAGACATCAGAACAAACTGCTGCCAAAAATGTAAATGAAAGTTTATAAGGTCCCTCACAGGACTGCCCCAGAGAACATATGGTCACTGCTCAGCCCGCTGCAACCAATTTTTATAAAACTAAACCATGGTTATTGTAATGTCCAAAGGAGGCCTATACATCTTACACTATTCTTTGCATACATGTTACTTAACATATACTCTCTTTACTTATTCATTTGTTACATTTATATTGGTCTTCCCTTCAATGACTGCCTGAGCCGAAGCACAGCCATTAATGCTGAAAGAAGGAGTGAACAGGTTCACTGTTCCCAATAAAAATAATCCTAGCAAACTCTTATCTCACTAAAGTTGATAGTGGTGAAAAAGAACTCTTGTCCACTTTCAGTCTAATTCCCTCTTTTTCTAATCATGACTCACGCTAGTCTAAAATAATCTCCTAAGGCCTATTTTGCAAAAGACAGAAGCAAAAGCCTGTTTGTCTGGTCACAGTCTGAAAGATAAAGAGTGAATGCAACCACAACCTTATCTCTGCACTGGAGGTGCTCACTACCATCATGGTTTTTTAATGGATGGAATCAGAAGCCCTGCCTGTTACACCTACAAAATGTTTTAATAGCATGAACTGATGTGTCTGTATTCAGAAGTAAGCTCCGATGAATTCTGTGGGAATTGCTTTCCAACTGCTAATAGGCCATTAGTGGACATTCAAACCAATCAGTTGTTTAAATGCTACAGTCCTATACAATCTACTTTCTTAAATGACTTCTAGTATTGCACCAACGTAACTTGGGGCAGCATTCTCTAATATAGACCCAGTACAGATGGGCCTTTTAGCACGTAAGGAATACGTGCTAGGGTTGCCTTGGGGCGTCGTTTACAGACGCCCCGCAACCCTAGCACGTATTCTGTACGTCAAAATGGTGGTGCCCTGTACAGATGGGCGTCGCCATTTTGATGCAACAGACGCTTAGCACCATTGTGATGCCACAAGAGTGCCATTGGCACACTGTGGCGCCACAATGGTGCCTGGTTTGTCCACTGCAGCTTCCTCGCGCAGCAAAACAAGGCGCGAGCAGATCGTCCTTTTGGGGCAGTCTGTACCCCGCCATAATGTCCCATCCCATGATAAATTAGGATTGCAGCTCCTACCAGTCCCAGCCTACCTAGTCAATTGTCTGGGATGATAGAAGTTCTAGTTCAAATGTCTGGAAAGCATCAGGCAGGGAAGGTTGACGGTTCCCCTCATTTTATTTGGAAGAAGCTACTGGAGAATCAAGTGACTGAACAAATAAAAACCTTTAATAAAAACCTGTATCACCACCTCAGTGTTCAAGAGATGCAAGTTTCATTATATTTCATAGCTCTCTAAGCTCTCTGTTAGGTCCCAATTTTTTTAATTCAAATGCCCCCTGTGCTGAACAGAATGACTTCCATATCTATGCGGGTTATGTTCCAAGACTCCCTGTAGACACCTGAAACTGCGGATAATATGAGACCCTATTATTTTCAAGGGGACGAACATACATAGATTCACACTGGAAGATCTAAAAATGCCTAGAGAACTCCCCCGCCCCCAAGACATGGGTAAGTGAAACCATGAATACTGAATTCGTGTAAATGGTTTTTTAAAAAACCTGTCAACTTAGTAGTTTCGTGGAAGAAACTGTCCCAAGGTATATACTGTATATACTCATGTACAAGTCGACTTCATTTATAAGTCGAGGGAAGATTTCAGGGTCAAAATTCTGGATTTTGATATGACCCGTGGATAAGTCGAGGGTAAAACTTAGGGGGCTATAAGGATAGAAAGGGGGAAATACCACTTCCGTGCCTCCTTCTCTGGACCTCACCCAACTGATTCCCAGGTGCTGGAGGAGAGGTTTTAACATCGGATTGAGAAAGGAAGGAAGTGGGTTTAAATGGAGAATTGTTTGCATAGGAAGCAAGGTCTTGCAAAAGGGACTGGAGAGATAGTTTTAAATTGAAAAGGTTTTTTTATTTTTATTTTTTGATAGGAAACCAGGTTTTGCAAAAGGGACCAGAGAGAAAAGCAAGTGGATTTAAATGGAGAAGGTTTTTTCATAGGAAACCAGGTCTTGCAAAATGGACCAGACAAAGAAGCAAGTGGATTTAAATGGTGAAGGTCTTTTCATAGGAAGCCAGGGCTTGCGAAAGAGACTAGAGAAAGAAGCAACTGGATTTAAATTGAGAGGTTTTTTTCATAGGAAGCAAAAGCTTGAAAAACCGACTGGAGGGGGAAGGAACTGGTGTTCAATGGAGATTGGAGCATCAGGCATGCTTGCTTTAGGACCTTTCTAAGCACTACTGATGTATTGACTTTTATATAAGCCTACCCAAAATTTTAGGATCAATTTTGGGGCATAAATTCCTCGACTGACGGTTGTGTATATACGGTAGTCTGGACAGAAGGATGGGCAGATAGAGAATTGACTCTCCTGATTGATATTTGGGTTTCTAACATTATCAGTCAGGAATATTAAGAAGACTGATTGCAACCTGCAGCTGAATACTTTACCTTGCTTGCCTTTGAATTCATGCCTTTCTCTTGCTTTTTTGAGTCCTCTTTCTTCTCCTGCTTTTGCACTGTGGCTGGTGTCTCTTCCTCTTCCTCGTTTCGTTTTTTCTCAGGCTTCTGATCACGGGTTTCCACTATTTTAGGAGTAGGTTTGGATATTCGAGGCGATCTCCTCAAAATGCGCCCAACATTTACCACTTCCTCCTCCTTTTCAGCTGCTGTATTCTGGTTTTTTGAAGAAAGAGCAGTTTTCTTTCTACTCGATATTCTGATTGTGAGTTTGATCCCATCTTTCTGCCTCTCAGATGTTATTTCCCTGTTCTCTGTGAGAGAATTTTCTTCTTCAGAAACCAGCTTATATTTGCACTTGCTTTTCATAGACCCTTTTTTAGGTTCCAATGGTTCCTCAACAGAACTTTGGGCATTACTTAATTTGGATGTCTCTCTGTCTTCAGCTTCAGCACCCTTCTCTGGTTTAGAATCCTGCTCCTCATGCATTTTGTTTTTCTCAGTGCTTTTGGAATCAGAGTCCTCTTTTTCAGCCACAGGTTTCATAGACTGAGGGCCTGAAGGTGGAGACAGAGCCACACCTGCTCTTGGTAAGTCTGTTTTCTCTTCTGTCTGGTCTTTACTTGTCAAACCCTCTTCATCTGTTGGACTAACCAGCTCCTTTGGGGAAGATGCTTTAGAAGATTTATCTAGACACTCCTTGGGAAGTGGCAGGCCGACTTTTGCTTTAATGGATTCTTCAGACTTCTTAAGACTCTCATCTGTTTTGGAAGGTGCCTCTACAATAACACCCGGACTTTTACTCTCAAGTAAGTTTTCCTTTTCTTTTGAGCCAGTTTCTTCCTTTAAAGGCACTTTCTGATCTGGAATCTCAGTAATCACACTAGCTATCTCCTTCCCCATATGCAAAATATTTCTTTCTGCATCGCTTGTTCTTATGATTGTGCTAACAGTCTCTAGTATTTTTTCACCACTCACACCATTTTTCTCCTTAGAGTGGATGGAAGAGTCTTCCTTTGTGCTGGAAAAATGTTCAAATTTGTTATTTGGTATCATTTTCTCACTAACCTCCCCATTCACAAGGAATTTCCCATCAGTAATCGTAGGAACTCTTTTAAATGTCTCCTCCTCCTGTTTCCCTTCCTCTTTCAAAACATCCTTTGTTGGGGTAATACATTTCCGCAAAGGTGCTTTTAGCGGACTGTCATAATCATCGGTCAGCTTAATCTCTCGCTTTTTCAGTGGGATCTTTGCTTGCTGGTCATTTTTGAGTTTTTCGCTTTCTTCCACAGTTCTCTCTACAACCTCCTGGGGAGCTTTGACACTCACACAGAATTCTGTTCTCTCAGGCTCATGGACAGTTTTCTCTGTAATATTATTTACATCTTTCAAGTCTTTTGGCTCTAGCTTATATTCCTTGACGTCTGCTTTAACAGGCTTAACATTTTCCTTAAAAGAGTCATTTTCTTCTTTGGTAATCTGAATTTCCCCATTATTTTCCAAAGGTTTCTCTAGTTTTACTATAACTGGCAATTTTATAATTTCTTTCTCCTCCACTCTCTCTGGTTTTAACTTGTTTTCCTCTTCTGGAACTACAGGAGATGGAAGATTTTCTGGTTGCTTTGTCTGCTCCTCCTTTGTCTCTTCTTTTTCTTTCTTCACTTTTAATTCAGTTACTGTTTTTTGTTAAAAAAAACAACAACACACAGAGCAAAGTTAGACAATTATTCAGAGAAAAGCTTCTGCCAATCCCATTATAGCATAGAACTCTTAAACATTTAGTATGATCAGTGGCAATTACATAGGCCAGAATCATCTTGTAGTTCTTTTTGCTGTTGCGTATCTTTAAGTCTAATCTGACCTATGACAACCCTCTCCCAAGTATTTCTTGGCCAGATTGATTCAGAAGATGTTTGCCCCACTGCAGTACTCTGAGCTTTAGAGTGTGACTCGCTCAAGATCATACAGTGGTTTTCTGTGGCTGAACTCTACTCCAAACTTCAAACCACCACACCACTCTACCCCTGTGGTACTACTCTAGTGAAAAAACAAACAATTGAACAAGTAGTTGCACTTTCTTGGACTGCATAAATGCAGACCTTCATGCAGCCAATCATTCCCTAAGTACAGATAGAGCTATAAGAGAGCTAACAACCATCCTTCAATGGTTGAAATAAGGGCATGGTGCCTGCTGCACAACTGGTGGGGAAAGGATGTGATCCAGTATAACTACATGATGTATATTTACACTACACTAGAAGCGTATAGGAACTTGGCCATAAATGCTAAATATTAGCTAGATACCAATGGTATTTTTCAGAGAGTGAACCATTCTGGCATAGCAGAATCATAGGATACATCTGTAAAAGACAAAATTATATTATCTCTAACTACCATGGCTTCCTCCAAAAGAGGAATCCTGGGGATTGTGGCATGATGTAGGAGTTACGTTTTCTCTCAGATACTGTTAAGTGACCTCCTGCCTACCATATGGAACTACAAAGGTCACATTCCCTGGGAAGGAGAAATAACTCTTTAGCTATTTGAAGTCTATAGAACAAAGGTCAAAAAGGCCAAAAAGGCCAGCACCAGGTGGAGCTCAAATTGAGGAATCCTGTCATTAGAGACAAGACTCTTTGGCCTGTTACAGGACTGCCCAAAATCAAGCTGCTTCGGGTCTCTTTGGGGTATGCTGTTTTAATGATGCATGGGCCTAAGAATCCAGAAGCTGCACCAAAGCCGCACTCCAGTGCTGAGGAATGGAATGTGGCTTTGGCAGCCTCCGGACTCGTAGGACCTATGCATATTTAAATAGCATACCTCCAAAGAGACCCGAAGCAGCTTTTTTTGGCAGTCTGTAACAGCTTTATTTCCCCAAGCCTTCTTTACTCCAAATTCATCTGTTTTATCTGGCCCTGTTGTTTTTATGATGCACCTAGTGATTTAAACTGTTTACATTATAGCTGATATGTTTAATTTGTCCCCAGATTTTATTTATTGACAATAGTTCTATCCTGCCTGATAACCAGAATTCTGGTTCAGAGATCTAGAAAGACATATATGCCACGTTTACAACCCAAACACAACAATATAATACACCCACTGTGCACATAATATGAGAAAATCCAAGACAAAAATGCATTGAAGTATAAACCACAGAATCTTTTGAAGCAGGGGCACAAAATGCCTGAAATGGTCTTGGCTTTTTTAAAGGTGTTCACTTGGTGCCATACAGAAGGTATACCACAAGCAGGATGCTATCTTTTATGTATGTGTGTATATCCATGTGTATTTAATATCTTGCCTTTCTCCCAACACGGGGTCAAGGTAGCTTACAATAAGATTAAAACAAGATATAAGTAAAAATCTGATGATTAAAATGTTTAAAAAGAAACACATTCATTTTTAAAAATCATTTTCAAAACAATAACATTATGAATAAATGTACAGCTCACATCCTATTAAATATCCTTCTGTGCAACCATATTAATCACTAAACACTTATTCAAATAACAGGGAGAAGGGAGAGGGAAACCTAGCCTCCTGTGGAAGGAATTCCACAGCCTAGGAGCAGCTATTGACAAGGCCCTCTCACATGTCTTCTGCAGGCAGACTTGTGACAATAGTGGAATCAAGAAAAAAAAAACCTTTTCCAAGGATCTAAAGACAGCTAGCTTCATGAAGAGATGTGGTCTCTTAGATAGTCTGGACTTAAGCAATAAGGCTTCATAGGTCACAACTAGGATTCTGAATTGTGTCCAGAAATGAACTGGTAGCCTGTGAACTTGAGACAGCCTTCTCCTTAGCAGGCCCTTCTCAGGTCTCACATGGCAAAGGTTACCTGGAGAATAACCTCTAATGAAGTCTTCAAAGCCCAAGCAGATAAATATATAGCTCCTTAGCCAAAGGCAAAAGGAGATGTGCACTAGCACCTCTTAGATCAACCTTTGCAATCTAGACTATGGCATGCCAAAACCACAGAGTAGTGCTCCATTTGGAAATATTTAACTTGAGAAGACACTCAAAAACAAGAAACCAGACATAAGCTGCAAGGGACAAGAGAAAAGAAATAGACCTAAACAAACCTGAGTCATTCCAATTTGACTTGGAGAAAACTTCAGGCCCTGACTATGTATAAGAGCAGAAATTCAATTCATGGGGAAACATAAGGCAGCACTTGATTCTTCTTCAGGCACATAACAAAAGGGGGGGGGGAATAGAGACGGTCAGAAAGGGGCAGCGAGACGCCACCCCTTTTTCCCGTGGATCATTGCCACGGCGACCGCACGTTGCGACAACGATGCACCTGGAAAAAGGAGTCATGAAATGTAGCTCCTTTCTCCACCACTGCTGAGGCACATTAGTGCCCTGGAGCAGAGTGGTGACGTCCCTCGTGCATGGCGCATGAGGGACGTCATTGGCACATGTGCCGTGTGGACGAGCGTACCAAAATGGCACCTAGACAGTGCGGTAGGGCTCAGAAGCATGCGGACGCTCTGTGCTCCCAAGCCCTAAAATGGGCCCAAGCCGGCACATAGCACCAATCTGTACCAGGACAAAATCAGCAATTTGCCTATCCTGCCAACACAGTCTATGCAGCAAATGCTACTGGCCACATGCACACAGAATTCTGGAGAATCCTGGTTTATTGTGAAGGAGCTGCATGCTAATGCAGGTAGCTCACTTTGCTCTTCCCTGCTAGTCACCGCCAAACAATCCAGCGTGAGGTTATCTGGCATGTTCAACTTGTCTGAACCAGGGATTCTGGCTTGTTCTAAACCAAGATTGGTTTGTAAAAGGGGACCACAAGCCAGGATTCTCTGATCAGACAATTCATTAATACCTGTCCAGTTTTGCAGTTATGCTAGCAGAGTAGAACCCACATGCAATAACTGAGTTATTGTTCTATATGGACGCAACTTCAACAAGAAGTATGGTGCATCTATTTGTTCAGTTTCAAAAACAAACACAGGAATCATTTTCTCATTTTTCACAGTCTCTAACTAGATTTTGTGCAACAAAATGTTTAAAATTGAGATGCTAACTTTGCCCAGTCTGGCTGCAATAACAGTAAGCTCTTTCTTAAATCTATTTTAAGGACATTTAATATTGAGCCTCACCCTCCACCCACATTCCTAGTGTGCAATTTTCCCAGAATAATGAATAATGAGAATGAGAATGCAAAATGCCCACTGCAAGATGAGAAGAATAGCAAAACCTTGGGCTGCCGTTGCTTCCCCCTTTTTGGCCTCGCCATCTTCAATACTAGGGCTCTCTCGTGAGGAGTTATCCTGCTGCTGGTTTTTCAATAGCTCAGGATCAATTTGTGCTTTCAAGAGTTCAAGAGTTTCAGCCAGTTCGTTTCGGCTTCTGAATGAAAAATAAGAAATGCAACAAACCTCACAAGATACCATTCTCATGTACAATCCCAATCCCTGGCCTATATGCTTCTTTGTGAGCATTGGCTGGCAAGTTAAGAGGTAAAGTAGCAGATTGCTTTGGGAAACCTGCAACCTTTTCCCTGGACAAGAAGCTTTCCCCCAACTGCATCCATAGGAAGACCATAGGGAGTTACTGTTGCTTCAGAATTAGGGTGGGGAACTGCAGCTGGGGTCTACATATGTCTCCCAGAGCTACTTTTTTGGTCTCAGAGCATCCCAAATATTTCCAGTGTTCTGGGGAGCAATTTAACCACACCTTGTGGCTTCCGGGGGGCCTTATTTTAAAACGTAATTGTCCTAAATGTTCTCTAAGGGCTTTGGGGAAACTTGTGCCAGGTGTCTCCACTGGGGAAATAAACCAGAAATATTTTTTCCCCTTTTATCATTTTGGAGTAGATGATGGGAGTGACCCTCCAAGATCTGGGGGGGGGGGGGGGGGGGGAGCAATGTCGCTCCCTAGCCCTTATCAGTTGCCCATTTCTACTTTAAGAAGTCAATACTATCTTTGTAATATAAGAAAGCAATACTGTCTTTGTAACATAAAAAACCAAGACACCACTCTCTTCTCTCCTTTCAGACCTATTTGTTTGCCTATTAAAATGAAGGGACCGCTATCACTAACAGAACTGGGATTTTTTTTTAAAAAAAATCTACAGTCAGTCAGACACTGATGTACAACACCCAATGTTCACCTATCATTCACCTAGACACAACCCATTTCTACCACCCGTTAAGAATTTTTCATTATACACTATAGGCTTTAGCAAATGTTGTTGCAACACCGAAATACACTTGTCCCTCCATACTCACTAGGGTTAGGGCAAAAGACCCCCGTGAATATAGAAAAACTGCAAATAACAAAAACACCATGTTTTTACTGGGAGGACACCTCTCTAGGTATCTCTGGGTCCTCCAGTGCAACTCTGTGGTTGATGTTGGACAGACACTGACCATAGAACTGCCCTGGAGGAGCTACAAAGGCCTAGTAGAGCATTCTCTCTTTAACTTTTAGTTAAAGTTGACCATAGAGTTGCGCTGGAGGACCTAGATATTCCTAGAGAGAACATATTAATCAAATCTGTGAATAATCAAATCCGCAAATATGGAGGGATGACTGTAAATAAAAATGCATACATAAAAGCAGCTATAAGTAATATCTTACCAAACTGAAAGCTATAGCACAGGTTAGAAAACCTCAGGAATTCTCCCTGGGAAAAGCACCTGAGAAAGGGTTGAAGACATAGCAGCAACTTTTAATCTGGGGAACTGTAGATTTAAGATATATACTTGTGTGTGTACCTGACAATGCACTTCCATGAAGATCCATCTTGATCATCCTGCTCTTCCACATACATCCTAACATTGTGCTCTTGGTCCAACTGGTACCAATATGTCAGGCCTTCTTTGTCTCTGCCAAGTGGTTGAAGGCGCATAGCGTCTGCATCTTCCTCATTAATGATATTCTTAAATTTCAGATTATCATCAAACTGGCACTCACAGAGGTACTAAAACAAAGAGGGAGAAAAGTTCATAAGAGCAGTGCAGGACACATAAAAAACCATTTCGTACCAATGCATCCTCCATTTCACATGTAAACCAGAGAGAAATCTGCAAAAATAGTCACTGTAGGGCTTTATTTAAGAAGGTGGTGTGGAAGGACTGGAGCACAGTGATAGACCACTCACTTTGCATGCAGACAGGCACAGGTTCAATCCCATTTAAAAGATTTCTGGAAAAAGGGAACTATGAAAGATTCCTGTCAGATAAAGGTGACAATGCTGGGCCAGTTGAACCAGTGGTCTGAATCAGTACATGGCAGTTTCATATGTTATACAGTTGGCTACGTTCCATCTTATTTGAAAAGCTCTACCCCTTCTTGACGGGAGAGGAAGCCCAGTCTGTAATATATTTAAAGTAACAACCAAACCAAGCAGTTTTCTGTGCTTTTGCTTTCTTCATTTTTAAAAAAGGGGCTAGAAGCTTTATTTACTGTTATTGTTCCTGCTGTGTGTCTTCAAGTTGTTTCTGACTTATGGCAACCTCAAGGCAATGCTATCACGGGGTTTTCCTGGCAAGATTTGTTCAGAGGCTTGCCTTCACTTTCCTCTGAGGCTGAGAGAATGTGACTTGTCCAAGGTCACCCAGTGGCTTTCCATGACCAAGTGGGGATTTGAACCCTGCTCTTCAGAATCACACTCTAATGCTCAACCCACTAACCCGTGCTGGTTCCTTGATTTACTATAGGTAATGTATTTAGTGTATATACTAATGTACAAGTCCAGAAATTTTAGTTTAAAAAAATGGACCCAAAAAACCTTGGTCGACTTACCCACAGGTCACTGTAGGTACTGTGCTTTATCAAAAAAGGATCCATTCCCTTTTCTGTGTAAACTGGCAAACAGAGACCTTAGTCTGTCCCAGGAACACCTAAAAGAAGCATTGCCCCCTCTTTGCTCTCTTTACCATGGTGCTGCTTGTGGCCTGGATGGGAAAATGGCAGCGGTGGCAGCTCTGTGGTGCTTCCTCTCAAAGGTGTGCTGAGAGGAACCAGGCTTTGAAGGATTTGAATAAGATGTTTGTGTATGTTTGCCAGCTTTTCTGGTTTAAAATCAGGCAAAGTTATCACACTTAAGTTAAAGGCTATAATCAATGCTAACGTAGTCACCATTTCCTTTAATTTGCCTTTTCATCCTTTTTCACGTGTGTGTGGTTTTTTTAGACCTTCTGTGCCTAGTCGCCTGCCCCACACAGCCACCATTTACCCTAGTTCCTTCTACATGCATCAAACAGTTGAGCACAGTTATGCCTACCAGAATTTTCTAAGTTCTTTGGCATTGTTTTCCTTTGCTTCATCCTTTACATCCTTTGCTATGTGCCCCTAGGTTTTACCCTTGACTTATCCACAAGTCATACCAAAATCTACTATTTCGCCCCAAACTCCCACCCTCAACTTATACATGAGATTGACTTATAGTCGAGTAACCATGAATTTCACCAAAGTTAAGCGCCTATTCAAATCCTGGCTGAGCCATGGAAACCCAATGAGTGATCTTGGGCAAGTCATACTCTCTCTGCCTCAGATGATGGCACTGGCAAACCCCCTCTGAAGAAACTTGCCAAGAAAGCCCAATGACAGGTTCACCTTAGGGTCGCCGTAAATCGGAAATGACTTGAAGGCACACAACAACAACAACAACAACAAGTGCCTACATAGCTAGATTATCAAGCTAAAATATATAAAACGTTTCAAAGACTTTTGTTGTACCAGGGTCTGATTGGGGCTGACACATCAAAAGAGATTTAAAGTTATCAAGGGGAGAGAAAGCCATTGGTATAAAAGTAGATTTGTTGGTGCTTAATGCACGCAGCAGGTGTTTTATAGCAAAGAAAGCTTGTATGTCTCTCAAATGATAGGGAGCCAGAATCTCCTAACAACTCCACATGCATTGGATTCCTAGGCAACACACCAACATTGCCTACCTCCCACCCCCCGACTGGCAAGCACAGGTTGTGTGAGATGATGTGCAGTTCCCACTAGAACAAAACCAAAGCTATAGTCTCAAGCAATGGCTTTTTATATACATATACTGTATGGTAAAGGTTTACACAAAGGAATCCCTGCTGTGCAGAAGCCAACCTCTCTCCTATTCTAAACATCTGAGAACTGGAAAGCTAAGCTAAAAGATAAATCACTCCCCCATGTCTCTCACAAGGAGACTGTCTTAGATAGTCTTACAGCATGCTAAAATGCCAGACTGAGGTGAATATTCCTGCGAGGTCCCTTGCCTAAGCTAAGTGCAACATTAGCATAGATTCTATGCTTCTTTGGGTTGTGTGATAACATTCTGTGTATTACTGCCAAATCCATGTGAAATGAGAAGACACACCCATTACAGCCTGCATACAAAACAGATTTGCTGTTTTTAAAAGTATATTGATTATACAAAACTATACAATTTTTTTCTTCAACAGGCCTCTATTTTTGAGTAAACGTAAAGGTAAGGGTTTGAGGAAATCCAATAGTCCACAAAAATAAAATAAAAATCCATTTTATGCAAGTATTTGTAAGTACCCAGTTCAGAGAGAAAATTACAAATAACCTTCTGCCCTAAGTATGGAAATATGAAGATATAAACAAAATCATTTGCCTTCAGTAACATAGTCTCAGTCTTCCACAGTATTTACAGGACACACATTTACTGTTAGTATATTAAGGTTTAAATTGGACTATTTTCCAAACTATGATTTCACATCTGCTACAAGCCACAGTTTTAAGTTAACAGTAAATAATTTAAAGTAATTAAGAAATGGAGTGAGGAATCGGTAAGGAGCAGCAAAAGAAAAATGTCAATAAATAGAAGAACAATACCTTCAGTATTCCCAATTTGCATTCAATACTCATTTCAAGGTATCCTTTTTTCTCCATCTCCCATGCCCAGGTACTATTGAATTCTTGACACATCTGTAATTAGTTGATAATTAATTATTTAAAATATTTAATTTAAATACTGAGGAATTTTCTGTCACAGCAACCACACTCAACAAACCTCTGCCCTAAGTTCCAGTGCTTAGAGACATGGAAAAAGGAACTGAAACTGGGAGGAAAAAGGAGTCAGATAAATTGCTAGCACAACAGGGCTGTTAATAACAGGGAGCCTTGGAGACTCTCATTCAGAGGGCCACCAGAACATGGAGCCGACTTGACAGCAGTTAGTAATGAAAATGCCCACAATCAGAGATGTGAAGGACTACGGTGGCAGTGGTGGGATATATATTCACTATTCCTAGGGTCAGATATGGGGCAAAAATGGAGAAGACTTGTCTTTCAAAATGATCAGTAAACTAATGTATGAAATGAATGAAATGAAATTTTATTTATATACCACCGTATAATAAAACAATCTAAAAATACATTAAATAGTAAACAGCAGCAAGAAAAAAGACAGGACATGTCCCAACAGACCCCTAATAAGAAAAAAGTAACTAAGCCCCTCTCTATCTCCCTCCCTCTAGAGAGTCCCCAACAGCGGGACCAAGCAACAGTCCTTGACACTCCGCCCTGGTGGTATAGGCGGCGGACAGAGTCCCCTGGGCCGCTCCTGCCTAGATGGAAAAAGGGCGACAGCGGCGTCCTCTTCGGGGGGAGCCGGCGGGCCGGCTTTTGTAGGGGCCGATCCCACCGCCCCCGCCCCCTGGAGAAATGCCGCGGCGACGGCGGACAGAGTCCCCTGGGCCGCTCCTGCACAGGTGGAGAAGGGCGACGGCGGCGTCCTCTTGTACAAGTTGAGTCTCCCCGGCCCAGAATTCCAAATCCGAAATACACCAAAGACCAAAATATTTTTCATTTTTCATAGGTGGCTGAGATAGTGACACCTTTGTTTTCCACTGGTTCAGTGCACAACAACTTTGTTTCATGCACAAAATTACTAAAAATATTGTGTAAAATTACCTTCAGGCTATGTATATAAGGTGTATAAAAATATAAATTATTATTATTATTATTATTAATATTAACCTTTATTTATAAAGCGCTGTAAATTTACACCGCGCTGTACATACAATCTTTTTAATTAGACAGTTCTAAATGAATTTTGGGTTTACACTTGGGTCCCATCTTCAAGATATCTCATTAAGTATGTATTGGTATATGCAAATAAATAAAAAATAAATAAATCTGAAATCCAAGACACTTCTGATCTCAAGCATTTCAGATAAGGAAGGCTCAATGTGTATAGGAAAACAGATGTTTGTACTATCTCAAAATGCAAGGATTTTAAAAAGCTGAAAAAAATAATCTTAATTGTAAACTGCTATGAGTCCAAATTTTGGAAGAAAAGTGGGATACAAAGGGATAGAACAACAACAGGAATATTTTTGTTGATAATAACGACAGCAATGTACCTCATTGCATTCACTAATTCACAGAGGTATTTGCTTGAATACTAAAAGATTCAACAGCTCGTAGTTCACCTTTTACTAAGCTTAATGTTAATTGCTTGAATAAAAGTTATAGAATCATAGAGTTGGAAGAGACCGCAAGGGCCATCCAGTCCAACCCCATTCTGCCATGCAGGAAATCCAAATCAAAGCATCCCTGACAGATGGCCATCCAGCCTCTGTTTAAAGACTTCCAAGGAAGGAGACTCTATCACCCTCCGAGGGAGTGCATTCCATTGTCAAACAGCCCTAACTGTCAGGAAGTTCCTCCTAATGTTCAGGTGGAATCTCTTTTCCTGTAGCTTGCATCCATTGTTCCGGGTCCTGTTCTCTGGAGCAGCAGAAAACAAGCTTGCTCCCTCCTCAATATGACATCCTTTCAAATATTTAAACAGGGCTATCATATCACCTCTTAACCTTCTTTTCTCCAGGCTAAATATCCCCAGCTCCCTAAGTCGTTCCTCATAGGGCATGGTTTCCGGACCCTTCACCATTTTTGTTGCCCACCTTTGGACACGCTCCAGTTTCTCAATGTCCTTTCTGAATTGTGGTGCCCAGAACTGGGACACAGTTCTAGGTGGGGCCTGACCAAAGCAGAATACAGTGGCACTATTACTTCTCTTGATCTAGACACTATACTTTTATTGATGCAGCCTAAAATTGCATCGGCCTTCTTAGCTGCTGCATCACACTGTTCACTCATGTTGAACTTGGGTCTACTTGGACTCCTAGATCCCTTTCACACATAGTTTCATTCAGCCAGGTGTCACCCATCCTATATCTGTGCATTTTATTTTTCCGCCCTAAGTGCAATACCTTACATTTCTCCGTGTTGAATTTCATTTTGTTAGCTTTGGATTAGAGGATTAGAGGCCAGAATCTGAAGTATGGGTTCACAAATTTAGTCTCCATGGTTCCTATATGTTTTTCTTTTGGTAGATGTGAAGCTGAGCTCAATTAGAACAAGTCCTTACCCCAAACTTTAATCCTGGAGATGGAATTGGGGGGAGGCATGTAGACTCTACTGTCACACAGGATTTACAACAGGGTGGGGAAAGGGCAGTGTGCAGGCTGTATGAGAGACCTTCAGGCCATTTTGTCACCCTCAGGGCTATCCAGGGCTAAGTCAAATATTTTCTTCACATCCCACCCCCCCCCATGCCCTCTGGGGGACAGAGGCATTTCTGCTATATTTTAACCCCAAGATAGATATTCAAAAACACAAACGAAGTGAAAAGGAAATAATTTCCAGGTTGCTTCCTGTTGTCAAAAAAAGGCCTTTCCTGGGCCTAAAATGGCCATGGAGACCCCAAAAACATGAGGGTATCTGGGGGGCAAATATTTAGATGCATATGTGTGCTCTCCCTCTCTTTTTCATGCACATCATCTATCTGACAAAGTGAATAGCGTATGTATGACAATGTGAGCTCCTAAAATGAAGGCTGAAATAAAAATTTAGTCAGATTGCTCCCCTGCTAGGACATTTCAAGAACTAAACATATATTTAGCCAGAAGCACATAACTAGGTATCTTCAGTGATGTGAGCCCGTCCACAACAGTATATGCCCAAGCTATAACTGGCTACAACATAAGAGTTTGTACAAAAGCCTACCATTTTCTGGCTTTCCTAACTGCAATATATCATCTCATAAGGAAATGTTAAAACATGCTATGCAAAACTCATTGTACCTTAATTAAGTATTTTTCCCATCGATCTGCTGTGACAGACTTCCCAATCTTTCTCATCAGTTTGAGATGAAGTTCTACCAGCTCTCTTGGAACTAGAAACCAGAAACAAGGGAAGAGCAGTTTAGACCAGTTCTAAATGGTACAAGTTCATCATTACAAGACGAATTTGAAACGGTTACCAAACTTAAGAAGAATGAAAGCCCTAGAAGAGGATGGGCTCACCCACACAGAGTAATCTACAGTTTTTAACATCCTGACCATGCATATTGTGTAGAACAGCACAGTGCGCTAGCGGTGACATTTCTTTTCATCTGCTGGCTGCTGCCACAGCTGGCATCAAAAAAGCAAGAAGGTTGAAAGAAAGAAAAAAATCACAGCAACATGTTCCATGTAATGTTTCTATTTGTCCTACTCATGCACTTACAAAATGTCATGTCTGCATGACTAACAGAGTATGTTCAAGACTCCAAGGTCTGTGACACCTGTTACAGGGAACTGACAACATATTCATATTGTACTGTTGTACTTACATAACTGTTATAATTGTTAGTATGTATGTTAATAGCTCCCTATGTTTTATGTTACAAAACAGGAGTTGGTTAAATCCCACAAACCTATTTATGCACTTTACGCTAAGAAGTATGCTGACTACAAAAACCTATTGGAAAATGTATTACTTAACAGGAGAATAATAATAATAATAATAATAATAATAATAATAATAATAATATACTTTATTTGTATATTCCGGAACGATCAAAGCGGTTCACAGAGTCTTTAAAAAACACACATCATAAAAACACATATCATAACATATCTATACAGTTAAATACCAATAAAAACCAAAGCAGCATATAAAACGGTCTATAAACCAATGGTGTGGGTTTTTGGGGGAAATAGACCTGGAAAAATGTCTTGCAGATTTCCAGTGCTCTAAATAATGTCATCAGCATGTTTGGTTTAAATGTTATATTTGAACACAGTATATGGAAATTATTTTATTGGAATATTTTCAAGAATGTTAACAGAATAGCATGTACTTCCTTCATATTTAACAAAAATTACTCCAACTGAGAGAACACTGTTTTTAAATAATATATATAAATAAATATCAACAGTTTAACCTTCTTTTGCTAAGGCAGAACTATAATCCCTACAGCTACACATTCCATCTGAAGTTGAGAGACAACTTATTCAGTACTAGATGAAAAATCTATTTTACTGAAGGATGACTGTGAACTTATAGGCATGAAGGCAACATACCACACTACTATCTGCAATACTGCAATACTGAATGACTGAGAAGTAAGATATATTGCAAAACAGAAACAAGCTTAATGGTGTGTTTGTTAGTCTGCTCCTCTGAGTACTCTGGTTTGTCAATGCTTGTTCACAAGTTCACATCCTATATTTCACACACATGTGCAAAAAGGGTCATGGTTAAACATCTTCCCATAAGATATTTTATTTGGCTGGCTTTCGTGGAGTGCCTCTAACTTCAAAACTTGACCAAGCGTCACTTTTTCTACTGATGGTGGGTTAATTTCTGTTGACAAAATATATAAATGTATATATTTAAAATCAAGGGGATAGTTTTAAGAATTTGAAAGAGGGAACCTGTCAAAAGATGTAAAATGAAACACAGGTTAATAGTAAAAGAAAATAAATAAATTGTGTTCATCTTACTTTATTCATTTCTATCCCGTCCTTCTCCCGCAAATGGGACACAGTCGAGGACCTATCAACTCACATAAAGCCTGAGTCATAGAACTACCAATATTATTATTATTATTATTATTATTATTATTATTATTATTATTATTATTATTATTATTATTAACCTTTATTTATAAAGCGCTGTAAATTTACACAGCGCTGTACATACAGTCATTTTAATTAGACGGT
Organism: Sceloporus undulatus; assembly: GCF_019175285.1. Taxonomy (NCBI): domain Eukaryota; kingdom Metazoa; phylum Chordata; class Lepidosauria; order Squamata; family Phrynosomatidae; genus Sceloporus; species Sceloporus undulatus. The sequence goes on from NC_056524.1 coordinate 7,859,752, forward strand.
TCCCTGCCCTCAGGCTTACAATCTAAAAAGACACCACACTGACCATAATACTGAACTGTGATGGCTGATTAAGAGGGAAAAAATGCTCTCTTATTTAGCTTGGCTATAATTTGTAGACTTCTGTCATGGAGATTATCGTTGCTGTTCTTGTTTTGAAAGTTGTAGACTAGACAGGACAAAGCACCCAGCCCTGCATTCCTTCATTCTGTGCCATGAAGTTCAACCATTCAGCACCAAGATTAGATATTTGCTAAAACAGTATTTTACTTCTCAAGGTGAGATTAATGTCTGGCTATGATAAAGACACTTCTACTTGTGCCTTATCAATACATTCTCTGTCAGTTCTCATATGACTCATACGACTGTGAGAAATTTAAAGCTAGGAGCTAAACTACAGTGGCACCAAGCGGCAGAACTGAGCAATGCTCTACTGAAATTCAGAGTTTTCCCTTTAAAGGGTCCAGATGTGAAAAATGTGAGGGCAGCCAGCCAAGTATTACCAGTATTTGATCCATAGAGAAGCCAGAAAATGGGACAGCCATCAATGAATTTCAATCTCTCTGCTGTAAGCTTCATATAGGAAACATTCTCCAGGAAAAAAATAATAGTAAGTTGAGGCTGAATCTCAGCAATCTAAACTATTCCCAAGACCCACCAAAAGCATTAGTTTCCTTATCTTTATACCTCAGAAGAAAAAAAGTTATTTTGTGCAAAACTTCCAGCGCTATATAAATAAACTTTAAGGATAATTATAATAATAGCAAATGTACCCCAGTTTATCCTCTGGATCAACTCTGACCCCCGGGGCAGCAAATACACACGTTCACATGTTCCTTCATGAAATTAATACTGCGTCCATCCAAACCCTGTACTTAGAAAGCTGGCTGCAAAGCAGTCTGGAATGCTCCACACTAGTCAAAGTACATTCTCTGCTGCTGTTTCAGTAAGCTAGTGGTTTAGTTTGTCTTGTATTTGCATGTCGGGGAGGGTGGGAACTTTGGGATCTGCCAGCCAGAGAAAGGGGGGAAAGAAAAGAAGAGCAAAGAGAAAAACCTTGGCATCAAAAACAGGCTGCAGAGATTGTTAAAAGACTGTGAAAGCTAACACTTTTTGTGGGGGGAGGAAGGAAAGGACCAGATTCAGTTTGCAGGACAGGGGATAACTGAGAGCAGGGTGGAATGAAATGAGAAAGATTAGATGGGAGAGAACAAGTGCCTGGCACAGACTCCATGGAAGTAAAGCAAAAGGGATGAGAGAGGGAGGGAGAGAGGGATGTTTGCGAAAAATGGAGGAAGGGGAGTAATAGCAGCAGTACTACCAACATTTAAAGCCAATTCCTCTGTCAAATATTTCTCCAAAACACACAAAATTTGCAGATGTCTTTCAGGACCTATTAGGGAAAAATATATACAAAAATCTCATCAAAACAACAATGAAAGAAGCTTGAAAACTCTCCAAAACTCTTCTCTGGAAGAAAAGCTGGGTGTGATAGGAAACCCCCAGAGACTGCAGTTTGTTAAAATGGCCACGCAGGAAGTGTTTGGCAGGTTTAATAGAGTTCATGGGTTCAAAACAGATTTTAGATTTAAACCAGGGCGGGGGAGTAGGAGTAAGGAGCAAGGAATAAAGGAGTAAGAGGTTTTTACAGGAGTAGGAGAAGGAATAAGGAGTAACAAAATATATTTGCTACTCCTTATTCCCATGCAAACACCATTTTTATTTTTTATTTTATTTTTATTTTTAATTGAAGAGTACAGCAGGAGTAACATTAAGAAACAATATCTTAGTTGGGAGTAGAACAAGAGTAACCCCAAAATCACTAGTGCTCTTTGGCCCAGATTTAAACAAAGGAATAATGGAGGAGGCAACCCTAGCTGTTACACCCAGCCATTTTGAAAGATAGGACAGATCTAGTATAGATGGAGAATCTCAATTCTTTTATACTACTACACAATTATATCACTTTGACCCCACTTTAAACACCAGAATTCTCTGGTAAGTCACCAAACTAGAAATCCCACAGGATGCAACCATGACAGTAAAAGAAGTACAAAGATACTATAACTCTGCAATACGACAAAAGACTTCAGTGGGCCTCCAACCCACAGCCAAAATCAGAAGCACAATTTATTCTAATTTATATTCCACCTTCCTCCCGCATTCGAGACTCAAGGAGCATTACCACTGAATAATACTAGCACAGTTAAAACCTAAAAATGAACAACAGCATTAAACATTTTAACACATTTTTAAATAAATGAATAGAAGAAAAATGGAGCACTCACTCAATGAAAAGTCTCTTATACAGCAGGAGTTGTGAAAACGGAGAGGGGAAGTTTTAGTCCCCCTGAAGCCTTCCTACCCCCCCCCCAAATTAAAAAAAAATATGGAATATTTTATTTTAGAATGATGATTAAAATGTTTAAGACAAAGAGAAAGGACATTACTTGACTCCATGCAGAATTATTGAAGGCCTAATCGTTTTCTCTGCTTTACTAACGTTAAGGTTTTTCTGTTTGTGCGGAGAGAGACTCTGCCTGCTCTTCCAACTAGCAAAACCATATATGTGGGTGTGTTTATTCATTAAATAACAACATTAAGAATAAAAATAGCATAAAGCCACAGTCTTCCCCACCTCAACAAAACTGACAAAACGATCATTCACACTGACAAATAACCAATAAAAACAAGATCAAACAAATAACATATTGACAACAGCATATGTATTGACTTCCTTCCTAACAGTTCTTGTTTAATAATAGTAATAATAATAATAATAATAATAATAATAATAATAATAATAATTAATTTATTTATAGCTCGCCTAATCACAAGGAATCCAGGCGGCTTACATTAAAAATACAATAAAATTCCAAATTAATCCCTTCCCAACCCCCCATCCCTGTTATAAAACTACAATATAGGATAATCAGAATTTAAAAACACTAAAATACAATAGGATAGAAATTTGGGGAAACTGGACGGATAGAGAGACTGAATTCAGCTGAACCATCTTTCTCTGAGTCTTTACCTGCAATTCTTTCATTGTCTGAATAATCAAGCTACATTGTGAGTTTGATATGACACAGTAACAAAACCAAATCTTTACACCCCTGGACCTTGTAGCTCCATCTGTTAACTTCAATTTGTAATCATCCTCTGATTAAACTGTATTTTTAATACAGAAAACATTCATGGGTAGCTGTGTTGGCCATTTAACAAATACAAACAAAAATCTGAAGTCGAAGGCTTTCATGGCCGGCATCCATAGTTTTTTGTGGGTTTTTCGGGCTATGTGGCCATGTTCTAGTATATTTCCATTCCAGTGAGGTCACAGAAAATTGACATAATTTTAATACATCAAAGGTGAATTTCATATTCCCAAAGTAAAGTTTCAAAATGACTTTCAAATATGTAAAGTGGAGATTAATATTGCATTTTTCAATTTTTCTGATTTTCTCCCGAAAATGAGTGTGTATGTGTGTGTGTGTTTCTTTTTCATTTCTTTCCAAACCAGTTTAAAGCCCTCATTTTAAAGGAAACCATGAAAGGCAATATGCCATGGTGAACGAAAAGGAAAGAGGTTAGCTATGAGGAAAGAGAGGAGGTGTACAAGCTCATCCTCCCACCATCCCTTGAACATGGTTAACAGACTGGAGAAAAATGGCACTGAGTGAACCATGCCAAGAAAAATAGCCTTCCATAGAAATTATATTCTGCTCTGCAGGTCTAAAATAACTGACAATAAAGCAAATGTGAGGAGTCCGACACACCAAAGAGTTTGTAAGGGTTTGATAACACAAGCAATCATCTCCTGAAAAAGCTGAAGCTGCCCAACACAGAAAGAACACAAATACATATTGTGATTCTTTCTCCATATAAACATCATAGTTCAAAAATATTTTGAAATCAGTGTGCTAAATTTCCCCCTAAAACCAATATGAAAACTCAAAAGCCCAAATGAATAAGTGCAGTAAGACAAGGCTAATCCTCATTCCACATGTCAATGTATAAATGTTAAAACATCAAAATTACTATAGCCTAACATTTAAAATACTACAGTGTGAGTCTCCCTTGTACATGAACTTTGATTTGTGCACAAAATTTTTGAAAATGTTGTGTATAAAATTGCCTTCAGGCTATGTCTATAAAGTGTATATGAAACATAAATGAACTGCATGTTTAGACTTGGGTCCCATCTCCAAGATGTCTCAGGGTGTGTGTGTATACACACAAATATTTAAAAATCCAAAATACTTCTGGTCCCAAGTATTTCAGATAAGGGAGACTCAACCTGTATTACAACTATTTGCAATTTTAAGGTGACATTTACAGTACTTCAGAATCTTCCTCTCTCATTCACAGTAACTATGAACAAGATATGAACTGTTACGTCCATCTTCAACATGGTAAATCAGAGATGAGAAACTATAGAAGGCTAGGGACCCACATTAGCGTCTTAGGTAGGGATGCCATATCCCGCCTGCAGGCGGGGCAATCCCACTTTTGGCGGTCCTGGCCGGGTCCCGGTCTGGTTCCCCACCCAAAGCAGGACTGCCCCGCCCACGGCCACCCACCTCCTCCTCCTCCGCCCCCACGTGCACCCTGTGTATGGCCGTGGCTGCTCATGCAGCCGGCTGGCCATTCACTTCCGCCTCCTCCTCCACGTGCGCCCTGCTTATGGCCGCTTCTGTGCGACCGCGCTGGGCGCTTGCCTTGGCCCCCATCAGCAGGCAGCTCGGGCGGAGGCAGAGGAGGAGGAGGCGGAGGGTCCGCCCGAGCTGCCTGTATAGCCCTGCGTGCAGGCGCGCAAGCAGGGCGAGTGTGCGCTTCCGCCGGCCGGGGCCAAGGCAAGCACCCAGCACGGTCATGCAGAAGCGCGCGAGGTGGAGGCAGAGATGCCTGCCTGCCTTGCGCGCTCCCCAACCGTGTGCACCGGCCGCAGGCAGGCAGCCACCCACCTCCTCTTCTGCCTCCGCCTCACACGCTTCTGTGCAACCGAGCTGGGTGCTTGCCTTGGCCCCGGCCGGCGGCAGCGCACACTTGTCCCTGCTTGGGCGCCTGCGCGCGGGGCTATACAGGCAGAGGAGGAGGAGGTGGCTGCCTGCCTGCCGCTGGAGTGTGCGGAGGGGGAGCGCGCCAAGGCAGAGGAGGAGGGATGAAGGAGAGGAGGATGAAGGAGGAAGAAGAGGAGGAGGAGGAATGAGGAGGAAGAAGAGGAGGAGGGATGAAGGAGGAAGGAGGAGGAAGAAGAGGAGGAGGAGGATTTCCATTCCATTTGTACAGGTTTGCTTTGTTTTAACAAGGATACTGGTGATGATGATGGTGGTGGTGGTGGTGGTGGTGGTATTGATATCAGCAAGCCTCTGAGGTGATTTTTACAAACTCATGCGCAGTGAAGAAAAACCACAGTCCCTTGACCAAGTACACACTTCTGAGAAGTACAGTTGAACCCGAGGGCAAATCACTTCTTGTGAGACCACCTTGACATGTTCAATATGCATAGCCATGTGAACCCATGTTCAGTGTGAAACCCAAAGAGTTTGGTTATGCAATAAACCTCTGAAATATGCAAGAGATGGCCATGTTAAGTAAAGCCATGTTCAATGCCCAAATGTGCTGTTTGGAATGGGGGGAGGGGGTGTTTGGCCAGAAAGGGAAGTACATTTCTGCCATCTGTTTAGGAATAATGCCAAAATGCCCTCCATTTTGATCATGCCTAAGAAACATGCATTTATATTAACATATTTTAAAAAAATATCCAATTTTTTCGTGTGCTCCATCTTAAAAAAAAAGTGCTACATCTGCGAAATTTGTCCTACATTTGTGCCGGTTTGGAGGTCCTGACTTATGGCAACCCTAGTCTTAGGGGACTTTAAACGGCTGAACCTGCTCCAGCTTGGAGTGCTATGGATGAAAAAATATTTTTTGCCCCTGAATGCTACTAGAAAGTATGGGGGGGGGGGCTTTTCACCATACTTTGGGTTTCAAAGAAAGGCCTCTCCTGGGCCTAAAGTGGCCCAGGATACTCACAAAATGTGGTGAAAATGAACCCCATGCCCCCAGTGGACATTATGGAGCATTTGGGGACAAAACAGGGCCCAAAACCCCTGGTGGCCTCCAAACATAGTGGGAAAAATTGCATTAAAAATAAAGCCCTTGGGGGACATGGGGGACCACAAAAAGACCCCCCCCGGGGCAATGTGTGGCTGTGGGTCTCACTTTGCCGACCTTGTGGTAAACAAAGCCTTCAAACTAGGACTCCAAGCCAGCCGCATATGAGAAAGGCCTAACCAAAGACTGAGTGTAAATTACTCTTTACCAGCCATGGTGCCTTCCGTAAGTACTGCATTACAACTCCCATCAACCCAAATCAGAGTCAAAACCCTGTACATCTGTAGACAAGATGGAACAGTACTGTGCAGAACTAATTTTCAACCTTTGATCCTCTAGATATTTTGGTGTTCAGTTCTCAGAATCTGCAGTTAGCATAGCCAATGGTCAAGGAGATGAAATCCTCAACGTTTGGAGGACCAAAGTAGAAGACCACTGATCTATATTATACTGGCTCCCTTTCTCTTATTTAGACACAGAGAGTTGGTGTAATCTAATGACCAGTGATCAATTAACTACTTCAAGACCTAGATACATAATTTTTAAATGAAAGTATAGCTGCTTAGACTGCTATCTACCCTAAACATCTACTATCCCAAACCAAAGCAATGAAGTAGCTTAATCTATTCTCTGTCCCTATATGAATGAATATAGGACAAGCACTGCAGGCATCTACAAAGTGTCTTCAGAAATATATACAGTCCAGTATCTGGTAGTTACTACAGTCATCCCTCCTTATCCACAGATTTTTTATCCACAGATTCAAACATCCATGGCTTGAGAATACTTTAAAAGTATAGAAATTCCAAAAAGCAAAGCTTGATTTTGCCGTTTTATATGAGGGACACTATTTAGTATGCTGCTGTATTTAATGGGACTTGAGCATCCATGGATTTTGGTATCCAAGGGGGTCCTGGCACCAAACTGCAGAGGATACCAAGGGCCCACTGTAGTTTGTACATAAGTAGTAACAAATAACAGATGGTTAGTCAATCATCACTCAAAATATACAAGTCAGATTTTTTCCAGACTGAACTGAGACACTGATCAAGATGGGTATATGACTAGGCAGCAGTAGGGATAAAAACAATTTTAAAAATTATTGCAAAAAAACAACAACCTATAGTACAGTACTGTCACATAAGAGGACAAATGTGGCTGGAAAAGGCAGCACATAAGCAACATACCCAAGACTGAGGAAGAAACAGTAATGGACCATTCAACGCTGACAGGACCCTTCTTGCTGGATTGTAAAAATTCAACTTGTTCAGTGACCATTTAGGCTCTACTGTATCTAATCTTCCGACAAATTAGCCTCCTGAAGCACAGCAGTAATAATTGTCATTGCACATCAAGAACAAGAGTAGATTGTCTGAATCCATTAAGGAAGATGCATGTCGCTCCTCTCTCCCTTCACCACCACCAAGACAAAAGCACTACGAAATGAAGAGAAATATGTGTCATGCTTTCCCTCCTATCATGGCTAGCTAATCCAGGAGAAAGGAGAACTGTCTAGAAGCTGTCAAGACTAGCAGTGTCACTGAAAACTGGCATTAACAGAGGAGAAATTACTAAAGGGACATCGGGGTAGGACATATGTCATTCCCCTCCTGCTCCCAAATTTAGACATGTCTCTTCCTTAATGGATTCAGACAATCTACTCTTGTTCTTGAGAGAAAAACAAGAAATTTCCCCCTGAAATCATCCTGAGTTTGAGAGATGTGACATGAGGTCTGGATGAGGGTCCAGTGACAATTAATTTTTTGGCTGGCCAGCAAGACAAGCCAAAGATACCTCTAAGGCAGCAATTCCCAGACTTTGGTCCTACAGAGTTTTAGACTTCAACTCTCAAAATTCCTGACTGTTGACCAAGTTTGCTGGGGCTTCGGGAAGCTGAAGTCCAAAACACCTGGAGGACTAAAGTTTGGGAATCCCTGCAAGTCTAGGATCTTGTAAAAGAATGCAATTTGACACCACTAGAATGTATTTTTCTGCTTAGGCTGCATCCACACTGCCATGGCTCAATGCTATGGGATTCCGGGATTTGTAGTTTTTTGAGACATTTAGCCTTTTCTGTCAGAGAGCTATGGTGCCTCAACAAGATACAAATCCCAGAATTCCACAGCACTGAGCCATGGCAGTGTCAAATTACATTATTTCTGAAGTGCAGATCTAGGCTGCATCCACATTGCAGAAATAATCCAATCTGACACCATTTGAACTGCCATGGCTCAATCCTATGGAATTGTAGTTTGTTGTGGCACCAGAGCTCTCTGACAGAGAAGGCGAAATGTCTCACAAAACTACAATTCCCAGAATTCCCAGCATTGAGCCATGGCAGTTAAAGTAGGGTCAAATTGGATCATTTCTTCAACGTAGATGCAGCTGCAGCCTAAAAGCCCCTCTAACAGCTGAGGAAGAAAAAAATACTAATACAGGTTGAGTAATTGTCTACATAGGTGATTGAGACAGTGACATCTTTCTTTTCTGATGGTTCAATATACACAAACTTTATTTCATGCACAAAATTATTAAAAATATTCAAACTATGTGTATAAGGTATATGTGAAATATAAATTAATTTCATGTTTAGATATCTTGATGTATATGCAAATATTCCAAAATCTGGAGAAAAACCTTGGAATTTGTAGTTTTATAAAGTCTTTAGCCTTCTCTACCAAAGATGCTGATGCTTCACAAAACTGCAAATCCCAGGATTCTGTAAGATGAAACCATGGTAGTTAAAGCGGTGCCAAACGGCATTATTTCTGCAGTGTAAGTGCACCGTAAGGCTTGCATAGATTGTATTTTCTCCACTAATTTCAAACATTTGATCCAGGGGGGGAAAAGGAAAGTATTTATTTTATGCATTTGTAAAAAAGAAATAGTTTCTTCTCAACAAAATAGATCTCAAATTCTGAGAGCAAGCCAGGCTAGAACCTTTGCCCTTGATGGATTATTAGCACTTTTTATGTATAAAGAGTGTGGTGGTCTTGTTTTTAATTGGGAACATTCAAAAGTAGAATTCTTCACTGTTGCCTGAAGTGGCACAGTCCGTTCTGTCCACTTATTCTGTTAGCGGTATAGAATTGGCCCAATTCACCAGCATGAAGAAGTAGAATAGTTTCCAGTGCCTACCAACCTGCACATATTTAGTGTGATTCAATGTGTATGCCCCAGTTGAGAGCATTTCTAATATGAAATGTGCTGACATTAATTATCTATAACTGGAATATATACAAATATATATTTTTGCACCTTTAAACTTTGATGCTTTTGTTTCACTGATGCATGGGATGGGTGTGACTAAGGTAAGAAAACAATGAAATCATTGTTAACAAGAAAGTCCCAGGTAACAATTTGCTTAAAACCCTTAATACAACATAATGGCCTGTTTTGAAGAAGTGTTTGAAGAAACAAAGGAACAGCTTTTGGAAGACAGACCTTGATGCATTTGTATAATGCTTTTACCAGCTGAATGGTGGAAATGGAGGTTGCCAACAGAGATGGAGGGAGGTTTCTTTGGGCTTTAGCAATTAGGATCAGTGATTTTTCTGAGATGGCCATGAAGGGAGATCTGTTGTATAGTGCCTGAATTCACACTTTGGTTTAAATAACGTTTGCCTTGCCTTTTGATTAATTGTCTGTGGGCATTCACCAGAGCTGAAATCAGTTGTGCACTTAAAGTGCTTTCATTATTGTTTGAAAATTTTTACTGCTACAGTTAATATGCCTTGCCACCATTTAGAAGTCAAATCTATTCCTGCTTTAGGAGTATATCACACGGAGCTTTTGGGTGGTTTTGTAGCTCAGTTCCAGCTCACTTCCGAAGTGATTGCACTTCCAACGATGCGGTTTCACCTCATAAAGGGACTGTTTTATCAGACACCACTGATTTCTATGGGAGCCCCTTGCGAATTGCTTCAGCAGCGTTTCTGAAGTCACCCCTCATTTTGGTTAAAATGGAAAAAAGTGACTCCAGAGAATTCGCTTCCTGGCTGCCTTTGAATGCACTGCGATTCGGTCTGGTGTGGAAAAGCACTTCGATGCCACCCCCCTTGGCCCCTGCCTCCTGCTCCGTCTGTCATTCCCCTCCTCCTCCTTCATGCCATCCCCTCCTCTCTGCCAACCAGCCGATCCCATCATCCCCTGCGTCCTCCTAGACCCCGATCTGCTCCACTCCTTCAGCCTCCCACCAATCTCATCATCCCTGCCTTCTCCTAGACCCCCATCTGCTCCTCTCCTTCACCCTGACACCTAACCCATCATCCCGACTGCTCCTGCATCCCCATCTCGCCCCCTCTCCACCTAACCCATCATCCCGACTGTTCCTGCATCCTGATCCTGGCCCCAGGGACCCCCAGCTACCTAACCCATCATCCCCTGACAGCTCCTGCATCCTGATCCTGGCCCCAGGGACCCCCAGCTACCTAACCCATCACCCCCTGACTGCTCCTGCATCCTGATCCTGGCCCCAGCAACCCCCAGCCACCTATCCCATCATCCCTGTTGACTGCTTCCTGCATCCCTGATCCTGGCCCCAGCAACCCCCAGCCACCTATCCCATCATCCCGTGACTGCTCCTGCATCCTGATCCTGGCCCCAGCAATCCCCAGCCACCTATCCCATCACCCCCTGACTGCTCCTGCATCCTGATCCTGGCCCCAGCAACCCCCAGCCACCTATCCCATCATCCCCTGACTGCTCCTGCATCCTGATCCTGGCCCCAGCAACCCCCAGCCATCTATCCCATCATCCCCTGCCTTCTTCTAGACCCCGATGAAGGATGACAGCTAAGGAGGGGGCAGGGAAGGAGGACAGTGTCCAGAGCCCCACCGAGCATGTGCAAGGGGGCCAATTCGAATCGTTGACCCCTCACAGTATGCTCTGGTGTGGTAATACAATGTGCACTCACTCCCCTTTGCTTGAGTCCGCATCACGTGACTTGCTTGGAATCGAACTGACTTCTCTTCTCGCTCACTTCAGAAGGACAACAGAAAGGCAACCAGGTGTGGAAAAACATGACATTTTAACCTCAATCCGAATTGCTAGAGAGGAGTGACTCTGGATCTGGTGTGGAAAAACATCACGCTTTGCATTGCTAGAACAGGAGTGACTGTGGATCTAAGCTGCAAACCCCCCCCCTCCCCAAAGTGTGATAAGGTCCTTACATATCATTGCAACTCTTCCATTTGTTGTAGCGGAAAAGCACTCCTTCCACGCTTGCCCTGGATGCTGGCCCATACTGCCAAATGGCTAGACTTGAATGCAGTGCTATATTCATACTTCCAGCCTATTCCACTGGCCTTTCCTTCATCATCTTTCCCTTCTCCAGGGATACTGACACGTTCCCAGAGAAATCTATAGACCAGTCAAGTTCACTCACTGTGAGATACTGAAAGGTTGGAAGAGTTTCTGTAAAAGGCAACCAGAGCAGTTCCCTTTCAAGAAGAGGGTATACTGTACTAATTTGGGTTTAGGAGACAAGTGGGACATGATACTGATTTCTAAACTCCTACTTCATCTATCAAATTTGGTATCTCATACTTCATCTATCATCTAAGAAATGTGGGGATGGCCAATAACTTAAATGGTTTTGAAAGGATGGTGACTTTTTTGTGAATGGCATGATCAATGGCTAGTTTATTGCGATGCTTCCCGTTGCATGTCAAACACAAGATGTTTCATGAGAAGTGTAATTTAGGCCGGTGCATTAAAAACCACAGCCTTGTAAATCAAAGGAGACATCTACTGGCAACAAGTGTTGGTGGACAGATCTCTTCATATTTTCTCCTCACGGGTCTGCACTGAAATGCTTACTGTACAGTGGTGCCCCGGGATACGAAATGATCGCGTTACGAAATTTCCGGGGTACGAAAAAGTTAGATTGGAAAAAACTGTTCCGGGTTACGATATTTTTTTCGGGTTACGAAATTTATTTTGGCGTGAAATTCAAACGCAAAGCGCGGCTAGCGGCTTTCCAGCGCTAACGGAAAGCCTTTTCGGGTTGCGAAATTATCGGGTTACGAACGGAGCGGCGGAACGAATTAATTTCGTAACCCGAGGTAGCACTGTATGTTTTAATTTTTCTTTCAAAATCATGGCTAAATCACAATACAGTCAAAGTTTAGAAGAAAAGAACAAAGTAACTCCTGTGGGATGAAAGCACTAATTGGATAAAAAAAAGTTTGTTCCATGATTATTATTAAGAGTGGTAGATCAATTATCTACTTGCAAAATAATTTTTGATATAATTTTTAATTTTTTTATTAATTGCACATATATTTTTTTAACACGACAATGCAAATTACGTATTTTAATTTTCTACTCTAGTCCACTAACCTTCCCTGACGGGGCACCTCAACTGTGGAATTCCTTCCCAAGGGAAGTCAAGCTGGTTCCTTCCCTACCGAAATTCCTATACTAGCTTGCCAAAAGCCCATATTGTTTGGCACAATCTTTGGTCCTTAATAACAATTTCAGGATTGGCTTCAGACAGTGTTTTCATTTGTTCTCAAGGAACGCTTGCTTTCTGAAACATTTTTTAAATGATTTTGATCTGTTTTTAACCAATCTTTAATCAAAAAAATTAAATCCTGGCAGAGTGAGAGTACCAATAATAGTACCAGAAATACACCAAGATTTGTTTTCATCATCTGGTAGTTCCCCTTTTCTGGCCCCAGCTTTGAACTCCATCAAACCAACTAATTCGTAACATGGTTGTTAACGTTCTTTGCTTCCATAGTCATCACGGGTTCAAATATACCACCATTTTCCTGCTCTAATCATTATAAACACAGAGCTCAAGCTATCCTTAGCTTTTAGCTTCAGACATTTCAGAGTAGCCTGTACCAAGAGGACATTTACCAAGATGGAGGAGGCAAGAAACCTAGAAAAATCATGATTTGTGTAGATACTCCCTATGTTAGGTGTGTCTTTTGGCCAATGAGAAAATGGCGGCTGGAATAAAATATCCACCACCTCCGCATGTTATGTTGGCCCCTGGAAATCTGACATATTTATTCATCTGTGACTTGACACAGGCAATACTGCCACTGCTAGTGATTTCATACTTTGTTGTTGCCTTGAAGTCGTTTTCGACTTATGACGACTCTAAGGCGAGCCTATCCTGTGGTTTTCTTGGCAAGTTTCTTCATGGCCATTCTCTGAGGCTGAGAGAGTATGACTTGCCCAAGGTCACCCTGCGGGGTTCAAGGCCTGCTCTCCAGCGTCGAAGTCCAATGCTGAATCCACTACACAAAGTGGCTCTCGATTTCATACTAGCTCAGCAAAAAGAAAACAGTCACAACAATGCTGCAAATCATCAACCTGAGTTTTCTAAATCCTGCATTGCAAGAGAGGTACTCACAGGGATTTTAGAGGGAAAATAAACATCACATGTATTGTAGAGCTATTAAGTGAATGTAATGGTTTGAGTGTTACACTAGGATCTGGGAGTCCTTGGTTCAAGTATCAGTTTGGTCATGGAAACCCATGGGGGAATCTTGGGCAGGTCATACACCCTCAGCCTAAGAGGAAGAAAACGGCAAACCCCTGAGTAACTCTTGCCAAAAACCTCTATGACAAGGTTACCATAAGTCAGAGTCAACCTGAAGGCACATACAGTAATAGTAACCACGAAGTACCACAACAGTATTCTGACCTATGAGACAAATGCTGATTACAATAAATATTTTTAAGTTATAATACAGTCAGCCCGCCCCAATGCAGATGGCCTCACCCCATTCACCCAAAGGGCAAATGGGATCCAGCTGTTTTTGGCATCCACATGGGGGGGACCAAACCCCCCACGGATACAACACACCCACTGTACTACGATGGGTTGGGGGAAAGTTTTTGACTCATTCTTGTAACTGTCAAGAAACAAACTTTGCCATGAAAACCCCATGACAGGTTCACATTAGGGGTGCCCTGAGTCAGAAATAACTTGAAGGTACACATCACCAAATCCTAGAGCTGACCCTAGTCTTGAAAAAGGAACTTCTGTGGTTTTGGTGCTAGGTGTCCTTAAAGTTGATGGGTGGTTATGTAATCTTTCCATGTTATGTGTAGTTTGCTATATTCCTTACTCTGTGCATGTGGTTCTTACACTTACACTAACACACTCAGAGTTTTAATGTATAATGCAACCAGAAAGTCCATTGCTGGTCTGTGACTTCAAGTCATTTCTGATTTATGGCAACCCTAAGGCAAACCTATCACAGGGTTTTCTGGAACTGAGAGTGGGTTTCCATGGGTGAGCGGTGAATCAAACCCTGATCTTCAGTCATAGTCCAATGTTCAAACCACTATACCATCCTGGTTCTCCAGTCCAGTCCTTCAACAAGAAAGGCTGCCCTATCCTCCACTGCACCAGACACACTGGAAGGAAGTGCTGTATAGGTTTCACTCAGGATGTGGGGACTGAATCAGCAAAAACTTACTGTATCTGACTAGAAAACTGGCATCTACAAATGTGTTCTCTGATTTGATGGTGGCTTGTGGGGAAATCCCAAGTACAAATGATGATAATCCATCAGGTTGGCAAGGTCTACTTCCATTTGTTTTGCACTACAGTGGTGCAACTATTATACTTCATTCTGTGGAGACAAGAGGTTATCTCTGATCTGAGTGTTTGGGGAAATATCTCATGTAAAATAAAATCATGTAAAATGTGCAATGATCCATTTATTGGTGGTGGAGGGGGAACAACAGAGTCTGGATTCTGTTCCTGTTAATCTGCTGGTGTTTTGCAGTGTTCTTGGTCGCATGGGGGGAGGAAGGGTCCAAAACCACAAACACTGGTTCTGTCTACCACTAACAATTACTCTGCCTGATCTTGATCATCCCACCCTTTGCCCCAACCACTGAAACGAGCACCAGCTACCACTTGCCATCCCACAAGACCTGGTCACTGCTATGTGAGAAAAACTCATCAAATGTTCCTTTGGCAAAGTTTTACAGCTAAAATTTATTAGGAAGAAAGGGAAGGTTCTGTTCACCTCTCTGAACTGAGAAACTGAACTTTTCTTGACAGGAGAATAATTCATAACTACAAACAAGCAAAGTTATTTATCAGGTCTGTACATAATCTTTCTCCAGGCACTGACAAGCAAGTTAACAAAATCATAATGATAGTAGGCAACAACAAATTAATATAAAAGCATGGAAAATATAAGAACTTAAGAAAGGATGAGCTCAAAACCACAATTACACCATGACTCAAAGTATCATTGTACATGCAACAGAATACAGTATTGCTCTCTCCTTACCGATGTCCCAGGTCTAGCACCAAAAGATTCCTCTTAAGAGGTTACACTGCTATTCAGGCAGGGAAGCAGATGACTCTCATATTCAGTAAAGCTATATACAGTGGCCCTCACCTTACATGGGGGATCCATTTTTGCGCGTAAGGCAAAAACACGTATGCCGCAGGCACGCACACCATTCATTTTATTACAGCGTGGCTTCAGCGTAAGCATGGCACAGGCACACTGTATGTTAAGTTTCAGAAAGTTAACATGTCTTTCTGAATTGTGGCTCTACCATCCTTAAAAACGCTTCCTATCATGGAGCAGAGTGAAACAATCTGCTTCAGGTAATATCATGCAGGGGACAGATAAAGGCTGTATCTGCACTGCCACTAACTGCCATGACTCAATGCTATGAGATTCTGGGAGATATATATATGATATTTAGCCTTCTCTGTCAGAGAGCGCTGGTGCCAGACTACAGATCCCGGAATCCCACAAGATGGAGCCATGGTTTTGTCCACAGGCAGCAAAACATCTTCAGCTAGCATTGAATGAAAAGTGCAATTCCCCAACTCAGAACGGAAATAGATCTCCTTCTAGCAGTGCAAGTGACAATTTTGTTTTAACCTATGTCTCAAACAAATTTCAAAACAGAAAGATCTACACTACAATTAAACATAAAACCAATGCCATCACCAAGATATAACGGTACAACATCAAGAATTCAGTTTAATTGTCTACATCATGGACATCAAAAAGATTTCTAGGGCATTCTTTTATTAGTAGTGGAAAATAACATTAAATTTATTTAGCACGGTTGTCACAATTTATTGGCTGACATTCAAGTCTTCACGCAATAGCAAACAAATACACAAACATTAAAAAAGCAGTAGTGGGAACAAATATATTTTGCATCTCCTCGAGAAGGTTGAAAGAGAAGTGCAATTGCAGTTCTCAGGGCAAACCCAAGGAACAGCCTTTAGGAAACTAATGGAAAGGCCTTCCTCTTCACGATCAGAGTCCGAGCTTTGGATGGAGCGTGAATTTTGAACAAAGAAATTGCAGCCGACACAGGGAAAGTGTGGAAGTAAAGGTGCACTCTGAAAATTATGGTGTGATTATGACAATTGTTCTTTAATACTTTTTTCCACTTGAAGTTCTATGAAAATAAAATAATGATGCAAAGGAAAATAAAATAATGATGCAGAGAGTCACAATCACTAGGCGCACCAGGAATGGAGAGGTACGACTCCCCTCTCTCCGCTGTAGTCCACCAGGACACCCCCAAAGTACCCAGACTCTTAAAAAGAAACATTGGGAGGGAGGGAAAATACTCTCATATCATCACAAACTTCAAAAGTACAAACTGTAAAACATGATAGTCTTGTGAGACCAGAAGTAACATTACGTCACATCCAGGTCTTTAAAAACACCCCAATGGGGAGACCAGAGGCAAAAATTACACTCCCCCACACACTTGAAATACAGTTGTCCTTGTTCTACACTGTCTGAATACACATTTAATAGATGGCTCGAGATTATAGGTCTCCTTAACTTAGGGTGATGGAAATGTCATGACGTATACATTTCAAGTAAGTTGACCTTGTCAGGACGCCCGGGCGGCACAGTGGTTAGATGCCACTACTGCAGCCACTCACTCACAACTATAAGGTTGTGAGCTTGATTCCAGCCATGGGCTCCAGGGTTGACTCAACCTGGCATCCTTCCGAGGTCATTAAAATTAGTACCCAGCTTGTTGGAGGCAACTAGCTTAAATGTTGTAAACCACTTAGAAACTGCTTAGTTCAGTATGAAGTGGTGCAGCAATGTAGCTGCTATTGCTATTGTCACAGCTCAAATGCTCTGTGCAGCAAGGGAGAGAGATCATCAGGCTTCACAGGTTTAATATCAATTAATTTAAAAAATGAACATAAACTATAAGGGTACTTTTCATGGAACAGAAAATATTCAATAATGTTAGGTACAGTGGGCCCTTCCCTTACATGGAGAATCATTTCCTGACACCCCCTCCCCTCGCATAAGGCAAAACCCGTGTATGTTCAAGCCCCATTGAAAACAATGGGGCTCATACATGCAGTGTGACATGTCACAGGCACACTCACCGTTCTTTTTAATACAGCACAGCTTCAGCATAAGCTGAAATCTGCATATGGCATGGGCGCAATGTATTTACATTATTTAGAAAACCGAAACACACAAACCTAGGTCAAACACTGTGCAACTGCTAGCATTCTTCCCAGCTCTCTCTGCAGTGCTAAAAACCCGGCACTGGAAAATTTCCAGCCCTGTGTGGCAGGTTTTTAAGGCACAAAGGGGGCTGTAGGAGAAAGTAGGATCAGCCCCTTCCTGTCTCCCCCAGCAGAAGTATCCTGTTGGATCCTACCTATAATTAAATAGTAGAGTTATAAAATTGCTATAGTATAAAATATGCAATTGAGAGAAGGTTTTTTCTTGTCTGAGTTTCTTTCGAAATAACTTTATTTTCATTATAAATTATTTATATATCAGTGTAACACAGCACATTATGAAAGAATGCCCTCCCATTAAAGCAGGTTTTAGAAAGCGAACCAATCCTGTTTTGATGGTGAAATATAAAGCATATTCAAACAGAACATGGCTTCACCATTCAAGACAAAATCATTATAGGCAATTGGAAAACCCAAATTGTTCTATTTCCAGAGATTCTTAAAGGCGTACAACTATTTAGGATACTTATTAGTTTAGGCCCATACAATGGCTTTAGTACAAGAGCTCTTTGCTACCCTTTTGATTAAATTCCAAACACCCCTTTGCAGCCATTTCCTACATCTTGGTGGAAACATCTAAGGCTTGTCCAAGAGCAGTAATATAAAACCAGTGCGCAGAAGTAGTCTGCATGTCAGACAAAGGGCCTGATTTAAACATCAACTCAGCCATGAAGCTGTTGCGCAGGTAAAGTATGCAAGAATCACACATGTCACCTTAAGCTCATGGGAGAGAGTAAGGGTTTTTTGTTGGTTTGTTTTAAACAGATTTAAAGCGATTTGAGTTCTCAACACCTAGCTTAGCCAGTTCTAAAACTTCAAATACTATTAGTACAAAACTCTTAGATTTCTCTCCCTTCATTTGTCAAAGGAGCACATCAGGAATCACTGCAAGCAATAAAAGAAACTATTCAGGAGAAGAGAACCACTTTGTCCCTTGATGGGAACCTGATTTTGTATAGGCACATCTCCATTTAAAAGGCCCCTGACAATGAAGCTCCTTTTGACAACGAAGCTCCACCTGTACCCTACTCTTCATCTTCATCTTTTGTCTAGCTCAGTGGTTCCCAACCTTTTATGTGCCCCACACCCCCAGGAAATGTTTGATCAATGTTCACATCCCCTACAAAAGTTGTCACATTTGAAGATGCAGAAGTCTTTTTAATTTTTAAACCACAAATTGAACCACATGCAATGCTGCAAGGGAAGAAATTTAACTTTTAAAAAATGAGCTTTTAATTCAGTGCATAAACTGCAAATCTAAGCTGAGCAATTAAATTCTAATTTATTCAGAAAAAAACTGAGCGATGGCTCATGACTCATCATTCCAGGACACAAGCCGCTCTTTGTCGTTCCCCGATATTCTCTCTTGCAACCCCTGGGAAACCCCTGGTTTAGCTGGAAGTTGTGCAGGGTGACACTGGACTTTATCACACAGGAGGAAAGTGCCCTCCTCCTGTCATTAAATTGTGGTACTCACAAGATCAGGGGGAAGATTATTACACTCCCGCACACTTATCCCATTCTTGTCCCATCTGTAAACAGTAACGGAAGCATCATTTGGTATTAACGGAAACTCCCATTTTCTGTAGGAATCTTAAGTACTGCAGTGTGACTCTATGGTCAACCTCTGGCAGAGCTGCACTGGAGGACCTAGACGTTCTCAAGGGAACATATAAATGAAACCTGTAAATAATCAAATCTGCAAAAGTCAAACCCACAAAGGTAGGGGGCCAACTATACTGAAGAAAGTCAAGGAAGAAATTGCAAAGGCAGATTTACAGTTGATGAACACATAGAAATAAAGATATTTTTTTTATACCTTGGCTCAATCATTAATCAAAATGGAGACTGCCATCAAGAAATCAAAAGGCTAGCATTTGGGAAATAACGCTATGCAGGCACTAGACAAGATCCTGAAGTAATTTAGCAAGTTATTATCATTGAATAATAATAATAATAATAATAATAATAATAATAATAATAATAATAATAATAATAATTTTATTTTTATACCGCTCTTCCAGAAGATGAAAGCAATGTACACAAAATTTAAAACCAGTTATAAACACATCATGAAATAGATAAAACCAATAACACAATATGCAATATACAAATCTAAAACAATCATTCGAAAGGGTGAGGCAGAAGGTTGATGGAATCAAAATACACAACTTCATTTTCCAGAGGGGAAGGCTTGATAGAAGAGGAAAGTTTTTAGCCTCTTTTTGAATGTTTCTAGGGGGGTGAACAGGCCAAGTTCCTCAGGAAGACTGTTCCAGATTTGTGGGGCCACTACTGAGAAGGCCATCTGGGATGTAGTAACATATTTAGAAGGTGGGATTTCCAGCAAGTTCTTCCCAGTTGTTCTGAGTGTGTGAGGCGGATTATATGGGGAGATGCGGTCCCTCAAGTAACTCAGGCCCAAGCCATGTAGGGCTTTATAGGTAATAACCAACACCTTGTATTGTGCTCGGAAGCGAATAGGCAGCCAGTGCAGATTTTTCAGAATAGGTGTTATATGGTCAAACCTGGACGCCAATCTGGTCGCCATATTTTGTACTAACTGAAGCTTCCGGGCTTGGTACAAGGGTTGCCCCATGTAGAGCACATTACAGAAATCTAAGCGAGAGGTTACCAGAGCATGTACCACAGTTTCAAGGTCCCTTTGGCCCAGGTAGGGTCGCAGTTGGCGTATCAATCAAAGTTGATAGCAAGCACTTCTGACCGTCACATCTAATTGAGATGTCAAATACAGGGACAAATCCAGAAGTACTCCTAGACTGCGAACTTCATCCGTCAGGGGAAGTGTGACCCCATTCAGGACAGGTGGATAAACTTCCTTCCCCGGGCCTGGGGAATCTATCACCAGTACAGTCGGCCCTCCCCATACGCGCATTTGCCATACGCGGATTTGAGCATCCGCGGATGGCAAATGGGGAACCAATGAGCGCACGTGCAGCGCGCCGCATTGGGGACAATTTCCTTCTCCGTCCTCCCCTCGCCTTCCTCCCTTCCCCCTCCCTTCCCTTCCCTTAATTACCTTAATTCGCTCGGAAGGCGGCTTGGCCTCCGCCGCCACTTGCGTGCAGGGAAGCCGGGTGGCGGCGGAGGCAAGAGCTTCGGGCCTCCCTGAGCCGCCGTGGCAAGGGGGCGCGATGGCGGGCTGGGGAGGGGCCTCTTGGCCCCCAACAGCACCGCCAACCGGCCTTTGCCACAGGCGGCGGGAGGAGGAGGGGGCCGCGCCGGAGGCCTTTTAAGGACTCCCGCGCGTGGCATCGGCCTTCCTCCAGGCCTCCGCGGAAGGGGCGGGTGTCAGTGCTGGGGACCATCTTTGGACTCCAGCACTGACACCTGACACGTCCGGGCAACTGAGGAGGCAGTGTCGGTGCTGGAGAGGCTTCAAAGGCCTCCGGCGTGCTTGGCCGCCCGCCTCCTCTTTCCCCTTCCGCACCCAAAAAAAGGCGCGGAGGTGGAGAAGAGGAAGCGCGGAAGGGCAGCAGCGCCGGAGGCCTTAAGACTCCGTGCCAGCAATCCGCTTCGCGCCATGGAAGGCCAGATACCGGTGCTGGGGGGGCCAAGAGGACCAGCAACGACACCCAGCCCGCTTCCGTGGAGGCTGGAGAGGGCCGGGTGTCGTGGCGGGAGGCTCGAGGCCTCGGCGCTGCTCCCTCAGCGTCTCCATTTTCTTCCCACCCGCGCGACTTTTTTGGTTTTTTTTGGCGGGGGAGGTGAGGAAGAGAAGGCGCGGAGGCAGCAGCAGCAGAGGGCTGGCGAACGCTCAACATGCAACCAAAAAAAGACCACGGCCTCCTCCAGCCTCGGCGAGTCGCGGAACCAGGAAGGAGCAAGGTATCGTGCTGGGGGCCTCATTGCTCCCAACAACACACCCCGCCCCTTCTGCGCAGCGGCGAGCGGCCTGGAGGAGGCAGGAAGTAAGGGGAAGGGAAGGGGAGGGAAGGAGGAGAAGGGAGGGAGGAGGGAGGGGTGGGGAAGGGACGAAATATGCTTTGAGCAACGCGGATTTTGTTATAAAAGTAAAATAGCGAGGGGGGGGGTCCGGGAACTGATACCCCACGGTATAAAGAGGATCACTGTACTTTTCTGTTTTTCTTGATTCAAAACGGGTTTTTTTTCCGCTCATCCAGCCCATTACCGGCAGATACCGAGCAGTGAAGGCATGCAGAGGAGAGACCCGCAATCCTTATCACTGCAGTCAGTTGGAGACCAGAGGAGCAATATTTGGGTGTCATCGGCGTACTGAGATAGACACCATGCCCCGGTTATCCGGATGATCTCTCCGCGGTTTTCAGGAAATGTGAAAAACAAAGGTGGGGAAAAAAAGCTCCCGAGGACAACCAGAAGTGGTCAGTTCCATCTTAGGGAGCAATGTTCCCCCACGGCATTCAATCTGGAATCTGCCGAAGAGGTAGGACCGGAACCACTGGAGGCGGAGTGCCACCTAAGGCCCAACTCCCTCAGTAGGGGCGTTTCAGAAGGAACTGTTGGTCAATGGTATCGAGAAAGCTGCTGAGATTTCCAAGAGCACCAAACAAGGTCACACTCCCCCTTTGGATGCCCAGACAGAGATCATCGACTAAAGCGACCATGGCAGTCTCAACTCCATAACTCGCTCTGAAGCCAGTTTGAAATGGGTCCAGATAATCAGTTTCATCCAAGACAGCTTGGAGTTGGAAGGCAACCGCTCTCTCGATCACCTTACCTAAAAATGGCAATAGTGAAACCGGCCTATAGTTGTTTCTTATAATAAAGTAAGGATTGTCCCTGCCATCATACTTCCAATTTCTCTGTATGGTTGTGAAAGGAGGACAGTGAAGAAAGCTAAAAAGAAGAAAATAAACTCATTTAAAATGTAGTGTTGCAGAAATGTTCTATAGATTCCATGGACTAATAAAAAGACAAAATGAATGGGTCCTAGAGCAAATCAATCCTAAACTCTCCTTAGAAGCCAAGACAACTAAACTGAGATTACTTCAGATATACCATGAGAAGCCATGACTCACTAGAAAAGACAACAATGTAAGGACTATGGAGAACAGGGTTTGAATCCCTGCTCAGCCATGGAAACCCTCTGGGTGCAGAGAAGGCAACAGCAAAGAAGGGGAAAAAAAAGAACAAATGTTGCCAACAGAACCTCATGACAGTTTCACTTTAGCGTCATCTTTAGTCAGAAATGACTTGATGACACAAAACAAGGTAGAAAGCAGTAGAAAAAGGAGAAAACTGCATTAGAGATGGATGGAGTCAATTGAAGATCTGTAGGATATAAGTAGGGCTGATGATGATAGGGTGGCTTGGAGGTCTCTCATTCATATGGTCACCAGAAGTCAAGTTGACAGCAGTTATCAACAACAAACATAGAGGAGTCCTTGGTGTGCTGAGGGAAAGTATTTATGCTTATTTGGACAGAGACAGTGAGTAGCCCAAGAATTTGTTGTTGCCAGTTTTGAAAAATGACTCAAAGCAATATGAAATAATTACAATATGTTTACCTCAAAAAAATGTAAATGCAGGCAGAAAGGGAAGAGACAACTGGTTGACTGACAAAAGAAAAGTTCATGTAAATAACAAAGATGATACAACAGTTCATATAGAATTGCCCTTTGAAATAAAAACATCATCAAGTAGTCAGAAATCTAGAGAATAGATAGAATGGAAATTACAGATACACAGCCCAACAGTTAATCCCACTTTGTCTACCCTTGTTTAGCACCTATGTTGAAATCACATCTAATCAAATTGAAATAAACTGATACATATACATTCCCCTAACTTTATGCAAAAAATTAGCTTACAAATTGTGAACCGCTTAGGGAGTGCTTAAGTGCACTGATAAGCGGTAGAGAAATGTACTGCTATTGCTAATGGAGAACCTAAAAGCAGTGAAATGCTATTTACAAAATTATTGGAAATTGCAGTTATATGCCAGACAACTTATTCAAGCAATTAAAGAACTATTTCAGGATTTGAATTATTTTGATTATCCGTTTTAAAAACCCTGTCATCAAAGAAACTGGCCACTGAGAAATTTCATTCTCATGGAATGTGCCAAGAAAATCCCAGCCAACAAAAGGAAGTTCCCATAATTTAGGGGGAGAAACAGACTGTTAATTTTTGGTGCAGGAGATGTTGTGGGGAAATGTGCCCATCTTTAATAAATCCAATGATCAAGGCTGTTGTTTTTAAAAAGAAAACAGGTTTTTACTCAAAAGAAATAGTAGTGATCAGCTCAAGAAGAACGTTTAAAGACAGTATTTCCTTGATTCTTCAGAACGTCTCCCAAAATAAAAAAGTAATGTACCTTCTTAACTTATTTTAAACTCCTCCAACAACTTCACTTTAAAGAAGAAAAGTTTCTTCAAGTTTGGCTGAAGTACCAATCTAAAGGGGGGCTTAACAGCAGATTCTGAGATCTGCTGAGATCTACAGACAACACTGACATGGGATTCCCCAAAATCAGGAGGCTTACATGGGGCTGGGCATTGCAGTATCTCAAAACAGTCAAAGCTATTCTAAGTGGTGGCCTATGGACCAGGACATGAGCTACTGAATGCCACTCCGTGGAGACTTTCCAGGAAAAAAAGATAAGTTGTAGTCAATGGGCACAAAAATGTCATGCTGGGGAAAACAACCTTGCCAGTGTCCATATTGGATAGTTTTAGAAGCACTGCCTTGAAGGATGTCATCTCTGTTCATCAACTGTGATTCCATATATGCAAGTACAGCAACAGATAATGCTCCTCTCTTGGCTACCTCAAAATGAATCATTCATATGCATTAGGAAATTAGTTAAGTGGAAGAGCTATAATCCCCCCCCCCCCCACATACACACACACAACATTCATGGAACTACATAAATCCAAAAGTGGTATACAAACCAAAGAGAAAGCAAGTCCTTACATGGTCTGCTTTATTTTACTCAGATTTCTTTGCTCTATGTGATTAAAATTTACTCTGAATCTCTTAACAGTTAGGGTACAAATAACTCATTTTGTGGACCACTGAAGACCCTCACTTAAGCAGCACCTAATTGGCTCAAACCAGGAGCACCTAGTCCAGCTTTCTTTGCAAGATCCCCAGCATCCCAAAGGTACTAGTGGTCCAACCAGAAACTGGACAGTAGTACCCTTCCGCCCCCAAGCATTCTTCAACAGCCCTTCTTTAATTCTATAGTGAAGGGATACAAACCAAAGAATATACCAAGGGGAAGGGTGCTATTTCTAAAATCTGCAAATTGTAGTGGAGGGGGGGGGGGGGGGGGGGGGGGGGAGAAGGATCTAAGGCAGTGGTTTCCAACCTGTGGGTCAGGACCCCTTTCACAGGGGTCGCCTAATACCATCAGAAAACACATATTTGCATGTAGCTATGAAAATAATTTTATGGTTGGGGGTTACACAACATGAGGAACTGTATTAAAGGGTCGCAGCATTAGGAAGGTTGAGAACCACTGTTCTAAGGCCTCCTCACCTTTTCTACGAAACAGATAAAAAACAGGGAAAAAATGAAAAGCATACCTTCATTGGGAGGAAAAATAGACACCATTCAAGAACCACTGTAGAGACTCAAATAAGAAAGTGTGCAACCAGTGTATATATTCAGGCTCGAACATGTAAGAAAGGCATTGGAGGGAGGCTGGAATCAATAGGAAGAAACCATTCAACACAAAGCAACTGAGAGAGGAATAACCCAACAGAAGAAGGTGGGAAAGACACCCAAAACGTGCTTCGCAGAAGACTGGGTATGTGAGATGAGACACAGCTCTAGAAAGTGACGCCCTTTCACATTGTATAATTAAAATGCTATGATTCTACTTTAACTGTCATGGCAACATCCTGTGAAATCCTAGGATCTGAAGTCTGATGAGGCCCCAGAGCTCTCTGGATCCCAATTCTAAATATCTTTCCCTTAAGAGAACGTTTGGCCTAAAAATCCTAGACATCAGAACCTGTCTGAGGAAGGATCTGGCAAAACCACCTCTGAGTATTCCTTGCCTAAGAAAACCCATCAAATTCATGGGGTCTCCATAATTCAACAGACAACTTGAAGGCAGGCACACACAGAAAGTGAAAGTCCCAGGATTCCACAGGATGTTGCCATGGCAGTTAAAGTGGAATCAGAGCACTATAACTGAGTAATATAAAAGGACTACTGGTAACACTCAAGAATCTTTCTCAGCTTCCCTTAACAGTTTCCATGCTGGCCACATCTTCCATTTATTTCATTAATTATTGCCACACTTTCTTCCTGATATGGGATCCAAAATGGCTTACAACTAGGTTAAAACAAGAACATGAAGATACAAAAAATAAAACAAATAAACTAACATATTAAATCATCATATTAAAACTACCATATTAAAAGTATCTAAGAACGGAAGGAAGACTTATCAAGGAGCAATTAACACAAAAGAATACTTTATTGTTAAAGGAAATTTTATTGTACTTTTTAAATTATACATGAAAATAAAGATTATATTAAAAAATAATAAAACATCAAGGAGCTTAAAAGTTATAAAAATATTTAAAAACATATCAATAAAATACAACATGCACACACACATTAAAAGACTCACTGACCCGGGACAGACCACCCCAAAAAGGCGGCCTGCTGGCAGCCTATTTTCCTCCGAAGGGAAGCCGCAGCCGCCAAACCACACGGCTCCCCTACGGAAGAAAAAGAACCTTTTTGAGCTGCAGGGGCGGCGTAACAAGTGCACCACTGATGCACCCGTTATGTAAGCGCCACGCAGCAACGTGCAGATGGCATGTGGCACTTACATAACAATGGCAGTGTGCATGTACACAGGGCACCACCATTGTGACACCGTCCGTATGTAGTAGGGTTAGGGACTGTGCGGTTGCCGCACGGTCCCTAACCTTAAAATCGGCGCCGGTACGCCGCATGTTGGTGATCTGTACTGTGCCTTAGTCTCCTGTCTAAATACTAAAGTCTCTGCCTGACAAAGGAAGGAGAGCAGAACAGCTTGGCTCGGGTGAGGCATGATGGGAATGGTAGTTCATCAGAACCTGGAGGGCTGTAGGTTCCCCACCCCTGCCACAGAAGGAAGTTCCACAACCTAGGACAGTGGTGGCTAATCTATGGCATGGGTGCCCTCCCTGGCACGCGAAGCCCTTTCTGAGAGCACGCAGAGAGACAGGAGGGCGGGGAAGAGGAGGAACAAGTGTGCGCCCGTTCCTCCTCTTCCCCCACCCTCAGGTCTTCAGTTGTCTCTGAGGAAGTCCTGCCCCGGAAAGCAGAGGTCCCACCCCCGGGTGCCCCCCCCCCCCCCGCAGGAATGCCTTTGAGTTTGGGCACTCAGACGCTAAAAGGTTTGCCATCCCTGGGCTAGGAGCTGCCACCAAGGCAGCCCTCACCAGATGAGCCTGTGACAATGATGGGACAAACACCTGGGGATCTTAAGACTCGGGGAGACTCATATGGGAAGATACAGTTTACAAAGGAATCTTGTAGCACCTTTGAGATTAACTGAGTAAAAGATGTTGTAGCATAAACTTTCCTAGACTTGGTCTATGCCCTCATATGCAGTCTGAGATAGAGAGATGCAGTCTTTCAGAGATGTTTTATAGACCGCGGGGCATGGGAGAAAGGGCCACTCACCAGATTATACAGCGTCAGGGTAGGGTGAAATCTGCAAAGTTCCCAACAAAATTTAGATAAAGGGGTTTAGGATTCTTTAGGGCAGGGGCAGGCAACCTGCGGCCCGGCAAGGCCTTGGGACCGGCCCCAGCCTGGTCCTGCCGCCGATTGCCGCTGGAGCCTTTGGCCTCTCGCGTGAGGGCATGGGGCCTTTGGCCTATCAGGAGGAGGTAGGCAAAGGGGGGCAAGCGTCGGGCAGGGGGGCAATTGTCTATAGAAGCCTCTGAAATATGCATTTATATTAACATTTTTTTAAAAATCAGCAATTTTTTTGCCTGTCCTCGATTTTTTAAAAAAGTGTCCTCCATTGGAAAATTTTGGCCTACATTTGTCCCGGTTTATTTATTTAATTGTTATTTTAAAAAATTCTTTCATTATTTATTTTTTGGCTTCGGCCCCCCAGTTGTCTGAGGGTAAGAAACCCAGCCCCTGGCTCAAAAAGATTGCCTACCCCTGCCTTAGGGAAATCAGCCCTTCTTTCCAAGTGGAAACAACAGCCCAACTAGAGGCAAGTGATTGAGATGCACGCCTCTTTCGCTCCTTTGCCATCTGAATTTAGCCGCAATCTTCTGGGGCAGAGACCTTTCTGCCTTTTTGTAAGGGAAGGGAGGGCAGGGAAGCTCTCATTGATCTGAAGAGCACCACAGACAACCCAAGTGCTCTCCAAACCAACAACAAATCCCCTCTCTTTTTCTCTATACACACACACAGAGGTGAGCAACAAGGCCTACACCTTCCTGATCTGGGTGGGTGGGGAGGTATGGGGAGGAGGAGGAGGCAAAGGCAGGGGGACAAAGCAAAGGAGGAGGTGGGGCCATCACAAAAACTGGATGAGGAAGAAAAGTAACAGGTGATGCCTCTCCCACTTCCCTCTTTGCTCTTTATTTGGGGGAGGAGGAAGAGAAGGGCCCCCCATGTCTGCTATTTATTATTATTATTATTACTGTAATAATAATCTGGAGGATGAAAAGAAGAGAAAGAGGCAGGGCCCCACGAAAACTGGACGGGGAAGAAAAGTAACCTGTCTCCTCACCTTCACAAAGAAATGTGCTCTCTTTTTGAAGGAGAAAGAGAGGAGCCCCTGCATTGAACATGCTGCCTCTGCTGCTACTGCTATTGCTGTTGTCTCTCTGTGGGGGGGGGGGAGTTAGGGAGGGGACGAATCCCCCCAAAAACAGGAGGAGGAAGAAGAAAAAATCAAATGAAAGCTTTATTTTTACCTGGCCTCTCTGTCCAAAAGACACTTCTGTACCTCAGTGTTTTAGCTGAACCTTTTAAACTGTTGCAAGCCTTCTGAAATCCCATTGGGGAGAAAGGTGGGATATATGTTCAACCAACAGATATATATGAATAAAATGTAAAGAGTTACACATCCACCTCCTTTCCTCTTGATAAAGAAATCAGCTCTTTTTCTGATGAGGAAAAGAGGGGACCCCCCCCCAAATGTGTGTGCTGATATCCCCGCCATCATCACTATCACCATCACCATTATTTGTGGGGTGGAAAGGAAAAAAGGAAGGTGGGTCCCCCACAAAACCTGTAAGAGGAAGAAAAGTAACCAGTCTCCCCTCCCTCCTCACTCCCCTTTCACAAAGAAGCCTACTCTCTTTTCAGATGAGGAAGAGAGGGAGCCCCTCCATGCAGTGTGCAGCTGTTATTGTTGTTGTTGCTCTCCTTAATGCGGAGGGGAGGAGGAAAGGAAAGCCCCCCCCCATGAAAACTGGATGAGGAAGAAAAGTAAACACCTTCCCTCCTCCTCCTCTTCATCAAGAAATCGCTCTTTTTTCAAAGCAGGAGGAGGAAAAGAGGGGAGCCCCCCCATTGAGCATGTGGCTGTTGTTGTTGTTGTTGTTCATCTTGAAGGCAAAGAAAGAGGTAAGAGATGATGATGATGATCATCATCATCATCATCAGTCAGGGGAAGAAGAACAGAAAGAGGTGGAGGTCCCACAAAGACTGGATGAAGAAGAAAAGTAACTCATCCCACTCCCCCCATTCCCCTCGTCATAAGGAAACTTGCTCTTTATTTCGGGGGGGGGGGAAGAGGGAGATTCTCCACGGCATGTGCTGCTATTATTGTTATTAATTTATATCTGTATAAAGATAAAGATATATGAACATCTTTTTATTTGTGGCAAGAAGGGGAAGGAGATTCCTTGCTGGGTTTGCTGCTGTTATCAATGACTGTTGCTCTCGTTGCTGTTTTGTTCTTGTTAATAATTATTGCTGTTATTGCTATTAACCTATTTATTTATTTGAAGAGGAGAAGAAAATCTAGGAGGAATGAAAAGTCCCAGCCCCAGGAAAAGCAGAGGAGGAAGAAGAGAAACACATGCCCCCATTCCCCTCTTCATAAAGAAATCCCCTTTTTATTGGGGAGCGGAAGAGAGAGCCCCCCATTGAGCATGCCATCATCATCATCATCATCATCATCATCATCCTGGGAGGAAAACTAGATGAGGAAGAAAAAGACCACATCTCCCCCATTCCCCTCTTCATAAAGAAATCCCCTTTTTATTTGGAAAAGGAAGAGATGAGAGCCCCCCCAAACAGCATGTCCCACCATCAACATAATCTTGAGGTGAAGAAAAGACCCCCCCAGGAGAACTAGATGAGGAAGAAAAGCAACACATCCCCCCAAACTCCCCTCTCCCTAACAAATCCCCTTTTTATTTGGGGGAGGAGGAAGAGAGGAGAGCCCCTTATAAGAGAGAGAGAGAGAGAGAGAGAGAGAGATAAATAGATAGATAGATAGATAGATAGCTATGCATATGATGAGGAAGGGGCCTCCAACTGGGGTCCGAGCGGGGCCTGGCCTCCCTCCCTCCCAGGCGAAGGGGGAGGGACCGTCGGGCCAGGAAGGCCTCTCCAGCGGGGCTCCTTCGAGGCCAGGGCCCGGGCCTCTCGGCTGAGGAGGAAGGAAGAGGCCCAGGCGAGGCTTACCCTGCTGCTGCTGCTGCTCCTGAGGCGCCTGCAAGACCCGCTCCAGCTCCGGGAAAGGCAGCTCCGGGAGGTCGAGGAGGGCTCCGTACCTCTCCAGGAAGGAGCAGACCACGGCGAAGTTGGGACAAGAGCCCGGGAATGAAGGGCTCCCCGACGGAGGAGCTGCAGGAGCTGCAGGCGGCGGCGGCGGCGGCGGCGACGGAGGAGGAGGAGGAGGCACCGCCGCCGCCGATGCAACCTCCGCCGCTGCTGCTGCTGCCGCAGCCGCCATCTTGGATCCTGAGAGGATGGATGGATGGATAGAGAAGGAGGAGGAGCAGGGATGCAACGACGTGGAGCGCCGCAAGTGGCGCTGTGGCGCACAGCGGCGCACTATCCCGTCATGCAACGCGAAGAGGAGGCGAGATGCTCCCTCAGAGAACGGGACTGGAAAGAGGAAAGAGCGGCCCCCGCTTGGACGCTCTAGGAACACGCCTCGGTTCGCTTTGGTTGTGATTGACACAGGAACCGAACCGAAGGGAGCAAGGATAGGGAGAAGAGAGGGGCGGGGCCAGGGAGGGTTCTCAACCAATCAGGGCGGAGGCTGAGAGGGGGGAAAAAAGGTGTGTAATCGTAATAGAGAGAGAGGGAGAGCAGAGAAATGGGGGACGATGAAAGGGGCGTGGCCACCGAAGAGGGAGGGATGTTTGTTAGTGGGTGAGGGAGGTGTCGGTTTGTAGGCGGCGACCAATCAGAAGCGTGGAGGGGCGTGCCTAAACGGAAAAGGAGGGATTACGCAGGTAAGGTGGGGAGAACTAGTCAGTTGGTGTCAGCGCTCGAGGAAGGTGAGTAGGGAGGGAAGAGGAAAGGAAGCGGCGCTGTTTTTGGGGCTCAAGGGAAGGGAATGGTTTTGATCTGAGGAGAGTTAATAAGGTAAAAGAATAGTAAATTAAAACAATTAAAATAAATAAAATAATTATTTTTAAGAAATATTAAGTTAAAATAATAGTAAATTAAAGCAAATAAATAATTCTTTTAAAAAAATAATAAATTACAATAAATAAATCTTTTAAAAATAACAAATTAAAATAATATTAAATTAAAACAATTAAAAAAGTAAATAAATTTTTTTTTAAAATAATAAGTTCAAATAATATTAAATTAAAATAATTAATATAAATAAAATTCTTTTTAAAAAATAAAAATAATATTAAAATAAAATAAATCTTTAAAAAAATGACGAATTAAAATAATATTAAGTTAAAACAATTAAATAAAATAAATAAAATAATTGTTTTTTTAAATAATAAATATCAAATTTAAATAACTAAAATAATTCATAATAATAATAATAATGGGTGCTTGAAAGAAAAACAATTTCAGAGGGAAATTTAATACCAAAATAATATTCAAATAGAATCTATAGAGCACTTCATCGGATTAAGCCATAGATAGGGTCCACTTCCTTTCATTTGTTTTGTCCTAACACCAAAGGAGGGCAAAGTGCTATCAAATGTAGGACATTTGAGGAGAAATGTAGGGCATGAGCAACTAAGAGCCAAAAAACCCACTGGTATAAATAGAAATCTCTGCTTCTTTATGCTGTGTCCGTGCTGCAGAAATAACCCAGTATGGCACCACTTTAACTGCCGTGGCTCAGTGCTGTGGAATTCTGGGAATTGTAAGGTTTTTTATTGACCGTTTTAAACATAAAAAACAACACATTCGTACACGAATATTTACATAAATGTTTTAACATAAGCTTTCTATTCTAAATCCTCCATCACAGCGAAATGACATGGCCATCTGTCAATGGGGATGCTTTGACTGAGAGTCCCTGCATGGCAGAATGGGGCTGGACTGGGTCAGGGCCCTTCTTGGGGTCTCCTCCAACTCTAGGATGCTGTGATTCTAGCCCCAAAACCCCTGTGGCCTCATTGGGCTACAACTCCTGGGACAAGAAGACCCAGCGCAAAGGTGTCCTGAGAAATTGCACTCCCAAACATACTGTGATTTTTCAACAGTGATAATGTGAGTGGCACCTTCACATTATTATTAAGCCTTATTTACAAATGCTGTAAATTTACACAGCACTGTACATACAAGCAGTTAAAATAGATAAAATAAACCTGCCTGTGGCTAGTCTATTTTTATTCTGTAAAATAATTAAACACAATACATGTCAATACATCTTACAAGGGACACCATTTTACTAGAGCCAGTGTGGCGTAGTGGCTTGAGCGTTGGACTGTGACTCTGGAGACAGGGTTTGAATCCTGGTACAGACATGGAAACCCATTGGGTGACCTTGGGCAAGTCACACTCTCTCAGCCTCAGAAGATGGCAATAGCAAACCTCCTCTGAAGAAACTTACCCAGGCCTGTTACAGACTGCCAAAATAAAGCTGCTTCGGGTCTCTTTGGAGGTATGCTGTTTAAATTATGCGTGCATCCTAAGAATCCGGAAGCTGCTCCAAAGCTGCACTCCAGTGCTTAAGAATGGAGTGTGGCTTTGGTGTGACTTCCGGACTCTTAGGACCCATGCATCAT
Source organism: Sceloporus undulatus (assembly GCF_019175285.1). Taxonomy (NCBI): domain Eukaryota; kingdom Metazoa; phylum Chordata; class Lepidosauria; order Squamata; family Phrynosomatidae; genus Sceloporus; species Sceloporus undulatus. The sequence goes on from NC_056524.1 coordinate 7,892,533, forward strand.
TTAAACAGCATACCTCCAAAGAGACCCCAAGCAGCTTTATTTTGGCAGTCTGTAACTGGCCCAAGAAAACACATGATATGTTCGTCTTAGGGTCGCCATACATTGGGAACGACTTGAAAGGTCACAGCAACAACTTTACTATGCTGTTGTATTTAATGGTACACAACCATCCGTGGATTACGGTATCCACAGGGGGTCCTGGAACCAAGCCCAGCAAATACGAAGATGCCACTGTACTTGTTCTGTTTTGTCAGATTCATGGAGAGATGTATCTGAGGAAGTATAATATATATGTCAATAAAATTGATATAAGATTTGATTCATTGGTTTTGCAGCTACTTGCCTCACTGATTGCAAGTAGCTGCAAAATCAGTCAATCGAATCTTCTATCAATTTGTTTTAAAAATATATAGTTTCCAAGCTGGGCTGCCGCTTACGTCACTGATGATGCACAAATGATTGACATGCATTTTGAAGCGGTGCAAACTAATGGGGACGACAGTCGTGCCAAAAAAGAAGCGATTACAAGGGGATAATGAGAAGATCCACTTTCATAGTTGGAATGATGGACCTTTTGGAATCGGTTTACCAACACGGAGTGAAGGCAAATCACACACCGGTTTAAATGTAAGTTGGAATGAGCCCCAGTTATACCAGAGAGAAAATTGTGTGGAACTTCAGTAGCACTTTTTGACTAAGCCTCTTCAAGATGGCATGATGCGCCGTTTATAGCAAGCAAATATTTTATTAGAGTCATAGTCCCATGGCATCTTTTAAAGATTAACAGATTTACTGTAGTATACACTTTCAGAGTCCAGAGTCCGTTTCATCAGCTGCATGAAGTATTATCCACCGTTGGCAAGTGTGTGTATATAACACACGTTAGCTGAGGAATGCACTCCGTACACCTGAAGAAGTAGGAAAGATGAGGACCAGTCTGGAAGCGTTGATAATCCAGAAATTAACACTTGTTGTTGTGTGCCTTCAGGTCATTTCCAATTTACAGCGATCCTAAGGTGAACTGCCATAAGGTTTTCTTGGCATGATTTGTTCAGAGGAGGTTTGTCATTGCCTTCCCCTGAGGCTGAGAGTGTGTGACTTGGCCAAGATCACCCAGTGGGTTTCATGACCAAGCTGGAAATCAAACCCAGGGTCTCCAGAGTCATATTTAACACAAGGGAACCAAAAAGGAAGAAGAATGGAGGCAGGAGGAGAATCGAAGCAAACCACAGTTCCCTGTGAGATTCAAACTTTGATAGTGTAGGTTTGTTTAAACCAGGATTAGGCAAGTTACAAACCTCGAAATGTTTTTGTACAGAAAGTCACACTCTCTCAGCCTCAGAGGATGCACATGGCAAACCCCCTCTGAAGAAACCTGCCAAGGAAATCCCATTATAGGGTCTCCTTAAGGTTGTCCTAAGTCAGAAATGATGTGAAAGCACACAACAACAACAACAACCTTTCAGGTCTAACCAACACAAACAGCAGTAAGGGATGATGTGAATTGTGTCCAACAACTCTAGGGCCACATGTCCCTCCATTTTTTTAACTATTGAGAGTTAAACCAAGATCAGCTCACCATTTGCGGACTTGGTTGGATATCACAGGGAACAGTGATCGGCTTAACATTAAAACTGGAAACTTGCAGACACTTCAATGCTGATGTGAAGCAGGATGAAGGGGATGATTTATGAGCATGAAGTTTGCTGTAGAGCAGGAGACCATAGTTCCCAATTATATCTGAACCAGTGTCAGAAAAAGAGAGGAATATTTCTTTTTCTTGAGCTTAATGTACCAATTCACACTATGGGTTGTGATCCAATTTGCTTGAAGTGCAACTGACATCATTATGAAAAATCCCAGTCATTAATTCTGAATGGTTATGGTCTTCTTTTTTTCCTTTATTTTATTTTTTTTGGGGGGGTTGGTATGACACACAACATGCAAAGACATAAAAAATGTAATTCACATGAAATTGTATGCATGAAAATTGACAGAGTTGCACACAAGAGATGTTTAGGACAGCCGCACATGTGAAAGAATGCTTCATTCAACACAAAATGCGCACAACATGGTCAGGAACATCACTGCTAGCCCAAAATCTGACTCACAATATCTTTTACTACGGTTGGAATGGTATTCAAATAAAAGCCTGTGAAGTAAGCCAATACTCCATAAGCTATCTGGTTCAGGAAACTGGCAACTTAAAAAATAATAATAAGCAGAGACCAGACCATATTTGTGTTCATTGGAAACAGTTGTTTATTTGGACATGGAGCAGCACCAAACCACAAACTGCTACTTTGAGTAGTACTGAACTATGCTGATCTTCAGGGCATGTCTATAAGGTGTCTTTGTTGTTTGTTATTGTGTGCCTTCACGTCGTTTCCAATTTATGGCGACCCTAAGGCAGTTGGGCCTGTCATGGGGTTTTCTTGGCAAGAGGAGGTTTGCCATTGTCTTCTACGGAGGCTGAGAGAGTGTGACTTGCCCAAGGTCACCTAATGTTTTCATGGCTGAGGTAGGAATTGAACCCTGGTCTCCAGAGTCGTAGTCCAGCATTCAAACCACTACACCACACTGGCTCTCATAAGGTGTATACAAAACATTAATGAATTTCAGATCTAGATTTGGATCCTATCTCCCAAGATATCTCAATCTGTATATACAAATATTTTTAAAAATCCAAAACACGTCTGATCCCAAGCATTTTGGATTAGGGAGACTCAACCTGTATGTGGTTGAGTCTCCATTTTGGATTAGGGAGACCCCTCCTCTTTGTCTAGCTATCGTCCGATTTCTCTTCTCCCCTTTCTTTCTAAGGATTTGGAACGGGTTGTTTATTCTCGCTGTCTTGAGTTTCTTGAAGCCAACTCCATCCTCAATCCCTTTCAGTCTGGTTTCCGCCCAAAGCATTCCACTGAGACAGCCCTCACTAAGATCTCAAATGACCTTTTACAGGCCAAGGCTAATGGCCTTTACTCTGTTCTCATCCTTCTTGATTTGTCTGCAGCCTTTGACACTGTTGATCACTGTCTCCTAATTGACATACTCTCTGACCTTGGGTTCTCAGACTCTGTTCTCGACTGGTTTAGATCTTACTTGTCTGGCAGATCTTTTGCAGTAGTTGCAGGTGGTCAGACTTCTTCTCCTGTTCCCTTATCTGTTGGAGTTCCCCAGGGCTCTGTTCTGGGTCCCCTTCTGTTTTCTCTCTACACACTGTCCTTAGGAAAACTCATCAGCTCTTTTGGTTTTTCCTACCATCTCTATGCCGATGACACCCAGCTGTATCTTTCCACCCCTGACCTTTCTCCAAGGCTTGAACAGCAAGTCTCGTCTTGCCTTACAGCTGTCTCACAGTGGATGCGCCATCGGCGTTTGAAGCTCAACATGTCCAAGATGGAGCTTCTTGTCTTTCCTCCTAAGCCCAACCTTCAACACTCCTTTTCTGTCTCTGTGGACAACATTTCCATTCAACCAGTCCAGCAAGCCCGCAGTCTTGGTTTTATCTTTGACTCTTCTCTGTCGTGTATCCCTCAGATCCAGACCACAGCCAAGGCTTGTAGATTCTTTTTGTACAATATTGCCAAAATCCGACCATATCTCTCCGCCTCTACTGCCAAGATCCTGGTCCATGCCCTAGTGATCTCACGACTTGATTACTGTAATGTCCTCCTGGCTGGGCTTCCTTTTTCTCACCTCCGTCCTTTAATCTCTGTCCAGCATTCAGCTGCACGCATTATCACTTCCACCCACCGCTCTGACCACATCTCTCCTGTGTTGGCATCCCTTCACTGGCTCCCTCTCCCTTTCCGCATTCAGTATAAGCTCCTGCTGTTGACATTCAAAGCCCTCCATGGACTGGCCCCTCCTTACTTATCTGACCTTCTTTCTCCTCACCTTCCCACCAGGGCCCTCCGTTCTGGTAGTCAAGGGTTCCTGTCCCAGCCCAGGATTTCCTCTGCCCCATCCCGGATTCGCCCCTTTTCACTTGCTGCCCCTCACTCCTGGAACCTTCTTCCTCCACAAGCAAGAGCCATGACTTCTTTAACCAGCTTCAAAACGGAGTTGAAAACCATCCTATTCAGAGAAGCCTTCCCAGGCATCGCATAATTGTCGCTTACTATCTGATGTTCTGTTGTTGGCTGTTTATCAAATCATTTCCTGTATTGCTATGTACTGTATATGTATTATCCTACTTGTGAGTATGTATTTTCCCTGGATAATGATTAACCTTCCATTTTGAAGCCAAGCCCTCCCTTCAGTCCATCTGCCTTGGTCCAGGCCTCAGAGGTTGAGAGGAACTGCTGGACCTCTTACCCTTTCCCTCCACCACTCCCTTCTCCTTCTGTGTCATGTCTTTTTAGATTGTAAGCCTGAGGGCAGGGAACCGTCTAACTAAAAAGATTGTATGTACAGCGCTGTGTAAATTTACAGCGCTTCATAAATAAAGGTTAATAATAATAATAATGTGGAATTATAGAAGGTAGCACTGCACTGATATACTCTTTTATCACACCTAAAGAGGAAACATCTGACCCTCCAGATGTTTTGGACTGCTGCTTTTGCAGTCTCTTATCATTAGCCATGTTGGATGGGGATGATAGGAGCTACAAGCGAAAATATCAGAGGTGGAAAGGTTTCCAAACTCTACATTACATAATAGCCCGCTTTTAGTACAGGATGGAGCCATGGCAGTTAAAGCGGTGTCAAATGGGATTTTTAGATTGTATGCCATTGGAAGGCTTTATGTTGTTTTATGATTTCGTAAAGTGCCGTGCAAAACCTATGGCGCTACATAAATAAAAACTTGTTGTTTCTGCAATGCAGATGTAGGTTGTAACATTCATGGGGTCACCAGAAATCAAGAGACAACTTGAAGCCATATACACAGTATTCCAATCCATCTTTTTGCCTCTGATTCAAAGTGAGCACAGTGTCTCCACCAGTCAATGGATGTGCCACATATACATGCCTGACTCATCATGAGCATATGGAGCCAGTCATAAGGTGTTGCTGTTAAAAGAACTACATATGAATTCTTTCTGTTTATCACTATTGTTTTCCTGGTTTCAACCAGCTATTCAATAATACTCTATGAGAAAAAACAGAATCATTCTGTCCTGTTGTTGTCATCAACACACAGGATACCTAGACTATGAATAGATACTGTATATCCATTCCTCGTCCAATCTCCTTACTTTCTTTTACTCCTTGCTGGTATTTAATAAAAATCCCCCCCGCCCTTGTATGAATCCCACACAGCATCAGTTCTCTTGCTGCAGTTGCTTGAAAGTATATGGAAACAAAGAGCCAGCATGATGTAGTGGTTTGAGTGTTGGACTACGACTCTGGAGATCATGGTTCGAATCCTGGTTCAACTGTGTAAACCCGCTGGGTAGCTTAGGGCAAGTCACAGTCTTTCCGCCTCAGGATGGCAGTGGCAAACCCACTCTGAAAAAACGTGCCAAGAAAACCCCATGATAGGTTCACCTTAGAGTCGGCATAAGTTGGAAATGATTTGAAGGCATACAACAACAATAGGAAACAATGTGAAGGCCGTACATTGAGGAATGTCTGAATTGTACCCCTTTGAGTATGCCTATTGACTCATGATAAATTTCTCTGTTGAAGGAGTAAATGTGTGCAAGGAAGACACATCCTCTGATGTCTAGTGTTGTCATTAGGGAAGTGGACTGGAGCTCTCTAGCTGAGATTTCTAAATACCACCCAAAAGTACAGATCCCAGGATTTTATTAGACTGAGCTGTGACAGGTAAAGTAGGATCAGATATTCGTGAAGATGGATTCAGAGTGCATTGTGAAAGTTGTAAAAAGAGAAATAGGCAGATTGCTGGAGGTCTGTCCTACAGAGTTAATCCTGCATCACATCCCAGAATGAAATTTCTATGAACAAATTTTCTTTAAGATTGGACTAGATAGCCCTTGTGGTCCCTTCTAACTCTATGATTCTATGAAATTGCTAGATTTGTTTCTGGCTATATAACCGCAGCGCATATGTGAACACGTATAACCACTGAATATACTGTAGTTAAGGAAGAAATAATGGGGATTACTGTATACAGTTAGTATAGTGTGAATTCGCCTTTCCATGGTGACCTGTCATATCCAGGCAGTTATAGTTCTAGCTGTAGTTGCAGAAGCCAAATTTTTGTCACCTCTAAATTATTTTAATGAAATGTTTTATTGTTTTATCACTGTATTGTTTGATTGCTTAATTCTTTTAAACTATACTTCACAGGTTGTTATATTGCAATAATGGCCTTGTTCCCACTATGTTTAAATTGGGATCAGGATCCAGGTTAAACAGGCATGGTTCCCACTGAAACCGATTTTAGAAATTGATTCAGAAAGGAGGGGGCATGCTTTTTGACCATTTTTACCCATTTAACCTGTGTTAAAAAGATGCTGGGAAAATGGGGTGTTTTTTGGGCTGAATCAGTTTATTTAGAAATAAATCAATTCAGCCCAAGTGGGAACCAGGTGGATTTGAATCGGATTTGAATCTGCCCTGGTTCCCACTGGCAGCCTGGCCCAGGGGGGCAGCTGGCATGGCCCGGCCTCTCCTGGCCTCAAAATCCTTACCGGCGGCTTTGGCCACTGACTGGTTTCCCTGTGCCTTTTTTAAAAGTTCCCATGGCCAGGAAGGCCGGAAGGAGGTAGCAGAGAAGCCGGAAGCCTTGCAACCTCTTTCACGGCTTTCTCCCAGTTTCTTCTCTGCAACCTCCTAACGGCCTCCCTGACCATGGGAAATTTTTTTAAAGGTGCAGGAAAACCAGTTAGCCAAAGAAGCCGGTAAGGAGGCTGGGCTGGGGATTTGGGGGCCAGAAGAGGCCAGAGACGGGCCGGGCAATCAAGCTGCCCCCCCCCCCGCCACTTGCTGATTACTGGTCCGATTCCCGAAACCAGCACAAACATAGTGGGAACTACGGTTTTTCAGAACTGATTTCAGGAATCGGTTCAGGAAACGGATTTTCCAGTAAGTGGGAATGGGCCCATTGTAAACTACTGTTGTTGGATTAGTACAGAATAGTCTAAATGAATAAATAAAAATTGCAAGAAGGGAGACTGTGACTCAAAGTTAGGAAGAGTTTCCAGACAGTAAGAGCTGTGGATCAGATAGCTAGTGAAAGCGGAGGGGAGACTGGATGACCACCTCTCAGGGATACGTGTCTGTGAATTCCTCCATTGGCAGTTGGACTATATGGCCCTTGGGATAGAAACATAGAATTGGAAGATCCATCCAGTCCAACCCCCTGCCATGCAGGAATAAACCACCCAAGCATCCCTGACAGATGGCCATCCAGCCTCTGTTTAAAGACCTCCAAAGAAGGAGACTCTACCACACTTCAAGTCAGCAGCATATTTCACTATCAAACAATGGATGTTCTTCATAATGTTCAGGTTGGATCGCTTTTCCTGTAGCTTGAATCCATTGTTCCGTGTCCTATTCTTTGGAGCCGCAGAACACAAACTTGCTTCTTCTTCACTGTGCCATCCTTTGTTAATTTGTTATATAATTCAAACTATATTCAAGCATGGCTTTCATGTACAAGTCTATGTTTTTTAGCTTTCTTCTTGCACAACATATTTGTGAAGATCAGAGTATCTGCATGTTCAAGCTGTAATGTCATGTGCACATTATAATCTTTTGATAAATAAATACATTGGTCTTCACATTCGGTGGGGTTAGGGGTGAGAAGACACCTCTAGGAATCTCCAGGTCCTCAGTGCAACTTTGTGGTCAACATTTGCCAGAACTTGATCACAGAATCATATTGGAGGACCTACAAATGCCTAGAGAAGTTTTTTCTTTAGGAACTTATAGGTTCTCCAGCACATCTTTTTTGTCAACTTCTGGCAGACCTGTGCTGGAGGACCTAGAAATTTCTAGAGGGAACATATTGATCAAAACTGCAAATAATCAAAGCCGCAAATGCGAAGTGCCAACTCTAAATAATTTGGGCACCTCTTGGAAATAAGTTGACTGTTCCAAGTGATGCACCTTTGACTTATGTAAGGGTAACTCTTCAAATACCATCTTCAAGCCATGTTCCAGACATCACGAGTCTCTTATCGCATCTATCACCAGATAAATATGCCTTAAATTTGATGAGAGATTCATTTCCCATTTGAACAGGTCCAACTTCTAATGTATTTTAAAAATGAACCAAATTAACTAGGGCTTCAGTATGGGCTGATGGCTGAATTCAAGACTTCTAGAAGAAGAATGAGCAAACCGACATGTGGCTCCATGACATTCCCCAACATCCCATTCAGTATATTGAACATCCCATTCATTATTTAGTGTAAGGGAATTTTTTCACAATTTTTCAAAGCTGGGAATAGCTTTTTTTTTTTAAAGCCCCTCCTGAGTCTAAAACAAAAAGGAGGTTGAAAATATGAATAAAGTACCCCTGCAACCCCTGGGTGTGGAAAGTGTGGACATTGGAACACATGCAATCTTCACGCCAATTTTAAGCTTGCAAGGGAACAAAAATATTGCACCCAAATTCCCCCACTGTTTCCAAGACGGTATGTGGGCAGTTTATCCACGTTTTTACCCCACTCCAGGTTGTTTTAGGCTCAGGAAAGGTAGCTTTTTTCCCAACAGGACCAGAGTACTGACGTGTGTATTGCTTCTTGTTGGGGAGGAAAAACATCTCTCCTGAGCTTGAAAATGGTCCAACTGTAGAGTTCAATGGGCCTGTTTAAAGTCCAAACAATATTTTACGATTGTGTTAGGGAGGTGCATGCAACCCTCTGAGATTCGAAGAGAGGCATGCGGGACCTCTTTAAGAATTGCCTGCATGTTATCTAGAGGAACTTTGCTGATTTATATTCCTGTACAGTTGCCCCTCCTAACTCATGGATCTGAGATCCGCGACCTCGAATATCTGCGGAGGGGCGACCTGTGCTATTTTCAGTGACACGCGCACCCAGGGCATGGGCACGGAGGCATGTCCCATGCAAACCTATGAGGCTTGAATATGCACAAGCCTCTGTTTTTGCGCATGGGGGGGGTTCTGGAACAGATCCCCTGTGAAAACGGAAGGCCAACTGTATTATTAAATATTTATTTAGTTTATGGTATATGTTCTTATCCCTACCCCCTTTCTTTTTTTGACTACTAGACACCATACCATCCTATTTGGCAAGGACAATGCTACTTAATTTTCTGCTGTCTCACTTTTTCAGCTATTTGTAAAATGTCCCAGCTTCCCTCTCCTCCTCCCACTTTCCCCCTTTATCCTCAGGTAACTTCAGCTGCTTCAAATAGAGTTAAGAACGTAAAAGTATTTTGTACTCTGTTAACTCAGCAGGAGAAGAGAAGGTGGAATCCTGCCCTTCCCAGTAGGCTCAATCAAAAGCAAACTACTGCAGCCCCTCCTACCTTGTCTGCTCTTCCTCACTTTTAACTTTTGCCATCTTGACCACATTCTGATGCTGCGTGTGTGTGTGTGTGTGTGTGTGTGTGTGTGTGTGTGTGTGTGTAATGTATGGAGATAGAGAGAGTTAGATTTAGCAATTTTCACAATTTTTGCATTATTGTTAGCAATTTTATTTTGCGGAATTTGTTTAAATGTGTATTTTGATTGTGTAAATTTTGGGTCTATGGATCATAATAAATTACGACAGATTAGCTTGGCCACACATGTCTAAGTTTTCCTTTGTGAAATGTTGGAGGATATGGGACAGGATATTATTATTATTAAGTGGAATTCTGGTTTTACATTGAGGAAACTCTGCATCACCCTAGGCCCCCTCTTATAGGGACAGCAGTGGGTCATTTTATTAATCTGGTTCAGGGAGAGGATAAGTAGCCCCTTTTTTCTTCCACTGCAAGAGTTGAGACTCTTGGACATGTTCAGAGCCTGTTGCTCTTGGTTTGACATTTTGAAGCGGCATATTGAAGTCCACTCTTGGCAAGTCAAGGAAGATTATATCTACTGCCAAGGAGCCTGCTTCTGTGCCTTACTCCGGAACAAGGTTGAAAGGTCTGTCTTGCGTTATTTGATCCTTTGTGTAACTGTCAGCAGGCATTCCTTATGGCTTTCCAGCAGGACAAGAAAATCTCTTAATCCAGAGATTGCTTTTATATGAATATCTGTATCTGAATAGAGAAAAAAGACAGAGGAGTGAGTGGTATTTTTTTTTTTAAAAGAAGGTGTTTGTAGTTCTCTCTTTGCAAAGGATTTACTGGGAAAGGTGAACCATTTAAAAAGAATTACAAAGGTGTGTGATACACATCTCAAAAACCGAAATATTAGTTAGACCAAGGGAGGGAAACAGTGGAGTTGAGCTATTAACGGAATTGAATTCTGTGGTGTGAAAGGACTGGAAGGCTCTTGCTGTTTGCTATTGAAGAGGAATTGTTGTTTGGGATTTAGCAACTGGGAAAGAACAGCTGGTGATTCTTGAGCAGCTGCTTACATTCAGTGGAAGTTGGTTTTGTCAAAATCACAGGCAGAATCTGCTTGCAAACAGTGAGTATAAAGTGAGATGGATTTTATTCAGAAGAATGAGCATTTGAACTTGTCGCCTATATGGAGCTCTCTTTCTTTTTACAACCTATTCATTTATGAAGCAAAAATTGACTTCGAAACTTGCGGCCAGATATTCAATACTGTGGCCTCAATCCAGCATAAATATTTGCATGCGGAGCTATGCCATGGCAGCACTATGTAACACCAATGCAACATAGCAACATTGCACAATACATGCCACTGGCAGGGTGCCATTGCAGGATGCGCTATGTACAACTGCAGTGCAAAGTCTAGGATGCACAATCACAATGCTTAATGCGCAACTTGGAAAGACGAGGCACAGACGAACATATTGTCTGTGCAACTCGGCTTCTGTCACTATCCACAGAATATGCCCATTGCATAATGGTGATTTTTGTGGTCTGCATGTATAATGTGACTTATGAATGTGTTCCTAAGTGAATTCCATGCTGTGTGTGTCGATGTGTTGAGTTTTCTGTGATTCTGCTCTTCTTCCCTCTCCCAAGCTGCTGCCACACTGCAAAAATAAGGCAGTTTGACACCACTTCCATGACACCATCCTTTGGAATCCTGGGATTTGTAGTTTATTGCGGCATCAGAGCTTTCTGACAGGGAAGTTAAATATCTCACAAAAGTACAGATTCCATAGCACTGAGTCATGGCAGTTAAAGTGGTGTCAAATTCTTTGTTTCAGCAGTGTAGAGACACACATGCCAGTTATCTGCATACTCCTACATCCTTTGGGTCTTAATTCTTCTCCTGAATGAAGGCCTGCATATTCACATGGGTGAAGGTTGACAAGTGTATACTGCTGCAGTTGTAGAACTCCTGTGTTATTTACCAATTCACTTCCAGGCTTGATTTCAAATGATAATGTTTGACATTACATGATCTGAGCCCAGCAGAGTCTCTTGGGGCGCCTTTGGGTTTTAGATTCTGCTGATAGGGTTCAGTTTCAACTTCCATGTTCTCTGGATGGAAGTTGGTCATCTACCGGGAGCCAGGGCTTTTCTGTGGTAGCACCAGAATTATGGAGCAAGCTGCAAAATCACAGAATAAAACATGTGTCTTTGCTGAGAGATAGGTGGACTTATTTTCATAGAATCATAGAGTTGGAAGAGAGCGCAAGGGCCATCCAGTCTAACCCCATTCGGCCATGCAGGAAATCCAAATCAAAGCATCCCCAACAGATGGCCATCCAGCCTCCGTTTGAAGACCTCTAAGGAAGGCGATTCCACTACCCTCCGAGGGAGTTTGTTCCACTGCTGAACAGCCCTTACTGTCAGGAAGTTCCTCCTAATGTTCAGGTGGAATCTCTTTTCCTGTAGCTTGCATCCATTGTTCTGGGTCCTGTTCTCTGGAGCAGCAGAAAACAAGCTTGCTCCCTCCTCAATGTGACATCCTTTCAAATATTTAAACATTTTAGCATTTCCCTAGTGATCCCTAGTGATCTTACCACATTTTCAAATATTTAAACATCATTCTGCAACGTGCATAGGAACCAGCTCTAGATTTTGTTTGCAGAAGATCCCATATTCAAGTTCTGGGTTTTTTTCCCCGTTATTTTTTTAAATTATTATTTACAAATCTCATTAATCCAGAGATTCCCAACCTTTGGTTCGCCAGATGTTTTGGGCTTCAGCTCTCAGAGACCCCAGCCATCTTAGTCAACAGTCAGGAATTCTGGGAGCTGAAGTCCAAAACACCTAAAGGATCCAAGTTTGGGAACCATTGCATTAACTCACCTGGTGAAGGTTCTTGTTGGAAGATGGTCTAGAAATATAATTTAAAAGTGTGTGTGTGTGTGTGTGTGTGTTGTGTGCCTTCAAGTCATTTCCAATTTATGGTGACCCTATCATGGCGGGTTTTCTTTGCAAGGATCGCTCGGAAGCAGTTTACCATTGCCTTCCTCTAAGGCTGAGAGCGTGTACCTTGCCCAAGGTCACCCAGTGGGTTTCAGGGTTGAGCTGGGAATTGAACCCTGGTCTCCACAGTTGTCTAACACTCAAACCACTATACCACACTTTTGCTTGCTTCTTATACTATTTTCCAAGTCTCTCCTATTACTCTTCCTTATGAGATTTTTCTCTATGTCTTGTACAATCATTATTATCCAGTTCATGAAACTGAACATTAAAAATCCACAATTAAATTGTGACTTGTAAATGATGGATTTTAGATGTGGATTGTTTTAATGTGTGTACATTTTGCTTAGCCTTTTAGATTGATGTGTTTTAACTGATGTATTGTAATAGATGTTTGTTTGTGTGTTGTTGTTCCGCCGCCTTGATGCATGGGCAGAGGTGGATAAGAAATAATAATAATAATAATTGTGGTTGCTTACCATTCCTAAACCAACTCCTCTAAATATTCACATTGACCAGCTCCCTTGAGAAGATGACTCCTTTTAGAACAGCTGAGGAGGATTGAACATAAAATAAATAACTTAAGTTTTTTTGTGGGTTTTTCATGCTATGTGACCATGTTCTGGAAGAGTTTATTCCCAGCTCTTCCAGAACCCGGTCACATAACCCGAAAAACCCACAAAAAACTATGGACACCATCCGTGAAAACCTTTGACTTCACAAATAAACTTGGTGGCCATGATCCCTAGTGATCTTACCACTAATGTGTAAATTATTACGACTGAATCTTTCTGCTTCTGTAATATTTTGGCTCCCAAGGATACCTCCTCTTTAAATTCTTCTCCTTTGTTCTTATCTTTCAGATATTTAACCTCCCTCTAACAATGTCTTCTCCTGAAATTGCTTCTCTTTCATGGGGCCGGATGACAGTGAAAGGTTGTTCCACGACATACAAAGACTGCAAAGTGTGGCCAGGAGGCAGCCGCACGTGGGATTGGAGAGAAACAGGAACTGATGTAAGTCTCAGATACTTATTTGTGGCCTCTGGAAAGTAATTTCTTTCCCAATAACCAAGCTATAACTCCATTACATGATAGTAGTACAGGGCGCCCGCATTATACGTGGGCGCGCTTTACGCAGACTTGAGCGTATGTGCTCAAGCCGCGGGGAGTGTGTGGGGCGCAAGGGGCAGCGCGTCCCATTCAACTGAATGGGGTGTGCACCCATGGCGCCCCGCACGCTCCCACGCCACCGCGCATGAGCCCCATGCAAATGAATGGGGCTTGAGCATAGGCAGAATTCGCCTTATGCAGGTGGGCCGGAACGGATCCCCTGCGTAAGGCAAGGGCCCACTGTAACTCAACAAGGGATAACTTCATTTGTTTTGCAGTGCAATGTTTTCAAGTTAATTGTGTAGCTGTGATGAGGAGATCTCACTAAATGGTAGAGGAGGAATATCGTATGACTCAAATGCCATCTTGTCCTGCTGGGTGAAAGCATTCAATTTTTTAAAAAATAACATGTTTGAGAAAGAGGAAAATAAACTTTTTTTTTTTTTAATGTGTAACTGACAAATTAACTACGGGTCGAGTCTATCTTGTACAAAATACTCCAAAACCTATTCTATGGATGGCTGAGATAGTGATACCTTTGCTTTCTGGTGGTCCCATGCACACAAACTTTGTTTCATGCACAAAATTACTTAAAATATTGCATACAGTTACCTTCAGGCTATGTGCATATGGAGCATGCAAAACATATTACTTTTGTGTTTAGACTTGGGTCTCTAAGATATCTCTTCAAAATGAAAATGTAGTTTTCACTCAGCTAACTCAGAGAATCTTGCCCTTCCCAGTGGTTTCATTTGCTGTTTGGTTTTCAGCCCTTCCTGAACATATTATCAGCAATTCCAGGGTTTCTCTGCTCAAAACAATAATTTTGTGTATTCTTGCTCACTAAGGACTTTTGCCATCTTGTTGCCTTCTGACCACATTGTGCTGTTGCTCAGCCACTTGTGTCACATTTTTCATCTACGAAATGTTGGAGCGTGAGACAGCATGGCATAGCGGTTTGAGCCCTGGACTGCGACTCTCGAGACCAGGGTTCGATTCACCACTGGGCCATGGAACACAGTTGGTGACTTTGAGCAAGTCACATGCTCTCAGCCTCAGAGGATAGCAATGGCAAACTTCCTCTGAACAAGCCTTGCCAAGCAAACCCCTTAGGGTCTCCATAAGTCGGAAACGACTTGAAGGCACACAACAATAACAGCAAATGTAAACAAAGACAAAGAGAGAGAAAAGCCATTTTGGCTCAGGCCTAGCTTCTGTGCAGAACACTCGGCTAAGTATTTTTTTATTTTCTTTCCTCCATCTCTTTCAAACAGAGATTGAAAGAGAGGGAGCGCTTTGCTTCACGCTTAGCATCTGTCCAAAGCACTCACCTGACTATTCTTTGGTTTCCATCTCCCCTCTCTTCCAGAGAGAACTGTGCTGCAGAGAAAGAGGTATTAGCCTTCATAATACCAGGGCAAGCCTTTTGTGTCGCTTGGAAATATAATCTTCTTTTTTATTCTTTCACGACATCGCTTTCTCCAGAGTGCTGCTTAGAGGCAGTGCAACTTTCCCCGGGCTAATTACTGTAATTACTGTAAACCTGAACCTTTTTCTTTTTGTCTGGGAACTGCCATGTGACTGCCATTAAAGTACATCAAGTTTTTTAGATATAGGGAAGGGAGGAAACTATCCCTCCTGTACAGGATTTTGTATGTGTGTGTTTGTGTTGGAAATTTTTTTTTCTCTAGCCGGGTTAAACCATGTCAGTTTACTGCTTTTACAACGGGGGCATCACCTCAGACTGGTAGCAGAAAGCACTAACCCTTGCAAGGACTGCAAAAAGTCTTACCAACCCCTGCAAGATGAGCGATATGTCAGATGTGCCTGTTTTCACCTTGAGTAAAGCTGCCAATTTGCCTCCAAACCTGACATTTTAGGCTGTAGGATGCTTATGGTAAAATGCTTCTGTTGAAAAGTTAAAAATAGATAATTGCAAATGCTTGAAGTCTGTTGAGAACAGCTGCGTTCTGCGCACAGGCTTCTTGTCTGCAAAGGACGATTGTCGGCAATACCCTATTATGCAAACGTTGTTACAAATGGCAATTTGAGTTTACAAGGAGAAACAAACAAGCTGAGAAGAGGACACATCTGCTTCAGTAAGCCATCATTAGCGGCATTTTGTTCGAATAGATATGTCAGTCTAGAAACCATGTGTGCTGCTGATACTCCAAAGGAAACCAAATATACAAATGTAAAGGGGTATGTGTGTAGTTTTGTCCGGTAGAGAAAATTGCCATACAGGATGCCAATCAGTAATTTAAACCAGAGCTCATACACATCCTGAGACCCATGGAAATTACATGCTGAATCTCCAACAGCAGAGGAAAAGGCATTTGTTGTGGATAATGTGAGCAATGCTGTGAAAGAGGACATAGAAAGGACAATAAGTATCAGTATGTATCTGCAAAGCAGTGGAGGTTCACTCACATTACCTGCACTATGTGCTAGGACACTTTGAAAGTGTGCTGGGACACTTTGAAAGATTCGGACCCTGGAAAAGGAGTATTTATATGCACAGAATCAAGTGTGTTCCACACAAACAGCCATAAGCACAAATAGTCATGGAATAAAAGTAAAATAAATCCAGAGACAATAGATCTTACCTGTCTTGCATTGTGATGAATTTTCTGTGTCCCTCCTCTTATCCTTTGCTGAAAGAAATTTCAGTTTGCCCTCTTTAAGGCCTCAGATAATCAGAGTATTCCACACTAGTTTCACTGCATAGTTTACTGAGAAACAGTGTGGAATTTTTGTTGTTCCAGGTTGTTAAATTAGCTGAGATAAAAATTAGCCAGCGTTTAAAAAAAAATACCAGTGTGTTAATTTGAAGGGCTTTTGTCCATTGTAGTTCAGTATTACTGAAAAAAAGTACAGAATGCTTATAAAATATACATTACAGTATTAGCTTAATTTGTCAAAAAGATTTATTTCTCCCCTGTCCCCCTTCCAAAATACAGCATGTCTCTGGTGTCCAGCCTGCAGATGTGGAAGAAGTCGTTCAGAAAGGTGCCAAAACATTAGTGATTGGCCGTGGCATGAGTGAGGCCTTGCAGGTAAGTTTTACCAGGTACCTTTTCCACTGGAGTTGTGAGGTTCAGACTCTAGCCAATAGCTAGGATATTTGTTTTCCACTAAGACAAGGAGGGGGGAAGATGATAGTCCCTCCAGTCCATCTGCCTTGTTCCAGGCCTTGGAGGTAGAGAAGAACTGCTGGACCTCATCCCCTTCCCCACCACCACTCCCTTCTCCTTTTGTGTCATGTCTTTTTAGATTGTAAGCCTGAGGGCAGGGAGCCGTCTAATTAATCTACAGCGCTGTGTAAATTTACAGCGCTTTATAAATAAAGGTTAATAATAATAATACTCAACATTATTCCAGGTTGCTATTGCATCTCTTGCTGGACAGCTGTTTGGTATGCTGCCATAAGCCCATATTTTATCTAGAACGTCAGGTATGTAGGGAAAGCCACTCCCAGGCAGCCTGTTACCTACCTTAAGCTTGGCTCAGTTGAAACCATTCTCACCTTGATCAGGATTGTGAAGGTGTTGAGAAGCTTTACCCTTACCTCCAATGAATCTGATGAAGACTAGAATCATAAAAAAAAGATTCTTGTGGGTTTTTCGGGCTCTGTGGCCATGTTCTAGAAGAGTTTATTCTTGATGTTTCATCAGCATCAGTGGCTGGCATCTTCAGAGATTCTGGTGAAACGTCAGGAATAAACGCTTCTAGAACATGGTCACATAGACCGAAAAACCCACAAAAAATCTATGGATGCCAGCCATGAAAGCCTTTGACTTCACACTAGAATCATAAGAGTTGGAAGGGATCCTAAGAGTAATTTAACTTCCTGTCATGCAGGAATAGACAACTAAACTACATCTGAGAAATAGCCATCCAGTCACTGTCTAAAGACCTCCTCTTAAGAAGCGTCCACTGCTCTCCAAGGCAATTTATTCCAGCTCTTACGATCAGAAAGTTCTCCTTAAGGTTTGGAGGGAATCTCTTTTCTAGCAGCCTCTTATTAAAGCCTCTTTTGCCCCATCCGCATGCACAAGTATCTCCCAAAAACCTTTCTATGTGCCGGTGTGCTCCCTGTATCCACTCTTGAGTCAGGGAGAGAGACAGGCCGCTTTTCCAAGGGATTTACAATCAAACCTTTCAGATGGTGTGAACCATAGAGACGGAAGGAATGGGAGAGGTAAAAAAGGGATTGCAAGTTTTGTCATTAACGTGAAGAACAGAGGGAGAGGAGGAAAACTGACACCATGTGACTACCCAATATCAGAAATGCTGTGTGAACTTAGTGCACCTGAGGACTAATGCTACAGCAATGTTTGGGGCCTTGCTGACAGGTTTTCCTCATCAATGACAAGGTACACTTAGAGGGCAAGACAGCAACGAGACTGAGATGGCATTGTGCAATACGTATTGCCAAAGGAGCTATTTTCCTACTTTAATGGCGGTTTAAAAGCTGCATGAGATAAAGTCACAAGCATTTGTGATATTGCATCACTTCCCAGCTAACCCCTGGATAAGATGATGGAACCCAGTTGCATTAAGAGGAAAGTCTTCAGTTACCTGTGTGTTCAGATGATTAGTGGAAATTCTCCCATTTCCAGCTTGAGATACAGTGATTAAGTCTGTAGGACAGGTCCTCCCCAGTGAGTGGAATTCACTGCCATAGATAGTTTTCAGATTTGCAGAATATTTTTTTACAAAAACATTGTGACCTATCAACTGGAGCCTACTTCAGAAGGTAAATGCTTGGATTTCAAGAACTCTAGGCATAGGCAGTGATTTGGGACACTAGAACTAAACTGAATTTGCAGTTCCTCCCCTTAAAATCCATGGCTAGCTACTTCAAGTTCTTTCATTTCAGCAATATAACTTACAGTGGGAGACATTTTATTGCTGATGTTCTTAAATAATTTAGAGTCAAAAATCCTAGCCAGTTCATTGAAAACACAAGTGACATACCAGATCCAGCCTTTATTGTGTCCACCCAATGTCCTGGGATAGCCAGTTTATTACCTCCCACCTAGCTTTTTAATGCCAACTTAAAATGGTGCTATTCTAATCTGCTTTTGACCTAAGTGACAATTAGATTTTTATCTGGGCCTCTCCTATGCCCCTGTTGAAGGTTTAATTTTGGTGGTACAGTACATTTTTATTTGTTTCAGAAGATAATATGAAATTCCTGTGGGATGGGTAGTGTGCTAGGAGAGATCTCACTGGTTCCATATGTTTTCTCTACCTGTTTCTTCAAGGTGCCATCATCCACTGTGGACTACCTTAAAAAACATGGGATTGACGTGCTCGTCCTGCAGACAGAGAAAGCGGTGAAAGAATACAATAATCTAGCCTCCAAAGGGGTCAAAGTGGGGGGTGTCTTCCACTCCACCTGCTAGAGTATAGGGGTAGCTCCCCCATTTCCCACCCTCTTGTGCCTTTTGGTGGACGGGGAAAAACAGCTGCTTTTTATTAACACAGGAGCCTTGTCTTGCCGCTTGCCTCAATCCTTGAAAACGTTGAAGAAACAAAAACAAATAGCAGAGGTGAAAAGTGCCATAGCATCATGAATGCAAAGGAAACGAGCATCTGCAGAACTACGATATCACAAGATTAAAAGCGGGAAGGTTCCAGATGGGTCCTGCACCATATATTCATTCAGGAGCATAAGAGTCGCAATGGAAGAATCAATGGAATCATTGGAAGTTTGGTTGTGAGGGAAATCCAGCTAGGGAGACAGAGAAGCTTGAGTTCTTTCAAACCACATTTCAAACCTCTATACATGGGTACCATCATTTCTTCCTCTCTCAAGCCCTGGACACCCAGAAAGAAGATGGAGGTAGTGACGAAAACACTCGCACTGTTATTCACTTTTTCAAGATGGTTCATCTCACAATTACAAGTTTTCCACTGAGGTGTCTAGGACGTGGAAGTCGTCCTAGTCTAGGATTTGGAAGTTCCTAGCCAGAAAAAGATGCTCCGTGCCATCTTGGTGAGCTTCTGCTTCCACTTTCTCCTTTTCCAACATGAGGTTGTTTTTTTAAACATAGTGGACACGAAGAGACAGAAGCTGTTGGCATTTTCCATTTGGAACGTTCCACGTACTTTTTGAGCAAATGGGAAAAGTGACTACCCAATCTCCAGATCCAGCTTTCAGTGACAAAAAGAGATGGAGAAAACAGCCGATTTGAAAGTATATCAAGTAGTCTTATATTGCATCAGTGTATTTTGTCCCAGTATAAACTGCTGGCTGGCTGCCGCTGACCTCAGTTTCAGGCAGTAGTTTTCCTAATCCCACCTGAAGATGCAGGGTGGGGTAGGGTTTGAACCAGAATCTTCTGCAAGCATCTTCTACACATCTTGCATATGGGCCAAGTAACAAACTCTCAAGTCCTAGGCAAAATGTGGCTGATTTTTTATCTTGTGACCCCTTCAGTCTCTCTGGACTATCCTTTCTCTGGCTGAAGCCTCCAGGAAATGAACTTTGCATTTTATGTAAGTTGTGAATACAGTGTGCCCGCGTCATACGCGGGCGCACCATACGCAGCCTTGAGCATACGCGCTCAAGCCGCGGGGCGGAAGGGACGACGCGTCCCATTCAATTGTGTCTGTTGTGCCCCGCGCGCCGCCGCGCACGAGCCCCATTGTTTCCAATGGGGCTCGAGCATAGACGGAATTCGCCTTACGCGGATGGATCCGGAACGGATCCCCTGCGTAAGGCGAGGACGGACTGTATACACATCCATTTAATGTTTTTAAAGTCTATTTTTCTAAAGTGGAAAATTGCTTTTCCCTCATTTTTTTGGCACTTAGTGCACACACCTCATGCCTTTCACAGATGCCTACTCCTCCCTTAAGCTCATACTGTACAAGCCTTTAGGTAACAATAATAATAATGTTTATTTACAGTGTCCTTTTCATTTCCCCTTACACTGAGATGTTGACTTGCATTATGCTGTCCAAGTGAGGCTCTGCCCAGATGTGGCAGTGTTACTCTTCTGCACTTTTCATCAGAGGATCTTGGTGTATTCTGCCTCCCTCCTTAGCAAAAACCGATGTCCTAATAAATCTGTTGTAAAGGTATCGTCTCTTGGTTGCTTCTGGATTTGTACTTGCTAATATAGCTTGGGGTGGAGCGACTGTTGCATGCACAAACACAACCTAATGCTTTGGAGATACAGTTTAACTCCATGTATACCACAACCAAATACCTTTCTCCATAGTTTGGAAATGGCCACCATGTCATGTTGGCTCTAAAAATGCACCTGATTGCAACGTTCCCAGGACAGACCACCACAAAGATCACAATGGAGACAAGTTGGAGCAGATTCAGGGAAGGGCAACAAGGATCAGTAGAGAACAAAACACGAGGAAAGGTTGATCAGCTTTCTGAAGAGAAGACAGATGGGTTACTGGACTCTTTAAATATGTCAAGGGAAAAGGATGCAGGAGGATAGGACTGATCTAAACCATTTTATATTGCAAGAGGGTTCAACATAAGAAGGAATTTCAATAAGAGTGGTTTGATAATGGAACCAATTACCTAGAAGGATGGTGGTGCCTCTTTCTCTGGACATCTTCAAAAGAGTTAGAGAGGTATCTGCTGGGGATGCTCTAGCTGGATCCAATGATTAGAACTGGCATCTTAACCACTGAGTCACTGCATCTCTGCAACCACTAAGCCACTGCATTATCCCTGGGATAATGTCATGAAGGAAATAAAAATCCAAGAAGTAAATTGGAGGAGTAATGAAAGGAGAGTGGCAAACAGCACTGGTTTGAGGGTGTGGGTTAAGGGGTTTCTAGGCCTTTCAAAGGTGTGATTCAGCTAGTTGTTTATGAAGTACGCAGAGCTAGTACTAAGAATTGCACAACAAATAAAATCAAGGGTACAAGCTTCCAAATGAAAGAAATACAAAAACATGCAAACTAAGGCACCTGCTCTTCAAATTACGTAATTCTTACAATGGCCAGTTAACACAACAGATAACTGAAAAGAGGACTGGCTGGTCTTTTAGTCAATGGCTGGAGTCGGCACCACCTTCCCATTTCTTCTCTGTCAGCCAGCTGGGATTGTAATTCCCAGCTGGCTGACAGAGGGAAACTACTGCGTCTCAAATCTCTCTTAGGCTCGTAACCCAAGGCAATGAAAACAAAGATGCCAAGATTTGAACTGGGCTGGGGAATAAGCAAGAAATGCATGCAGTCTTCATAAAGAATATGATCTCTTTTCACAGGAGATTTCCTGATGAGACCCTGCCCCCCAGCTGAGGCTGCAAAGCATAGACCCAACAGAAAATCAAACATAGCAGCTCCTCCTGCTCCTTTATCCAGCTGCACCCAGCAACAAGAAAGAGAGAAGTCACATCAGACAACACAAGAGCCAGCCCGGCAAATTCTATTAAGGGTGCAGAGCCGTTTCTGGGCTCGGAGCCAAAAATGTCCACCCCTTCTACTGCCAGACTAACACGCCTTGGCCTATACTGCTTATCTCTATGTGGCAGGGTCTGTAGGAGGAGCAGACAGCAAGCTGAGAAACTTGGAGATATTGCGCATGCATGCCAGATACACAAACACTGAGTCGGTATTCTTACTCCATACCATTGAGAGAGTTCTCTCCTCCCCTGAGCAAGAAAGCCTCCGATAAATGTTTGGTGTTAGGCTGGGTCATCTCTTGAACAGTCTGCATTGTGGATGTAGTCAACTCAGTGCCCCAAGCACCAGCGTTCCATGCTTATCAAATCTGTACATTCAACACACATTTTCATACTGGCACTCATAAACATGAATTTTAAGCAACAAATTATTTTTCCTCTACCATTTTACTGTAGAAAGCCAACACAACAAAGTGTACTCTTCTGTGCAAATTTATTTAATTTGTAACAAATGAAAATATTTTTTCCTGTTTTGGCTCCAAATGTGTAGCTTTCCACATAAAAAGAAAAGGTAGTAACAACTGCCCTGAAAACCATGGCAGGCACATAGACACTGTCCTCCCCTAAAAATACCCAAGACTTCCTTTGTCAAGAGGGTCTCTGCTCCAAGTGTAATGTCAAGCTCCAGGGATGTACAAGGTGATCCTTTCTCTAAAATGTAGAACAGGGCAGCCAAAAATGCATAGCTGGATCCAGCTGCCATTCAAGATGAAGTTCACCTGCTTAAACTAGAGCTAGACAATGGGACAAGGACCATTTTCCCACCCCACACCCACCGGGTGGGTTGCACCACGCAGTTTCAGCACACCTGAAGTGATGTGATGTCACTCCCAGCCTTTTTTTTAAAGGTTTGGAGGACTAGGGAAACCCTACTTCTGTCGTTTTGACCCATTCTGAGTGGCTTTTGGGCAACAAATTGCCCCAAATTGTTGAGGCTGGGAGGCTACAGTCACACTTGGTGGTCCCAAGGGCTATTTGTGGTCTGCAGGCGGCACTTTGCCAACCCCTGGTGAGCTGGAATACAGATAAAGATACAGATGAAATCACCAAAATTACAGGGATAAATCAAGGAGTATGGCTTGCAGTACACCCCAAACACACTGGAAGACACACTGATGTCATGCTAAAAAGAAAAGAACCTGGAATAAATGTGTTGGTTCATAAATAAGACACGAAATTAAAAAATACCAAAAAAAGAAAGTTGGGATCTGAAGAAGCCGGTGGGTAAGGAAGTGTCTCTCCTAGTTTATAAAACACAGTATCTCTTCTGATTTTTCAAATGGTGAACACAATTAATTGACAACAAGGTCAGCAAATGCCAAGTTCTTAGAATAAAAACACTGGGCCATACAGCCATCACATGGAGGGTACATGTTCAAAAGTCTTGTCTGTATTCCAGAGGCAATCCATCGCCTGCAATTGTGCTTAAGGCCGTGAAAGCCCACATGAAACAATACAACACACACTATCATCTCAGTCCCATGAAAAGAAACCAAGCCAGGAGATTTGGGCCTTCAGCCTGTAAAAGGACAATTTGTTGATGTTGGTTACTATAGCACAAAACCAGCAACATCCCTTCTCTGCTTTTCAACGTTTCATGCCAACACATAGCTTTTGACTAAGGGGAAGACCCTAACACAGTATAAAGTTGCAGATGTTGCACCATCATCTTCTAATACTCTTAAATTCTCTTAGAGAAAACTGCTTTCTTTAAGGCGATGTGTGTGGTGTTTGGAAACATATGTCCCAATGAAGTATCACAGCATGTGTGTCCTGTTCTAGGTTTTAAGTATCTCCAATTACTTTGAGAAAGCACACCAGCAGCATAAAATATACTGGTTCCACAACAAGGTGTCACCGTCTGGCAGGCTTGGGCATGATATAGACTTTGACGGGTTTGCTGAAAGGGATAGTTCCTTCGATGGCATTCTCAGACTGAGGGAGAAGGTCAAAGCTATCTCCCCACATGGACCGTGGAAGCCTCGTGGACGCCTTGTTTCTGTCCGAACTGTATGCCAGCAACAGCCGTACTTCAATCTGACAAGGCTCTGAAGAGGAAATAATACATGAATAGTTGGGTAGGTAGGTGGATGGAGACAGACAGACAGACAGGGCTGAGATTCTATATCACTGTCTATGATTGCTTTCACACAGCAGAATTAATGCAGTTTGACACCACTTCAACTGCCACGACTCCATCCTATGGAATCCTGGGATTTGTAGTTTGTTGCAGTACCAGTGTTCTCTGAGAGAAGGCCCAATATCTCATAAAACTATGGTACAAATATCAGAATTCAACAGCACTCAGCCATGGCAGTTAAAGTGGTGTCAATTGGCACTAATTCTGCAGTGTAGATCCAGCCTAGGTTGTGTAACTTTATGCATACATAGTGATGTAGCAGAAGCACTAAAGAACCATCCATATGAACTGTGAAGTTGCAAAACTGTTCAGTTCTACTTTCCACACACAGTAGTACACTTAGGAAAGCGTAAATCCATTACTGAATTCTACTCTCGGTCTTGGGGTTGGTTTTTGTTTGTTTGTTTGCTGTTGCCAAACATCAGCTAACAAAGAATCATGAATCGCAGATGCTGATGGCTGAGAGAGGTGCTGAAGTGGACCCAAAGGTTGGAAAATTGACTTTTGGACTACAACATTTCATCCAGCTACAAGCTTCATAATGCTGATTGGGGATTCAGGAGGTCATAGCTGCCTGGGGGATTTTTGGGAGCTGTGGTCAGAAATGCAACTTTCCCAAACTGTGGGTAGAGGTAAATTGATAAAGACTGACCCATAGAATTATATTATTCCCAACCATGAAGGACTTCAAAGTCAACAGCAGCCTGACCCAGATGGCAACCTGACACGGGGGGGAGAGATACTGATAGATTTGCACAAGATCCAAAGGATGCTGTACACATATAATAGACACTGCATCTCTTACAATCCACACACACCAGAAAACACATTTGGAGATGGCTTCTCTCCCTGTTCCTGCTCTTCCACATGTGGAGTTTGTAAGGAAAGTAACAGCATACAGAAACCAATTTTAACATTTAGGATTGATGTCTTGCAATGCATGCTTCTTTGCTACAGGTGTAAATTGTTGCTTATTTCATTCTCACATGCAAGAAGAATTATTTGAAAAGCTATGGAGTTCTACTCCAAGTCCCTCTATTGTAAGAAGTTGGGTGGATGGAAAGACATAGGGATTCCATTGTGGCTTTAGTGAGTTTAACAATCCTCCCCTCACATTTAAACACCTTGTCAAAGTAGTAAGGTTTGCAGCAGGGGCCAAGTGCTTCATCAGTTCTCCTGGGCTTTGATTCTATGTTTGTCATTTTATTCTGCTGATTACTTCGTAATATCTGCTGAGTATACTCCACTATATTTTACCTTTTTTTTTTAATTCTGGTGCTTTAATACTGTAATTTCTGTTTGTTTTTTCCTAGTGTAAAATACTCTGGATTTTTTTTAAAAAATGTTTCAAAAATAAACAAATACTTAACATATTAAAAACTAGACCAAATAGGTTACTTTAGGGCTAGAAAAACTTATTAACGCATACAAAGGGGAGGAGGTTTAAACATTTCTAGTAATAACTGGCAACTTAAAAATTGGTCCTGGCAACTATTTCAGAGGGGGCTAAAGAAAACAGGCAGCAAAAAATGCGGAGGTTGGCAGCACATGATTGGAGACCTCCTTGCAATGTTAGAATTAGTCATGAGTTGCAAAAATTAAAATTCAAAAAACAAAACAACCAAATTGCTGCAAGCATTTATGGATGTTATCTGTGATTGACTGGAAAGGCTACTCATCTAGTATCTGTCACTGTATAAAATATTGTTTTCAATTTTATTTTTCCAAGGTTCCACAGCAATTTTTTAGTTGAAAAAGAACAGATACAATTCTGTAGGGCCACCAACAAACCTTTTATCCATATGATTTAATGAACTTACTTTTATCCATATGATTTAAATTACCCTGTGTTAAGCCTGCAGAGCAATCTTTTCCCAGCACTTAACATGTGGTATTTTCTAGATGGCTGTCACACGTGCAGCAAATAATGTATTCATGTTGGGGAGGGGGGGATTTCAGCTACTCTCTTGCTTCTTCACTGAAGAAAAAACCTACACTATACGTAAGAGGTTGGGCATTACTCAAATGCAACGTATGCTGTCCAGAATTTCCAATACATTAAAGACAACATTTTCTTTACCTGTCCAAGCAGTATGTGAAAGGTAAACCTGAGTAATTAATCGGTGCCTTCCTGGCCCAGGGTTTCTAAAATCTGCAGGTTTTGGATGGATTATTTGCGCCTGACCATCAGGATAGAGTACCTGGAAAAGAAGAATAGTATTTGTCAGTATCAAGGGGTGATAGACAGGAGCAGAATAGGGGGAAAGATCCCAGCACAATGAGACTTGAGCTGGAAGGTATAAAAAAGTCAAACTGGGCAGATGTAACAGCGGGCCTGAGGAAGAGACAACAGACCTGGGAATAGTTTTTTGTGGGTTTTTCAGGCTATGTGGCCATGTTCCAGCAGAGTTTATTTCTGACATTTCACAAGCATCTGTGGCTGGCATCTATTATCAATATACTGATAGTGTTCACTCTCATTGGCGCTTTACAGACCGCCCAAAAGGGCGGTCTGGAAAGCGCCTTCATTTGCAGCGCGGAGGAGCCCCAGCGGCCAAACCACGCGACTCCTCCGCACTGCAAAAAAGAAGCGGTAAAAAGCAGCTTCTTGCGGCACGCTAATGACGCCGCGAGGCACCAATGGCGCACTCGGGATGTCATTAGCACCGCACGACGCATTCGCTACGTCAAGATGGCAGTGCCCATGTAGAATGGGTGCCGCCATTTTGTACGTGCCGAGCGCGTACTAGGGTTAGGGGCGTCCAAAATGGATGCCCCTTTCTAACCCTAGTACATGCGCGGCATGTACTAGGGTACCCGTGCAGAACGAGCCCTAGTGTTTTATTTAATTTGCAACTCATTCTTCTGCATTAAGGAATCTTGGGACTACACATTCTGTGTATGAAATAATAGATTTAAAAAACACAGAGCCAGTGGAAAGTGCACCACACACAAATACACAACTGCCACACAAACTGGCTGCCCTATGATTGGATCAAAAGGATTTTAGTCATACATTAGTAAAAGAATGTGCCTCCAAGTCCCCCATTGCCTTATGTTGCTGTTGCTGTACGCCTTCAAATCATTACCAACTTATGGCAACTCTAAGGTGAACCTCTCATGGGATTGTCTTGGTGAGATGCATTCAGAGAGTATTTGCCTTTGCCTCCCTCTAAGGCTGAGTGTGTGTGACTTGCCTGAGGTCACCCAGTCAACTTCCATGGCTGAGCAGGAAGTTTACCCCTTATATCCAGAATTGTTGTCAATGATTAAACCACTATACCACACTGACTTACGACAATCCTATAAATTTAATAGAGTTTTCTTAGGCACAGAATACTGAAGAGGTGGTTTGCCATTGCCTTACTCTGAATATAGCTTACAGTAGTCAGTCTTCCCTGGTAGTGGCTCATCCAAGCACTAACCAGTCCTACTTAGTTTCCAGGTTCAGACAAGATCTGGTGCCTTCAAGTTAATTTTAGTAATACAAGCTCTTAGGTGATTTCAATAGGTATCAGCCCCAGGAGCTAAGAGGCAACTTCCATGTTCAGAAGCAGTGTATCTGTCAGTTCTAGGGAGCGAGCAGGAAGAAACAGGGAGATTATCCCATCAGGCCACTACTGCCATGCCTGGTTTATGAGTGCCCAGAGGTGTCTGGGTGACCAGTGCTGGAGACAAAATGCTAGGCTAAGCAGACCCTAGGTCTGACCAGTGATTTATGTTCTTATTCATATTACCTGAACTTTCACTGTGCCCTGTGGATCCTGCACATGTTCTAGAGTTGCATCAACATCCAAGGCAACAACTAATCCTGACGTGAAGCGCAGTGCATTATCAGATTCACCCGTTGGCTCAATAATGGTGGCACTTGCCCTGTGAATCTGGGACATGAAAGAAGCAAATCAGCATATCCTTTGTGACAAATTTACTCTCCATACATATTCCTTCCCTTTCTTTTTTGGGACTCGGGATTCATACTGCCCTTGGGAGGTTATTACTCCAGTACCAACATGTATGATCTTTAGCATGTATGAAGAAATCTCTTCCAAGTGGATTTGAATATTCACAAGGCCCTTTGCCCACCAACACACAGTTTCCTCACTTCTCATTCTGTAGTGGAAATAATCCAGCCAGCAAGTTTCTCAAAAAACATAATTTCCCATTTCATCTAAACTGGGAAACTGATTAGCAGCTATAGAACAAGGCAGGATATTAAACTAACTTCAAATCATGGTTTGGACTGTTCTGAAGCTAGTAACCATAAAAGAAGGAATTGTGGTTAATTAGGGATTATTTTTTTCTTGCACCACAAATGGAACAAGCAAAGGACTGCATACCTGGGCAAAAAAACCATTTCTTACTGTGGCTTATGCAACTGAGAAACTGATCATCCAGCCATTGCTGTGAATAAAATCATCCCACTACACAAACCTTAGATAATTATCTATTTTAAAAATTATGATGGTATCAACAAAATCCTCTTAAAATAGTAATGAGAAAGGCCATTTAATTTGTGGAAATGACATTAATCCTGGGGTCTTGAGTTCTGGTTGGGAGGGAAATTATGGTTGCAGGTACTGCAATATAGTTGACTTACAAACAGAAATGCTGAGCTATAGAATAGCTATCCTACCAAACCAGGGTTACTGAAAAACAAGAAGCATCAGTATGCACTGCATGATGTGTGTGTGTGTGTGGGGGGGATCTCAGGAGAATATAGCTGAGAGCAAATGAACACAGAAATAGCTTAATGGGGACTGAACAGGCTCAGGGTCACAGAATGCTGAATATCTGTTTGTGACATGAAGATGGGAATAAAATGGGGGGGGGGGCATAAGACCCAGGAGTGGGAATCATGTGGCCCTCCAGATGCTGGACTGTAAGAGCCAACAGCCTTAGCCAGGATAACCAATAGAGAGGAATACTGGGAGCTGAAGTCTGACAATTGGAAGGCTGCATAATCACCAACATGAAACAGAATATCCAGGAAAGAAGGCATTGCTGAACAGGGATGCAGCACACTGTAACTTCTACTAATGCTTGGCTACAGATGAATTCAGCACATCATTTTTAATGATTTGATCATTTGTATGTACAGCACTGTGTACATTTACAGTGCTATAAAAATAAACTATCATCATCATCATCATAAAAGCAACTTTTTAAGTTTCACCAAGTCACAACAGTCTTGCTGCAACATCTGTACAAAACCAGAGTCCCAGAGTGCTTCTCAGACTAATTTCAAGAGTGCCCACCTGTGAGATACTCACCTTCTCTGGGAGAGGAAGGCTAAGGAAACTACTCTGTCGCAATGTTGCCTGTAGGATCTTGACAACTTCTGAAGGTTTGGAGGTTACCAGTCTGGGCATTAGGTCCAGGAGTTTGTCAACAAAACTGTCTTGCATGTGAGGAAGCTCAGCAATGAAGCACCTGTGGTGTAGCAAAAGAAAGAGGTGGCTGAAAGAGAAGGCCAAAGCACTTTGTCACAAGCAGATGTGCCTGGGGGTGGGATCAGAATCTTTGCCATTACTGACAGGAATCTGTAGTGCCTTCTACAAACGGATCCATTCATGAGAACTCACTATCATTGGAGCATCAAACAATTATTATTATTATTATTATTATTATTATTATTATTATTATTATTTCTATCCCTCCTTTTTCCCAGTTTGGGACTCAAAGCCGCTTAAAGGGATTCAGAAGGAGGAAGGAAAGGGGGATTCAAACACTTGTGCTAAGTTAAAAAGTTCTTATAATGGCCAGCTTTGTCACTAGTGTTCATGTAGAATCAAACAACTACTGTAGTATAAATACACACTCTTCTTTCCAAGCATGTCATAGTTTTCATTGCACTTGTGTGATGGAGCAAAATATGCATTTATAATACTGTCCTCTTTGGCCAGATGTTGCAAGGAAAACCTGCAGAGAAGCTAGAACCTCTTTAAATGGGGGCAATGGAACTGTAGTCAGAATCACTGCCTAGGATTGAGGTGGAAGACTACACCAGCCATTTTTATGCCTTGCGTTTTAATATGCAGAACATTAGAGGGTGAGAGTATATAAACATGTGGTACAGTCACTCCCAGAGCCCACAGGAAAAGCTATGGATCTGGTCTGGAGAACTGTTTTAACACTACATGGCACAGCATTTTAATAATTAGTACAGAATGTGAAGCCTTTTGTGGAATTCTGAAAGACCCAGGTTTTAATGTGAAGAAATCCAAGAGGAAGAAAATCAACTCCTTTGAGATGTGGTGCTTGAGAAGAATGTTGAGGATACTGTGGAAAGCCAAATAAATAAAAAAATAATAAAATAAAATAAAAAGACAAATAAATGGGTCCCTGAACAGATTAAACCTGAACTCTCCCTGGAAGCCAAGATGACAAAACTAAAGCTGTCGTACTTTGGCCCCATCATGAGAAGGCACAACTTGCTGGAAAAAGTGATAATCTTAGTGAAGTGGAAGGCAGGAGAAAGAGAGGAAGACTATAAGGCTAGACTCAGTCGGGGAGACCATGGGCCTAAATCTACAAGACTAAAGAAAACAGTGAAGAATAGGGGGTCTTGGAGATCGCTCATCAACAGGGTTGCCATGAATTGGGGCCAACCTGATGTAGTTAAAAAACAACAGCAGAAGGAATAAAGAAATGAAAATACATCTCCACTTCCAACCTAAGTTCTGAAACACATTTTAAACTAAAATGTTCAGAATAATTAAAAAAAAATCCATTCTGGGAGCTGAGATCAAAAGCTCTAAATTTTCCAGGTTTTGTCTAATTAGAATATTTTGGCTATGAGAGGAAATGGGAGGAGCGATCCATTCAAGGAAAGGCATTGCAGGGAAAGAAAAGAAAACACATTCCTATGTCTCTAATCCTTCATGGATGAGAGAACACAATATTTGTGCAATTTCTGAAACGATTATGAGTGGGCATGCTGTGAATCTTTTCTGCTTTATTCTTTTGCTGCCACAGGTTCCAACATCAATTGCTCAAACACTTTCTAAACTGGTTCAAAACCTTCCCTAAACCAAGATAATGCTGTCACAAAGCAAGGAGGAGGTAGTAAACTAGTGTTTGAACTGCACCCATTCAAAAGAAGGTGGAGTTCATATGTCTGAGAGTTCCCCTGTTTAAAACAAAGACTAATAGAAAACTCTACACAGACAGAAAACTAGCATGTTAGAGACAAGGTTTAATTGGTAGTTTGGGGTGTAAAAGGATTTATTTATTGTACTGGTCTGACGTGGTACAATCTACATCTGGATTTTTCATTTCCTTTACAAGTTGGGTATCCCTTATTCAAAATTCTGAAATCTGAAATACTCTAAAATCGTCCACATGGGTGCATGAGATAGTGACACTTTTGCTGCCAGATGGTTCAGTGTGCACAAACTTTGTTTCATGCACAAAATTATTAAAAATATTATGCATAAAATTATTTTCAGGCTATGTATATAAAGTGTATATGAACAAAACATAACTGAATTTCATGTTTAGATTTGGTTCCCATCTACAAGATCTCATTATGTATATGCAAATATTCCAAAATACTGCTGGTCCGAAGCATTTAGTAGAAACGAGATTCAACCTGTACAGTTCATGACAATTTGGCAAGAGACATGAGCACACAAGGGTCAAAGTGAAACATACCTTTGAAAAGAGTCCACTTCTTGTAAAAACTTCTCACAAATTCCAAAGAGAGGTTCTACTCTGTAATTAAAATACAGAAACCCATTTTATGTATGCAATGTGTTTTTCTTTCATTCTAAAATAAGGGTGGGCAAAATGCAGCCCATGAGCTGCATGTGGCCACCTGGGGCCATTTTTGTGGCCCTCATGGCCTCCCAGAGGTCCATCATCATCATCATCATCATCATCATCATTATTATTATTATTATTTGCCTGCAGGGGGTAGGGGGACATTTTTACCACATTTCAGAGCCTAGGCCATTTTAGGCCTAGAAAGAGCCTTTTTAAAAATGGCAAATAAGTTTGAAGGGACTTTTAGTTGCTTCCTTCTTTCCTCCCAAGTCAAGTAGGCTAGCCTCTTCATGCCTGAAACCAGGATGGGGTTACTGCATTGCTTTTTGTCTTGCTTCCATACTCCCTCCCTCCAGCTGCTCAGGCAAACTATCGACAGCAGTCGCCCCAGATCAGGTGGAGAGAGGAATGTGGAAGTGGGTTATCAGAAAGCAATCTAACAACGCCATCCCAGTTTAAGGTACACAGAGGCCAGCCAGCCTTGCTGGGAAGAGAAAGGAGAAAAAGACCAAGCTGCTGAAAAGGGCGTACAGCTGCGTACAGCCCACAGAGCAATACACTTTGGGAGGTAGTTGGTGCTGCTGCTCCGCCCTCCCCAACCCCATGTAGTTGGGTGAATGTGCACACAGCAGCGTTGGGCTTGGGGAGGGCAGAGAACCAGGGATGACCACCGCCAACTGCCTTCTAAAATGGGCTGTGAT
Organism: Sceloporus undulatus; assembly: GCF_019175285.1. Taxonomy (NCBI): domain Eukaryota; kingdom Metazoa; phylum Chordata; class Lepidosauria; order Squamata; family Phrynosomatidae; genus Sceloporus; species Sceloporus undulatus. Next base: position 7,925,090 of record NC_056524.1, read on the forward strand.
GTGTGCACAGCAGTGATCGCTCATCATCAACATCATCATCTCTTCCTCTCAAAGTGCAGGATTGCTCTTTTAATGCACACACGGCAGCCCTAAGCCTGAGAAGCCTTCTTGGGAGAGAACCTCTCCCCTGCTTCCACTGTATTCACCCCCCCCCCCCCCACTTTCATGAAGGTCCTGTACGCCTAACCCCCGCGAATGTGGAGAGCTGACTGTACTCTGAAGTGGTTTTCCAATTCATCCTCTGAAATATAGCCTACAGCACTTGGTATTCCCTGGCCGCTTCCCCACCAAGTACTAACAAGGGGTGACCCTGCTTAGCTTCAGAAAGAATATCAGAAAGAATCTGATGCCTTTAGGGTACTTAGATATGTTACTAGTTATGGTTGTAGCCATTCTTAATTTCAGATGGGACGCTTGGCTTACCCTCTCGTTGTCCGCACAGTTACTATCAGCTGCAATGCTTTTGCCTGCAGCCTCATGTGGTGGATGATGACCACTTGCTGGTATTCCACGCCGCTGTACATGAACTCCATCTTGTATGTTTCTTCCATGATCTAGGCAAGAAGAAACATGATGGTTTCAATTCTGGCAGATTTCCCAAAGTGTTTGGGCTACTATCCTGTAACTACTCTACTTGAGGTTGCCTTTGAAAAGTGTTCAGAAACTTCAGCTGGTCCAAACAGCTGCAGCCAGAGTGGATGCAGAGACCATACTATGTCCTTATTAAAACAGCTCCGCTGCCTGACAGTGGATTTACACAGGCACAATTTGAAATGCTGGCTATGATCCATAAAATCCTAAATGGCCCAGGCTATACGGCAGACTGTATTCCCCTTATGAGCCAGCCTGAGTCCTGAGATCATCAGGAGAGGCCCTTCTCTCAAGGAAGTTGGGGACATGAGAAAGGGCCTTTTCGATGGCTGCTCCTAGAAACAAACTCCCTTTCAATGGAGGCAAGATGCCCCCCTTCTTTCTGTGCTTCCATTGGTAGGCTAAATTATTTTTTTCTGACAGGCTTTTAAAACAACGTTTTTAAAGTACAGGCAAGAGGGTGCTATATTGTTTTAACTGAACTGTTTTAATAGCTTTTTATGTTTCTTTTAATTGCATTTCATTTTGAGGTCTGAACTGTTTTAATACTGTGAATAATTCAATTCTATTTTAATTTTCAATTTTTGTATGTTTTTGTGTTGTTGTTTTTAATTGTGAGCTGCTATGAGTCCTAATTTTGGGGGAAACCAGGACACATGTGGCCAAGCAACAGCAGTGTCTGGTCAAGATGGTAAAAGTTATTAAAGAAGACACACAGGCTAGGAGAAGCTGCAGCAGTTAGCATTTGACTGAGCCTCCTGAGAAGGGCAAGATTCTGCCCCTCCTCTCTTGTCCTTCCTGCTGAGTTTGTACTTTAGCAACAACAAGTACATTTCTATACTGCTTACTGGTGCACTAGGCGGTTTACAAAGTGTAAGCTAATTACCCCAAACAAGCTGGATCCTCATTTTAGCAGCCTATGGAAGGATACCCGGCTGAGTCGAACTGGAGCCCCTGACTGGAATTGAACTTACAACCTTGTGCTTTGTGAGAGTGGCTGCAGTAATGACATTTAACCACTGTGCCACCAGGGCTCCTTTGTACTTTCAACTCAGCTTGCAGTAACTGAAGTAAGTTGGGGGCAAATAAGTAAAGTGGTGTAGTAGCATGGTTAAAATTCAGAATTTTGCTTGCTCAGGAGCTAAAATTATAGTGCTGAAATGACAGCCAAAGTTGTTATTCCAAGTCATGTCAAATGTTCTGTTTTGGAATGTAAAAGGAAGTACTGCATAGAGTTTGGGGACAGTGAAACAAAACATGAAGATAATAGATTGATTGATGGCTAACCCACGTGGGATAGAGACGTATGCTAGGATATCCAATGAATATACAGGGGTGTAAATGTTTAATTCAGTGTAACCAATGAAATGTGATTTGTAGTTTCCTTTGTTCAAAATACTATAAAAACTTGGTTCATTTTAGAACTGAGATCCCAGTAATTTGTAAAAAATTTCTGCTGGGAACAACAGCTGCAGCTAAAAATAACATTTTTCCTTTCCAATCGACTCTTCGGTCTCCCTGCTGATTTCTGGTTAAAATTCTAGTTTTAAGATAATCAATAATCAGCAATCTATAACAGTAGGAGAAACTGGGACATTTTAAAAGCAGTTGAAAAAAATGGGATGACAGAATTAATCAGGACTGTCCCTGCCAAATGGGAACAGTTGGAGGGTATGGTTCCCATGGGAGGCCATTGTGCCTCACAACCCCTTGCCATTGTCCAATCCTGGATGAAATGCAATAACTTTTCAAACAGTTGAAAGATTCAATTCCACATCCTGTATACATTATAGAAATAAGCCACTCAGTCTCCTTCCCCCACCACATCTCAAACTCTTGAAAAGGCTTGAAAAGTTACTTTTGGACTACAACACTGAGGATTAGCTAGCTGGAATGGAACTGTGGGAGTGGCAGCCTACAATCATAGAGTTGGAAGAGACAACATGGGCTATCCAGTCCAACCCCTGCCATGAAGGAATTCACAATCAAAGCACCCCTGACAGATGGCTATCTAGCCTCTGTTTAAAGACCTCCAAAGAAGGAGACTCCACTACATTCCGAGGGAAAGTGTTCCACTGCTGAACAGCTTTCACTGTCAGGACGTTCCTCCTAATGTTGACGTAGAATGTCTTTTCCTGGAGCCTGCATCCATTGTTCTGGTTCTTATTGTCTGAAACAGCAGAAAACATGCTTGCTCCATCCTCAATATGACATCCCTTCAAATATTTAAACAAGGCTATCATACCATCTCTTAACTTAGCTCCCTAAGTCCAGAATCTTCACCATCCAGGTGGCCCTCCTCTGGGAATGCTCCAGCTTGTCAATATGCTTTTTGAATTGTGGTGCCCAGAACTGGACACAGTATTCTAGGTGAGTTACTTTTTCTAAGGGAGTTACTTTTTCCAAGCTCTGTTTAGGTATCATTCTATCCTGAGATTTCATTTGGCATTGCCCAGATACATACAGTGGTGCCTCGGGTTACGAAATTAATTCGTTCCGCCATTCCTTTCGTAACCCGAAAATTTCGTAACCCGAAAAGGCTTTCCGTTAGCACTGGAAAGCCTATAGCTGCACTTTGCAGCATTTGAATTTCACGCCGAAATGAATTTCGTAACCCGAAAAATATTTCGTAACCCGAAACAGTTTTTTGCCAATCCAACTTTTTCATATCCCGGAAATTTTGTAACCCGATCATTTCGTATCCCGAGGCACCAGTGTACTTCAAAAATATTTGTGCATAAGGGTTAGAAGGTTCTGCTACCGCTTTTTAATAAAGGTACTAAGAGTGTAAATTCATGCCCCTTGTTGAGCATTTTGTTTGTTTCTTATAACCCAGGCCAGGTCACAGAGATGCTGTGCAGGCAAATCAAAGTGACAAGAGCTACCATTCCTTCCTTAGCAACAGGTTCCACCAGGTAAAATTTTATACTGAATGAACAAAGGAACCTGGAAAGTGACTCTCAGACCATGGAGCTCAGCTCCTAAGGAAGTGGCTGCAGTTAATAATGTTGAGATCTGGAAGCAAAAAATGGCATCTCCCCCGAATCTCTAGCAACATACCAAATATGAACCAATAGAGTCTAGCAGACATTGACAAATGCTTTCGTGCCATTCTTTGGATTCACTGGGGATTCATTCACAGAATTGCACCATAACAATTTCTTTTCTCCCTGTTAAATTTGGGCTCTGTGGTTCCAGAGCTTGGAAGGTTATTCATCTTCTTGTCATCAGCAGGCCAACATAATACAGTAGAGGGAAGAAATCACACACTCCCTTTGCAGTTCAAAGAGTTCTGTCTCGTTGAAATAAGGGCTGTTCTTCATTCCTTTTCCCTGCACACATTACTCTACCTGCTTTGCTGCAGCAGATGCCAGGGCATTCTGTTTCAAATACAGGGGCGCAGCTACATTCCACATTTTCTCCTGAAGAGCCTGTTGGAGATAACCAAAGCAATAACAACCACACAAAAAAGTAACCAAGAATCTGCTGGACCTTTCTGGCCAAGAACACAAATTTAGAAGATGATTCCCTGCCCGCTCCCCCACTTTCATCTTTTGTACATTTAGAGCAGCCTCCCAGATTGGTCCAAAAGGCTTAACTAGTCTAACATCATTCTTCTCCCAGTGGTCAATCAGATGCCTCTGGGAAGCCCATAAGAAGATTGTGAACCAGGACTGTCTCACTGTTGCTGTTTAGTGACTAGGGGTGCTTCTACACTATAGAATTAATGCAGCTTGACACTACTTTAACTGCCCTGGTTCCATCCTACAGAATCCTGGGAGTTGTAGTTTTGTGAGGCACCCGCACTCTTTGGCAGAGAAGGCTACAGACCTTGTAAATCTGCAAATCCCAGGATTCCACTGAAAGGAGCTAGAGCACTTATAATGGTGTCAAAATGCATTATTTACTGTGTAGATGCCCCCTAGGATTCTGAGATATGCTCATTCTGATCCTACAGGACCTTCTTAGCTAGCCTGTCCCAGCATATTGCCCTCCAGGTGTGTGTGGCTGCAACTCATCCATACTGGTCAGGGTTGATGGGAGTTGCAACCAAGCTGGGTGGGAAGCTGTTACTAGACACCAGTGGCTAGCAGCCATTAAACAAGCTTCTCCACCTCCATCAATGTGCCTAATGAAATGGCACTGAAACTTGGGGGTCAAGTTGGGAGCAAGTAAATCCTATGAGCCAGCCTTCCTTAATTTTGAGCCACCCAGATACTGTAGAATATTTTCCCCTCAGTCCTAAATCAAGAGCCATTCTGTTTTCCTGGGCAACTTCTGACATGGAGTCATGCAGCTCCTTGTTTTGTGAGCACAAATTGCTCTCTTGCTGGTAACACCCTGGAACTGGATTCCTGAGATTCATTTGCACAAAGCTAGTTACCACATCCAGCTCCCTCCTTATAGTCCTCAAAAGTACCTTTTCAAGATATACCCGTAACAGTGAAATTAACAGAGCAGTCCTTCACCTAGTGAGGCTACAAAGCTGCACCTGAGCTGCTCCGTCAGCTGTCCTTGGTGATACCCAAGAAAATGATGAGGCCATGACTACATCTACTTCATTACAATTTCTACAATGTTATAGACTGCAACACCCAATTTAGTGCATGAGAGGTGGCACTAAAGGAAGCTATTTTTTTTCTTGCAGAGCAAAGAACAACCACAACACACCAGAAGCTGCTAAGCCAAGCTCCTCACTAATGCACTCAGTCCCTATGCTGTTTACCTAATCTTTTGTCTGTGAGCCCCAAACCTTGTGTGCTGTTGTCAGTGGAAGTTCACACTGAGTAAGTGAAGAAGTTTCCTCAACGGGGGGGGGGGGGGGGGGGGGGGGGGGGGGGTGGTACACAAACAGACTAGTTTTAGTTTAACTGTCTTTAAGCCACATAAGGATTATTCAACTCTCTTGCTTGATTTTAAAGGGCAAAATCTCTCCCTAAAGTGGAATGTACAGCAACGTAGTTGGGGCTCGATGTAAAGTGAAAAGCATACCTTTATCAGGAGCAGTTGGCATCGGAGGTAAGTAGCACAGAAGTCAGCCATCCCAGCCAAGTCAGACTGGAGTTCTCCAAACCTTTGAAGGTCTCTTGAGGAAAGAAAGGAAGCGGTGGGGAGAACAGAACGTATTTAATTACCAGGAGCTGGTTTATTTTATTTGTTATTTGTTTATTTAATTTATACCCCCCACCTTCCACCCAGCATGGAATTCAAAGTATTTTACCACCTTTAAAAGCACAGTACAACTAAAAAAGCTCTTGTTACAAAAGTTAAAACACCATTAAAAAGATTTCTATTTAAAAAGCAAGTTTAAAAACACATATTAAAGGCAATTGTAGACACATTTTTAACACAACACACATGGATCTTTATTAAAAGTTTCATCTGCCGCAATGTATTAAAAACCTCATGCCTGCCTAAATAAAAAGGTTGTTACCTGCCAGAGGAAAGACAGGAAGGAAGGGGTGAACTGGACCTCCCGGGAAAGGGAGTTCCATACCTTGGGAGCAACTACCAACAAGACTCTCCCATGCTATCACCAAACGTGTCTAATAAGGTGGTGGGGCCAATAAAAAACTCCCTGCTGCAGTTCTTAAAGTTTAGCCAGGCTCATATAGGGAGATGCAGTCTTTCAGATAATCTGGACCCAAGCTAGGTAAAGGTCAGAACCAGCACTTAATATACTCTAATACAGTATACTTTTTCAAGTTAGCAATTCCCCATGTCCAACTTGTTCATTCATTCCACCTCAACATTAGGAGGAACTTCCTGACAGTAAGGGCTGTTCGACAGTGGAACAAACTCCCTCGGAGTGCAGTGGAGACTCCCTCCTTGGAGGTCTTTAAGCAGAGGCTGGATGGCCATCTGTCAGGGATGCTTTGATTGAGAGTTCCTGCATGGCAGGAGGTTGGACTGGATGGCCCTTGCGGTCTCTTCCAACTCTATGATTCTATAATTCTATGATTCCCACAGATGAATCAAGAGACTGAACTGCAAGCAAGACAAACATTTTCTTGATCTTACAAAAGAGTGATTGGATATCACTTTTGTTATATTGCTGAGCTTCTTCAAGGTCTGATCTATTTGAAAGGATGGGATCTATTTCACACAGTCGCTTAATGTGAGTCTGTAAGTTCACTCTGTAACTTGACTTCCAAAAAAATAATCAGATATCTTAGAGTTGATTTAACAAAAGATCAAGAGATCAAAACTCACCTTTTGTTCAGTTAGTTTTATTCAAGACTGTGTATATACCCAGATTCTTGCAGAAGGACATAAAAAGAACCAATTCAAAAAAGATGTTGCTGGCCTTCATATACTAAATTTGTTGCAGACTGGGAATTGATGTTGCAGATTAGCTAGCAAAGCTTTCCCACAGGTAGACCAACCAGGGGAAGTATTAACATGTGGGAATGGAAATTGTGCTGGACCTTCTAAATATCTTTTCTTGTACAAGAAAGCAGGAGGGGAATCTATAAAAACCTACAATTGTAAGAGGACCCAGCCTTTCTTCTGTAGAAGAAACAGAATAAGAAAGGACCCAACACAACCAAGATATTCCGTCTAAGTCTTTGCTTCACTCTGGGTGCATCTACTCTGTAGAAATATTGCAGCTTGACACCACTTTTACTGCCATGGCTCCATCCTACAGAATCACAGAATTTTTAGTTTTGTGAAGCACTAGCACCCTTTGGCAAAGAAGGGCTGAGATCTTGCAAAACTACAAATCCCAGGATTCCATAGGATGGAGCTTCAGCACATACGTTATTTCAAAGTGCATTATTTCTATAGTGTAAATGCAACCTCCATCAAGCCCTACACCAAAGTTAATATTTACAGCAGTGTAAAGAACTCATCTAAATGAAATCTCAGGGTGATTAGTACAAGCCATGGTTTACTGTGATGTACAAGCTCACAAAATACAAAAGAAGCACAAAAGGAAGGGGGTCCTTAAGAGAAGTTCAAAACTAAGGGGCAAGGACTAAGGAACAAAAAGCAAAATACAAAATCATAAACATATACAACCAGCAGGCTCCATATGTGGGCTTGCTGTATGTGGATTTAAGCTTCCATGCACGGCAAGTCTGGGGACTTAAAATGGTGCACACAACCATAGAAATCAACAGTACTTGAGGTCTAAGTTTTTTGCCATGCGCGGGGGGGGGGGGGGTATCCAGAACAGATCCCCTGCATATATAAAGGGCCCACTGTATAATGTTAATAGACAGGATGCTATATATTTCCTTATGTATAGAAAGGCAAACAGATGCATATGCACTGAGAGATTTGTTGATTTGCTTATATATTCATATTTATTAATACATATTTTAAATTACATTATTATATTATATATAATATAATTAAATTATATGCACATTTTTAGAATTATGTATATGATTGTTTACAATTTTGACTTTGGTTTTTACACTGTAATCTGTTATTTTTCACCGACAGCAGATGCCTTAAAGCGAGAAAAGAAGTTTTGGGACAATTACCGGATGGTAAACTCAAGCAGCTCCTGAATGCCCTGTGGGTCTAGATGCTGAAGATTGAACACTCGTTCCAAGCTCTGTTTGAGAAATTCCTGGGAAGGATCTTCTTGGAGGGCAAGGCTGGCAGACACAGGCGAAGATGCTAGCTTTTTCCCAGGCAACTAAGCAAAAGACAGAAGGGAGTGGAAAATGAAGAGCCAAATTCAGCAATTTGCATTCTGTCCAACTCACATGTATGGTACTGTACTTGCTAACATTGGGTTTCCCGTCTTCTAGCCACATTTTTACTATAAAACCCAACATTCTTCACTACAGTGACTTTTTTCTCCAGGGAACCAGTGAGAATGGGAACTCTTCCATTAGAAATCCATAATGATAATGACAAAAAGAAGTCAACTCTAAGATATCTGATTATTTTTCTGGAAGTCAAGTTGCAGAGTGAACTTACAGACTCACATTAAGAGACTGTGTGAAATAGATCCCATCCTTTCAAATATATCAGACCTTGAAGAAACTCAATAATATAACAAAAGTGATATCCAATCCCTCTAAAAACAGTAAAAAAATATGCCTTCCTGATCTTCTGTTCTAAGAGGAAGGCAAAACCCCCTCCAGTCACTGGAATTCAGTAGCTGCCAACTCTGGGTCTGGAAGCAATACACTGAGCTCTCTGTGTTCACACCTTCCACAATTTGAGAATATTAAAAAAAATAATTCCAAAAAACAAACCTTGATTTTGCCATTGTATATAAGGAACACTATTTTACTATGCCATTGAGCATCCATGGATTTTGGTATCCACAGGGGGTCCTGGATCCAAATCCCAGAAGATACCAAGGACTCACTGTATATAACCACCATGTGTAACAAACACAGGTAGCCTTCTCCTCCATGAATGTCTAAGCCCTCTTTAAAGCCATCCAACAAAATGACCCAATCTTACAGCAGCAAATTCCATACATGAATTATATGCTGCCTGAAGAAGTTAAGTCATATTAGGCTAAATAGGTGGACTGTGTGTGTGCACATTCATGAATGCAAGCATGTGTATATGTATATGAATTTGCATAGAGATTTCATATGTACAGTTGAATACTAGTCCAAAAGGCACTGCCCTACTTGCAACAGTTTCCCACTTCATATGAAGACATAAGAAGTCTGTTCCAACTAGATCAGCTGTTTTAGAATGCGTGTCTGCAAAAATAGATATGTCTGTCCAGAATTAAGAAACTAGGGTTGACCTTTCTACTATTCCAGTAGAGATGTTCTATTACAAAATGTCGTGCTTGCATTATTTTTTTAAAGCCATGAGAGAAACAAAAGGCATGGATGTATCCCATCGCAGAGTCAAATAGTGTTTGGTTACTCCGACGTAAAAAAAATACTCAACTTACTCTCAAGGGAGGGACAAGGTGAGAAAGACTGTCCCGAAGGTAAGCATAGTGCCTGAAGGTGTGGTCCGAGAATAAAGCGGACATGGTTGGACATGATTTGGCAGCATTGAAAATGAAAACCAGGACTGCAATGTCTAGTTGCCCCTTGGGTTAAGGAAAAAGATAGATCTGTAATTCTAGAATGATTGAATGAATGTCTGCAAGTACAGAGAAAAAGTACAGTTGGAATATTGTAGAATATGGGTGAAGAAGTAGTACAAAGAAATTGCTGCTAGAAGATTCTTTAAACTACCAATTTTAAAGTATCTTAGTACTTTAAAGTATTTTAACACATCCTGTATCAAATCCTCATCATCTTACAGCAGTGGTTCTCAAACAGTGTAGTGTGGGGCTTGAGAGTTGTTCAAGGGGGGGCACAAGACTTGGATGCTCTGATCCCTCCTTCTCCTCCCCTCAAACTTTTTATGTGAAAAACTGACATATGTGTTGAGTTAAATATTGATTTTACTTAAATAAAACTGTTCTAATCTGAATGATGTTATTTCTTTATAAAATGTGAAAATATGAATATGCATGAATGTGCAAATGAAAATACAAACACTAACTAAATAAAATATTTTTATTCATATACTATGTCATGGAGATATAAAGGGTTGTCCCAAGGGCTAAAAGTCTGAACATCACTACCCTACAAACATATTTTCAAACTCAAATGCAGTTACTAATTACAGTTTGCAGATACTGGAATGAGCAATATAAAAAAAAATAAGTAATTAAAAATAATTAACTCAACATAGAAAACTGTGAACTTTAACTGCTGTGGCACAGCAAGTAGGAGTAGAAACAAAATCAGAAAACTCCCTGCAATTGTCAGGAAAAACACTTTGAAATACTCATAAAACCAAAGTTCTCTTTTTAGCAGTTTCCATTCAGATTTGATAACTGACAAGGTAATTGACACTATTAGTTAACTGCATTGTGTCAGGACGTTTAACAGTTTTGATTTTTTAAAGATGTACCGTATATCACACAAAGTACTGGTTAAAACTGTCTTTCTGCTTCTGTTTTTAATGCTTGCTTAGAGGCCCACTTTTTAGGTAGATTGGCCTGCAGAGGTGAATCACAATCCCAGCTTTGCAAAATCATTCAATCCAAGGCTTGCTAGCCAAATGCAAACCAAGTGGTCTTTAACCACGGTTTGATGTGATATCTAAATTTATCCTGCGTATTACTCAGACATACAGACAGAATAAAAAGGATACAAGCTGGGTCATCCATATCAGGTTCTGGAGTGTCAAAGAAAGGGTGGGTACCCAACAGTTCAGGAACAAGTGGAAGCACAAGGGTGGGATGTCTGCCCCCCAGGAACTTTAAGCATCTGCAAGGCATGGATTCAAAGTTGTGAGCATGTAAAACACTGCACAGTCCCTCTTTAATGTGAACTCCAATCACAAAGATGTCTGAAAACCCTAGAAATACACGAGCCTCTTTCTGTGAGCTGCCTTGCCCCCCTCCCCACTCCTGAAGAAAGGTTACACATAAATGGAATAAATAAAATGAAATAATGGAAATTGTGAGTCACTTATGATTTTAAGGCATGCTCTTTATGCTTCCAGAATTCATAATCCTTGACCATGGATCTTTGAGATGTAAAATTGCAGTCTGTTTTTAAAATAAATAACTAAAGTTAAATCGAGTGTGGTGTAGTGGTTTAAGCATTGAACTATAACACTGGAGACCAGGGTTTGAATCCCCACTCTGCCGTGGAAACACACTGGGTGACCCTGTGCATGTCACACTATCTCAGCCTCAGAAGAAGACAATGGCAAACTGCTTCTGAATAAATCTTGCCCAGTAGAACCCATTATAGGTTTGCCTTAGGGTCACAATAAGTCAGAAATAACTTGAAGGCACACAACAGCTAAGAAGGTTGTCTTTCCCACAACCTTCAGTTGTGATGGTCTATAATTCCAACCATCCCCAGCCATAATGGCCAATGGCTAATTCAGCACTATGCCTCTTTTATCCTGAAACCTGGTTGAAAATCTTTCATTCCAAATGTATTAACCTTGCACATCAACTAAATGAACGTACTGTTCAGATGTGCTTCGTAAATAGGCTATTCAGCAAGTTGCAGCCCTGCAAGCCATTATTATATCTACGTCAAAGGAAGAGAGACAACAGCACTTACTTCCAGATGGAATCCCTGTCTGTAGGATACTTGGTCAGATTCTTCAGGAGCTCAACCAGAGCAAGATGGATGCCTTCTTTTGTCGAGACATTGGTGCAGCACAGCAGCTCGTGGAGAGCTTCCCGTATATCTCGAGAAGAATCCTGAACCAATACTTAAAAAGCTTAGAATAATGACAAGTAATGAACATTAATTTTTGTATAGTCATAAACCTATTTGGATATTCCTCCATGGTTCAGAGGAATACAAGGAATCCATGAGACTATGACTAAGATTTTATATCACACTTGCATCCTGTAAATATGCAATCATGTAATTATATGATGGTTGCTTTACACCACTTTCCTTCTGAATATCAACCTTGTCCAACTGATTTTTATATATATATATATATATATATATATATATATATATCTGCCAATTAGCCTGCTTCTTGCCCAACTGTGCAATGGGGAATGCACAGTGGCTGCTTCTGCAACCCCAGTGAATCAAGTGGTACAGTGAAGATACTAACAAATAGTTACAGACCATCCAAGCCTGTGTGCTTGGAATCCTATTGATTAGTCTCAACTAAAGTAGACCAATTCAGTCAATTGTTGAATGGTGAATCAATTCATTCTCTGCTTGGGGAAAACAATGGCATTTAACCTCATGTGAAAGGGTCACATTTGAGAAATTTCTCTTACGCAACCATGATTAAAAAGAGACAAGAATGAGTATGAGGGCATGGCACATTCCCAATGTTGTTTGGAGGCTTAGTAAAACTGAAAGATTGTATGAACTAGCCTGTAATAGTGCTGCTGAAAAAAATATGATCCAAAATGTACACTAAGGACTCTCATTAGGATAACATGAAAAGCTAATACAGGTTGAGTCTCCCTTATCCAAAATGTTTGGGACTAGAAGTGTTTTGGATTTCAGAGTTTTTCAGGTGTTGGAGTATTTGCATACACATAATATCTTAGAGATGGGACCCAAGTCTAAACATGAAATTCATTTCTGTTTTGTATACACCTTATGCATATAATAATAAATACTCAAATAATAACAAATATAGCCTGAAGGTAACTTTATACCCAGTATTTTTAATAATATTTTTATTTCATTTTATATATAAATACAAATATTGGACATACAACACTAATAATTTAATAATTTAAAATTATTCAGTGTACAAGTTTGTGTACACTGAATGCAAAGATGTCACTATCAGAATGCAAAGGTGTCACTATCTCAGCGCCCCATGTGGGTGAATTTAGAATATTTTGGATTTCAGAATTCTGAATAAGGGAGACTCAACCTGTAACAGGAAGTTCTTCCAAGAGGTTGGTGTGTGTGTGTGTGTGTGACAGAGAGAAGAAACTTGCCTCCAAAACACCTAGCACAGTGTCCAATTGGTCTTCTCGCAGGGTTATGTTATTGGAAATCTTTCTCATGGTGTGAATTGACTGCAGCCTCACTTCTTCTATCTCATCATTGAACATGTCAACCAGAAAATCAAGGCACTTCTCTGCAAAGGAGGGTGAGGATTGGGCCAGCATGCAGAGGGCCTCGACTGCAGCAATTCGAACCTCTGAAAAATGGAAAGAGGGAGAAGCATGTAATAGAACATCTCTACTGGAATAGTAGAAAGGTCAACCCCAGTTTCTTAATTCTGGACAAACATATCTATTTTTGCAGACATGCATTCTAAAACAGCTGATCTAGTTGGAACAGACTTCTTATGTCTTCATATGAAGACACAGCAGAAAAAAAGTTATTAAGTAGATGACAAATCCTCAAAAGGACACTGAAAACCTTGGCAATACTCCCTCTACTCACCATACATTTCATCTTCCAGGCCATGAACGAAAGCCCCACAGGCACCGGATTCAATTAAGTTCACTGCTCCAGTGTCTACCTCTTCTTTAGGAGCATCATCTCCCCACTTTCTGCCGCTTGAGAACTCCCCAGAGCTGTAGAGCTCTTTTGCTCGTTCATGGGCTGTTCGTTTTCGCTGTAGGTGGAACAGATGTAAAAGTTACGTGCCAGGCTTGGCAAACGAAGGCAACCATTTCTCTCAACGCCTGGGTAAAATGTACTCAGCCAGCATGGTGTAATGGTTTGAGTGCTGGACTATGATTCTGGAGACCAGGGTTTTAATTCCCACTCAACTATGGAAACCCACTGGGTGACATTAGGCAAGTCACACTCTCTCAGCCTCAGAAAGTGGCAAAGGCCCCCTCTGAACAAATCTTACCTAGAAAACCCTGAGATAGTGTCACCTTGATCACCATAAGTTGTAAACAGCTTGAAGGCCACACAACAACGAAGTCCAACACATTTATTCCTCATTATGCAACATCAAGTTTCATGACTTATTAACTGCCACTGGCTTGATTGCTCAAGGATCTCCTCCAGATGTGGTATCTCCATTCCACAGATTTCTTACATAGGTGCTTTGCGAGTGAAGAATTTGTGTGAGGAAGCCATTTTTGTAGTTTTATTTGAAAACCTAGAACAAATTACGTGAATAAGGCAAACATGCATGTTTACTATGTGTGTCTTTAGCTTGATATGAATCTTTAATTTTCTTGTTCTCCAGAACTTGGATTCATTAATTTATTGTTCAGTTCCAGAGGTAGTAGATAAGGAGAAAGATGGTGCAAGGAGTGCAAAAGGGAAAGAGGATGAAGAATTTCATTAGGGAGCTGCTCAGAGCCAATGGCCTGATGATCATTTTTAGTTTTTCACTCACATTTCTAAATGACCTCTTCTGTTGTTGTGTGCCTTTGGCCTGTTACAGACTGCCAAAATAAAGCTGCTTTGGGTCTCTTTGGAGGTATGCTGTTTAAATGATGCATGCATCCTAAGAATCCAGAAGCTGCACCAAAGTTGCACTCTAGTCCTTAGGACTGGAGCGTGGCTTTGGTGCAACCTCCGGACTCTTAAGACCCATGCATCATTTAAATAGCATACTTCCAAAGAGACCCGAAGCAGCTTTATTTTGGCAGTCTCTAACAGGCCTATGTTTCCAACTTATGGCCACCCTAAGGCAAATGTATAATGGGGTTTTCTGGGACTGAGAATGTGTGACTCACCCAGGACTACCCAGTAGGTTTCCATGGCTGAACAGGGAATTCAAACCCTGGTCTCTGGAATTATAGTCCAATGTTCAAACCACTACACCCTCACACACAACTGACCTCCATAGGTAAACGCAAAATACAAACACAGGCACAATGCATGGTGGTTGGCTTTCATGTCAGTAGGGCAGTGCATTTGCTATGGCTTTTAGTCCAAACTTTAAAAGGCCAATCCAAGATACTCTCAAACAGGATCAGCACCCCCAAGTATGCATTAAATTCCAGAGGAGACTGTCCATCCTGCTGACACAGAAGTCACCAGGCACTGTTCACAGATAGAATATTTTGCCAGGGAAAGTCCAGTTAAGTTAGATTTTATTTATTTAATTTACATTCCACCTTTCTCCCATTAATTAATGAAAATGTATTAATTAATTAAAATTAGTTAACTGATAAGACTTTGTAACCAGTTAAATCAGCACTACTCTAAGCAGGAGGGGTGAAACTTTTTACCACCAAAGGCCACATCACTTCAAGGACAATTTGTTGAGGGCTGCATGGCAGGAGTAAGTTGGTGGATCCCTTTCTTTCTTTCTTTCTTTCTTTCTTTCTCCCCCTCCCTTTCATAGTTCCTCTGCATTCCCAGGAGACTACTGGGGAAAGTCAGATGCCCTTTCTATACATAGAATCATAGAGTTGGAAGAGACCACAAGGGCTTATGATCTGATTGCTTGCAGATGACTTTTGAAATGAGACCAAGAGTTACAGCTGCCTATTCCTTCTGGACAGTATGGATGTGATCTTTTGTAATTCCTTTTCAGATCTTGGAAAGTTATTTTAAGACTACAACTCCAAAAATTCTCCAGCCAGTGTGAGCAAAGAGTACTGTTAAAGTGGCTAAAATACTGTACTTAAGTTGATAACTGAACAGTGCCACCAAGACAGTTATCAGAGTGTGGAAAAGTTACTAGCCAGGATTACAATTCCCAGAACCCGCTGGCTGCAAGATTCTGGGAGCTTTGTTGTTGTTATGTGTCTCCAAGTCATTTTTGACTTATGCCAACTCTAAGACAACCCTATCATAGCATTTTCTTGGAAAGTTTCTTAGAGGGGGTTTTCCATTGCCATCCTCTGAGGCGGAGATAATGTGACTTGTCTAAAGTCACCCAACGGGTTTTTATGCTCAAGCGGGGAATCAAACCCTCATCTCCAGTCACAATCCAACACTCAAACCATTACACCAGGGGAGCGGCAGATCCACAAAGTAACTCCCTAAAGTTCTGCTCCTGTTACTTTCAGTAGAGTTGGTACAGGAACAGTTATTGGTGTTTGGTGACCATGGTCTCTGAAGTCATGTTTTTAAATAATGGAAACATGCCCAACATCATTAGTGCAGTCCATAGCAGAAGCCAGGGTCACAGAGGGATGCAAAATTCGCTCTTCATCTACCACTCAATTGAAACAGATGTCAGAGGTGCACACATTCTTGAAAATATTTATGAACTTCAGTAAATAGAGGAGAAAACTTTTGAGTCTAAATGCTGTCACTTAGATGAACAATTGCACCATACCCAATCAAACCAGAACAACCAAATGTTAGTATGTGTGTCATTTCTTTTTAAATCATTATATTTTTTTGGCAAGAACACAAAGGCTGAACCAAAGGATTTGTGGTTCAGATTTCTCTGGCATTAAACTACCATAAAGCCTGCCAGAAAAAAAAAAAAAAAAGAAAAGAAAAGACTACACAACAGAGAAAGTCAGCAAGAAAAAAAAAACCTGTTGTGCAACTTCAAACATGCCAGATGCAAGATAAATATCTGTTAAGCCACAGGACTTTTCCTTTCTATTAAGCAAGAGGAGAAACTGAAAACAGAAAAAGCCAAGTTTCTGTACCCTCAGGTCCGACATCAGCTTCTTGTCCAGGGTCTGTTCTAAAAAATGAGAACTAACTTGTAGCATAGATCCCTGGAAGAAAAGAGGAGGAAAAGGAAAAAGTTAGTAGCAAGGTCATTTTGGACACAGTACAGGTGAGGTTAGCAACGTAACCACAGCCCTGCCTGACATGGAGGCAGGCGATGCTATACTTTGTCTAGATAGGATGACAGATAGTGCTGGTGCAGAGTCAGTAAGTGGTGCATGTCAGCACCAGTGATGTGAAGAATGCCATTCAGTGCTCCTGTAATTACATATTTATGCTGATTTTTAAAAATAGAGTAGTCCCCCATTTATTCAACAGTTTAGGGACCAAAGCACTGTCAAAAAGTGGAAACCATTGTAATGAAGACCCCATATTACTGCATATTAGATTATATTACTCAAACCATTACATCACAGGAGCTGCAGAGCCACAAAGTAACTGCTCTAAGTTCTGTTCCTATTACTTTCAGTAGAGTTAGTACAGGAACTGTTATTGGTATTTGGTGATCATGGTCTCTGCAGTCATGTTTTTAAATAATGGAAACACACCTAACATAATAAATGCAGTCCACAGCAGAAGCCAGGGTCACAGAGGGATGCAAAATACTCTCTTCATCTACCACTCAATTGAAAATAATAATAATAATAATAATTATTATTATTATTATTGTTGTTGTTGTTGTTGTTATTATTATTATTATTATTTCTTACAGCCTCTCCCCAAAGCTCGAGGCAGATTAAAACACAGAAAATCAGACCTTCTTTCTCCTCACCTTCCCACTCGGGCCCTCCGTTCTGGTAGTCAAGGTCTGCTGTCTCAGCCCATGATTTCCTCTGCCCCATTCCAGATTCGCCCCTTTTCACTTGCTGCCCCTCACTCCTGGAACCTTCTTCCCCCACAAGCAAGAGCCATCACTTCTTTAACCAGCTTCAAAATGGAGTTGAAAACCATCCTGTTCAGAGAAGCCTTCCCAGGCATTGCATAATTGTCGCTTACTATTTGATGTTCTTTTGGTGCCTGTTTATCAAACCATTTCCTGTATTGCTATGTACTGTATATGTATTATCCTACTTGAGAGTTTGTATTTTCCCTGGATGAAGATTAACCTTCCATTTTGAAGCCAAGCCCTCCCTCCAGTCCATCTGCCTTGGTCCAGGCCTCGGAGGTAGCTTTCCGACGGCAGGTGAAGACCTACCTGTTCACACAGGCATTTAAGGAATCACTATAAGAACAGGCAGGAATGTTGGACTAGTTTAATCATTCTGTTTAATGCATGTCATTTACCTATTTATTTTAAAAATGTTTTAATTGTACTTTTTGTTTGTTTGTTTTTTAATTGCTGTGAAGCCGCTCTGAGTCCCAGTCCTGGGAAAAGAGCGGGATATATATATATATATATATATATATATATATATATATATATATATACTCAGTTCCGTACATGGTTTCTCACAGGGCTTGGTTTCCAGACCCTCCGATTTTTTGGTCACCTCCCTGTGGACAGGCTCTAACTGCCTGATATCCTTCTTAAACCCAGATATAACATAGTACTCCAAGTAAGGTCTGACCAGAGCAGAATATAATGTTCCTATGAGAACCTTTGATCTGATCACTGAACATTTATTGGTGCAATCTAGAATTACATCAGGCTTTTTTTTTTTTTTTTTTTTTTTTTCATTCCATCAGAATGTTGACAATATATGAAAGGGATGGGCACCACTTGACTGCCACAATAATAAAGCAGATGAAGCCTAAAATGGCCTTTGGCATGATCCAGCAGGGATCCTTCTGTATTCTCATAAATAGGCCAAATGTCTATCTGACCCCAGAAACCACTTCCTACACATTCTGGCCAGATCCTTCAAGGAAGTGCAGAAACAGGGCATCAAAACAACCATACTGTCAGCAGCTCCAATATATTCTGAAATATATACTGCCATCTTCTTATGGAAGTTTTATTTAGCCAACATGCTCCTTTTCTTCATGAAAATCCTTAGTCCCATTTTAAAGTATCTGAGTTGTGGCTCTGTCATAGCGTGTGACAGTGACTTCCTTAAGTTAATTGTGCCTCAAATGTGAGACATCTTCTCTTGTTTGCTGTTAGTCAGTACACTGCCAAAATACACAAACAGGGTTTTTAGCCCTGACATTTAGAAAAAGATCAAGCAACACATGGCCCTCACTTCTTATTCTGACCTAAAATACCAAGTAGTAGGTCTGAACAAAGAAGTTCCACTGTGCAAGGAAAGTCCTATTTCCCTGGCATCTCTTATCATTAAACTGGTTGCATTCAATGGGAAATAAAACTGCCTTTCAAATTACACAGGCACAGGAACATCTTTTACCCACAGTGTTTTTAAAACTTGGGGTATTGTAGCCAGCACTGATTCCATTTATTAAAATATATCAGTTTTGCCCTGTAGCACCAGAGCTCAGGGTAAGGAACAGATAAAATCAATTTAGAACATTTTAAATATAGAACAAAGAGGAATAATTTAAATGGTCTCAATACTTATTAAGCAATTTTACAATTAATGCATTCAACAATTTAACGGCTATAACAGATTATGCAGATTTGGGCAAACTGTTAGATTCCCAAAGGCTTTGACTTAAAAAGCCATGTTTTAACTCAGTAATGGAAAGAAAGCAGCACTGGTATTTATTGGGCCTGCAAAGGAAGAGCGTTTCATAGCAAGGAAACACCCAAAGCAATGATCCTCATTGTTTGGTATTCCAGAGGTTTTGGATTTCAAATCCCAGAATCACTGATCATTGGTCATGCCAGCTGAAGTTTTTGGGAGTTGAGTTTTACAACACTCTTGTTGCTGTTGTGTGTCTCCAAGTCATTTTTGACTTGGAGCCAGTGTGGTATAATGACTTAAGTGTTGGACAATTTGCAAAGTAGAGGCTTTGCAAAGTACAACTCTGGAGACCAGGATTCGATTCCTCACTTGAGTATAAAAACCCACTGGGTGTCCTTGGGCAAGTCACACTCTCTCAGCCTCAGAGGATGGCAATGGTAAACCTCCTCTGAAGAAACCTGCCAAGAAAACCTATGATACATTCACCTTAGGGTCTCTATGATTTAAAAATGACTTGGAGGCACACAGCAACAACAAAGGCAAACCTATCATGGGACCAAAATATTGAGAACCACTGATCTGGACAGAAAACAGTAATCCCACTACTTTTCTCATGGGCTCACGATGGCAAACATTTTAAAATTCAGGCTAAGTAGAGGCTATGCAAAGTACAGCCAGAATGAGTGACAAGATAATTGCACATGCAACTAAGAGAGCTAGAAACTCCAATAAATAGGACTCTACTGGGTTTCCGGATTCTGCAGCCTATGGTGAGATCACCATGATACAGCACACAAGAACACAATTTCCATATAAATTACTCAAGTTTAGCAGCTTTTCTTCTCATCCCAACTATTCCCCTCCAACCTTCAGCTCAATCAAGCCATACGTTTCCACCAGGTAGATTTATTATACCTGCTTTCTAACCACTTAAGAATAAAGAGAAGAGCACTTACCAACAATTTAGCAGCTTGGACTCTGACCACCCATGAGCCATCACTGACCATATGACAAATTTTTCCAAAAGCATCATCAACTAGACGGATTTCTTCATTGGAGGAAGGAATTGGGACAATGCTAGGAGAGAGAGCAACAAAGTATTACACATATATACTATTCCTATGATGTATTGAATCACGATTTCATCTTATTATCTGCCATGAATAACTTGCTGGGAGCTTTAAAATTACAGAAAAATTAATTATCTGGGATAAATCACACAATAGCTTCTGTAAAGCATGCCCCCGATTTTGTATGAATTATTAATTCCAAACAGGTAGAATTCAAAAATATAGCCATGTTAGTCTATGAAATCAGTATGTAAAGAGATCTTGTAGCACCTTTAAGACTAAATGAAAGAAAGAAATTGGCAGCATGAGTTTTCATAGACTTAGGTCTACATTAGTCTCCCCTGGACATGTCACAGCCTGCATATCTCTCCAAATGAAACCAGAAGTGGCTGGAACCCCACTTCTGATTTCTCCCTTTTTAAAATAATAATAATAATAATAACAATAACAATAACAATAACAATAATATTTATTTATATCCCACCTCTTCCATTTTGAGGATCGAGGCGGGTAACAGCAAAGTTTATAAAATATACAACAATAAAAACAACAAGCACAAGACCCCAGTCTAACCCTCCCTCCCAAGTATAAAATTAAACAATAAAACATTGTTAAAAATACATAACAATATGACAAAGTTATTAGACAAACCACAAATAAGAAAAATAATAAAAGGAGGGGGATTCAGTTGGTTCTGGACATTATCAATTGGGGAAGGCCTGCTAGAAGAGAAAAGTTTTTGTTGCCTTTTTTAAAGCCTCAGGCGAGGATAATTGGTGAATCTCTTCCGGCAGGTCATTCCACGTTTTTGGAGCGGTGACAGAGAAGGACCTCCGGGAGAAAGACTATTTGGAGACAAAGTAAGTTGCAGGATAGCACTGCCTTTTGTTTTAAAGGAACACTGTTACTCTTGAAGTCTACCAGGCATATCAAGTCTCCTACTTTAACATTAACAGTCATTGACTGTAAATATAAAGATTACTTAACTCTCCCTTTTTAATTTTTTCAGTGAAGGAAATCCAGGATCATCTGGGGTCCAGCAAAAATTGTTGGAGGCCATACACAGTCCAAGGGTCACATATTCTTAGTAGCTTATGCTGTCCACCTTCCCCTATACCTTCTGAAAATATTGGCCTAACACACGATCAGCTTAAACTGTAGAATCTGCTTCCTCACCTTCACATCCTTCTTTTGTGGCTAGTCTAGTATTCCATACCTACCTTTCTGGATAAAGCTGACTGAGAACCCATGTGAGCTGAACCGCAACACTGCGAACCTGTTCATAGTCATCTGTTAAAAGTTTGCACGCCTGAAATGGAAGGTTTCCAAGCAGCCATTAGTCAGAAGCCCTTTTATCAACATTTATATTTCATGCTCCACTTCATGGAGCATGAAGTTTATTTAGTTTGCAATTTATGAGATACAAATTGAGAAAATTCATAAACAAAATTACCAAATAGAAACCCATCTCTCTGTTGGCACCTTTCTATTAAAAGACAAGCCAGTTTAACAGTGGTTGGGAACCAAACATTATGTAGAATTTGTTCAGCCTCTTGTACCTCAGAAAAAGACCTGCAAAACTCCTCAGCTTCTCAAAATGATTTGCTGTTGTTGTAGTCTGCCTTCAAGTCATTTCCTACTTATAATGACCCTAAGGCAAACCTATCATGGGTTTTTCTTGGCAAGATTTATTCAGAGGCGGCTTGCCACTGTCTTCCCCTGAGGCTGAGAGTCTGTGACTTGCCCCAGGTCACTCAGTGGCTTTCTATGGCCAAGAAGGGAATCAAACCCTGGTCTCCAGAGTCACAGTCCAACACTCAAACCACACTGGCTCTCCTTCAGAATGGTACTCCATATTATTTCTATTTATTAAATTGATATTCCTCCCTCTTTTCATGAATGGGGCTCAAGGCAATTCACAATTAGATAGTGCAAAAACAACTAAAATATGAAATGAATAAAAGCATTAAACATTGACAGTTAAAAAAAAAACATGCCCATGACAGAAAATGCAACATCCACTTAACTAAAAGACTCCTTGCTGCAACTGTGGCTAGTTGCCAGAGACCTGCCTTAATAGATATTGTTGCCGGCTATGGGCAGAAAAATAACAAGGAAGGAGCCATCCTAATCCTCTTCAGAAAAGAGTTCCAGAACCTCCTTAGAATGCAGAGGCTGCATCCTGTGCCACACAATCAGTTCCACTCATGCAACCGGAATCCCTCTCCTCTCGCTCTCCATGCACTTTCCATATATTTTCTCCAGAGCAGCAGGGAAGAGAATTGGCTATGGCTTATACCATCCCCTCCTTACAGCAGACAAAAATCAGTCTCATCCAACATATCAAACACTAACTTGTATTTTGTTTTTTAAATGTAAGTTTCCAGGACTTCAGAAAGCATACTGCTGGAAAACATCCAAGCACATTACTTTCTGAAGTTTGCAGTATGACCCACTCTACCATTAGGGTCCTTTACTGAACACATATAACATAGTGAATTACCTGACTGTAAATGGTTTGCTGCAGCTTCAATCCTCTTTCATGGAGCTGGAGCTACAGGGAAAAAAATAAAAAATACACCAGTTTGTTACTTCCCGAAGGAACAAAAGTTATTCATAATAGAAGCTGAACCATCAAAGATAATAAAGAGTGGAAAGACTCAAATCAGATCTTTTGAAATTACTTTTATTTCTGCTCCAAGGTGCATAATAA
>NC_056524.1:7948116-7973716 GCF_019175285.1 Sceloporus undulatus
TAATAATAATAATAATAATAATAATAATAATAATAATAATAATAATAATATTTATTTGTATACCGCCCTATGGCAAACCAATCCGGGCAGTTAACAACAGTAAAATATAAAATATGACAATTAAAAACCCTTTATCCCCCCCCCCCCTTAAGACAGTCCCTCCCCCCCTTAAGACAGCATTACAAACATCCAAATGCTACAATGTGTATATAGTATATATTTAAAAGCTGCAACCTTATCCCTGCTTTCCTGGTTGTAAGCCTCAGTAAACACTGTGGATGTGGAGCATGCATCTCGGTTAAACACACACAGGAGTTTCTCAGTACTGTGGGCCCTTCACATTTGCTGGGATTAAGAGTGCAAGACCCCCATAAAAGTGGAAAAACCATGAACAAAAAACACACTATTTTTTTAACCTCAGTGAACACCTCTCTAGGACTCTCTAGATCCTCTACTGTGACTCAGTGGTCAACAGAGGACCAACAAATGACTAGAGAAGTATTCTTTCTAGGAATCTCTATGTCCTCCTGCATGACTCTATGGTAAAGTTCTGGAAGAAATTGTCCATAAAGTCAAATCTGCAAAAGTCAAAGCCACAAATGTGGAGGGCCGACTGTAGTTCTTTTCTAGGTTATGTTTCCACATGAAGTAGAGCATGGGAGGAATCACTCATTTTGGCCACGTCTTTCCTTACAACCTACCAATAACCAAATATTTTAGCAATTTGGCACACATAAAAGCCAAGTCAACAACTAATTTTGCCAGAGGACTACTCTAAAAAGTGACATGGGGTCATCCCACCTCCTCAAATGGATACAGCTTCAATGCCCACTGGCACAATTGCTGGCTGTTCACACCTCTAATTCATTGTGTGAAATGGTGGAAGACAGCCTGGGCACCAGATTCAGTCCATAAGCCACTAGTTACTAACTTAGCATGCAGATACTTCAGTTGTTATCTCTTGCCAAAAAACCCAGTATTTAACCTTGAGATCTGAGCAGAGCAACTCCTGTCTCACTTCAAGGACCTTGGAAAGCTGAATTCTCATTTTTAAAAAACTTTTTGCTCCCTAAATTACACACACACACACACACACTCCCACCATGACTGGAAGAGTGATGAGAGAAATTTCACCATGTTTTTGGCTCTCTCTGGACCATTTTAGGTTCAGAAGAAGCTTCCTCCTCTCTCCCCATAGTAAGTGAATTGGGGTGCACCTACATCGTAGAAATAAGGTAGTTTGACACCACTTTAACTGCTATAGTTCCATCCTACAGAATTCTGGGATTTGTAATTTTGTAATGCACCAGTGCTCTTTGCCAGAGAAGGCTAAAGGCCTTGTAAAACTACTTAGTGGGAAAATGCCCAAATTGGTAGCAACTACCATTCTTACTCTTCACCCTGCTTCCACCTCCCACCCACCAACCCATCCCCATTTTGGTCCCACCTACTGTTGCGATTTGTACAGGTTGAGTCTTCCTTATCCAGAATTCCAAGATATTCCAGAACCCAAAACATTTGCATGGGTGGCTGAGGTAGTGATACCTTTGCTTTCTGGAAGTTCAATGTGCACAATTTTTGTTTCATGCATAAAATTATGAGAAAATATTGCATAAAATTACCTTCAGGCTTTGTGTATAAGGCGTGCATGAAACATAAATGAATTTTGTGTTTAGACCTGGGTTTCATCTCCAAGGTATATCATTATGTATATATATGCAAATACAAGTATTCCAAAATTCCCCCAAAAATCTGAAATCCAAAACACCTCTGGTCCTAAGCATTTCAGATAACGGAGACCCAACCTATATCCTCTCTCTGAGACCTTTCCAATTAGAATTCCACCCAAGCCAAAATAGCTTCCTAACCCTTGCTCTAATGCACAACCCATCCACTCCCCTGTTCCCCACACACATTCATGATTTCTCAAGAAAGCTGGCCTCATAAAGCACATGGCCCCTTTCTAGCTCATGCACACCTACCATAGCTTTTATAGCTGCAGTTCTAACCCGAGGGTCCTGGTCACTGAAGTAATCCCCTATTATCTTCTGGACATCTTTGGGAGGCTGACCTTCTGATTCTTTCAAGGAGCCTTTTTCAACCGTTCCAAGACAGCCGATCAGCAAGAGGCATTTGTTCCTTACACCATGGGAGGAATCACTCAAATGCTATGGAAGAAAAGGGATGCACCATTTATTTATTTGTAAAAAAGTGGAATTTCAAAAGGTGTTGCTTATCATGCAACCAGGTAAGAAGCAAGATCTGTTGAAATTGCCTCTGTTATACAACCATTGAAGGTATACGAAACATCTCCAGTTCTCACTCTGGCAACCCTGTCAAATACATTCTTTCCCCTCCATCTCTCCTTCAAAATGACAACCAGAAGTGACATAATGTCACTGTTACATGCCATTTTGAAGGAGAAACAGCAAAAAGAAAGTATTTTGGCATGCTCAGGAGTGTGTATGTGGAAAACTAGTCTCTAGCCTTTCTGCAATCACCTACCCTTAATTTAGATCCTGGACCCTCCCGTCTGAATATCCTAAGGGCACCAGATCCTGTCTGATCATGGAAACTAAGCAGGATCAGCCCTGGTTAGGGAGACCACCAAGGAATACCAGGTACTGGAGCCTATATTTCGGGGGGGGGGGGGGCCCCCAAGTATTCCTTGCCTAAGAAAACCCTGGGAATTCATGGGGTCACCAAAAATCGACAGGTGCCGTGAAGCCATACACGTACCCTCCAGTCTCCAACTACTCCCACAAAGATAGCGGCCTGGCTGCCCTTACCGGTTCCTCTGGAAGGACAGTTAGCCACTGATTTGTTCATTTCATCAGAGCTTTGTATTATTATTAATATTTAAATAAATTATCCGGTATGAAGGATTTAGCTTTTGAAGCCAGTGAGTGAAGAGAACAAAGGTGGCAGTGATGATATGAGGAAGCAGGCAAAGCCAGAAAGGAACTAGGTATATCCTACAGTGCTCTGAAGTACTCTGTCAATATTACATAGTCCTTTTTTTAAAAAACATTCTCCCGAGAAACTTTTTTATGGACTCCCCTTTAATTCACAATAGGTAGGTGCCATCTGTATCCCTATGATCAGTACTCTAAGAATTTTTCTACTGGTTCACAGTTCTAGTTACCTTGCAAGCGATGTCCACCAGGCGCACACACACTGCTAGGCTGTCTTGGAGCTTCTTCCCAATCACCAGCAAGGTCTCCAGCAACTGAGCAAGAACCTGGTGGGACTCTAAAAACAACAATAAATACTGTCATTATGGTTTACATTCACTCATTTCCCAGAGCAAGTTCCTTGAGATATATAATGTAGAAATCCTGTGGAAGCTAAACCAGTCTGAGTTTGATCAGTGCATGGAAATCCAAATGTATAATGCCTTAAGCTATAAATAAGGTATGAATAAATTAAATAGTAACTAGTGAGGGGCAGAAAGGCGAGGAAAGAAATGTACTGTATTATTCTCCTCCTGATGAGTATGAGATGAAGATACAGGTTGAATATTTCTTAAAATACTTGAGATAAGAAGTGCTTTGGATTTTTCAGATTTTGGAATATTTTCATATATGTAATGAGATATCTTAGACACATCACCCAAGTCTAAACATTAAATTCATGTATTTTTTGTATATACCTAGACACATAACCTGAAGCTAATTTTATACAATACTTTAAATAATTTGTGCATGAAGCTTAATTTGTCTACACTGAAAACAAAAGTATTGCTATTTCAGTCACCAATGTGGATGATTTTGGAGTATTTCTGATTTCAGAATTCCAGATAAGAAATACTCAATCTGTATTTATATTCTGCCTTTTCCCCAGTCTGGGACTCAAGGCAGCTTACACAGGTTAAAAACAGATAAAGCTAAAAAATGTGAATGGTATAAAAGATAAAAAAAAAATACAATTAAATTATCAATAAATTTAAAAGCTGTTAAAAACAGGCCAATAAAAACGAGAATTTAAAAAACACAGCACATGAAAGTCCCTGTCTCCATGAGCAGTCAACCCACAAAGGACTGCTGACATGACAAGATCGTCACCTTCCTACAGAGGGCTAGCAAAGAAGGCACCAGTATAATTACTTTATAAAGGGAATCACAGAACCTGGGAGCAGCCACCAAGAAGGCCTCCTCCAGTGTTCCCACCTGATGTATCTATGAGGGTGGTGGACAGAAATAAGCTGTATAGGGCCTTGTAGGTCACAGCCAACATATTGAATTGTGTCCAGAAACAGACCAGCAGCCCATAGAGCTGTTGCACAAGGGGAGAGGGTGCTCCCTGTAGCCTGCCTTTATTTCTTGTCTTTCCTCTCCAATATATTCAAGGCTCTCCTCCTTTCTGAGGTGATCATCACAACAAACCCGTGGGAACCATCAAGCTGAGAAGAAAGAGACTGGCTGAAGTGAATTTCACTGCTCAGTGAGAACTTGAATTTCCTGCATCCCAGTCCCTTTTCTCATAAGCAAGTTGCTTACTCCAGCCTTTTGATCATTTTGGTTGCCCTTTTCGGCACTATTCCCAAGGATGGGGATTGGAACTGTTCACAGTATTCCTTGTGGAGTGATATATTATATAATGGCTGTACAGTATAGAAAAACGGGGGGGGGGTCTGTACTGCACCCCAGGACTGGAAACAGTCATCTGAAAATGAAATAGAGAACCTTTGTCTCAATCTAGCAGGCAGGAAAAGATTATTATCATCATCATCATCATCATCATCCCACTTTCCCCCAAAAATTAGGACTCAAAGAGGCTCACAATTTAAAAGAATGCAATTAAAAACATACAAAAAGGGAACATTAAATGTCAGGAAATGACACTGGTGTGGCCACTAGGGGGAGCTGTGTGCAGATAATTTACAGCTCCAGTGGCAGCTAATGTGTCAGCAATCAAACAGTTCATCATCGGAATGTTGATGCAACTGTCAACTGTCAGTTCTCAACTGTCACTGAGAGGAGAGTGAGACAATTGGTGCCTCAGTGTGGGCTGTGTCTGTTACAGAGATACAGTTGGTGCCTCAGAGAGTGGGCTGTGTCTGTTACTGAGAGACAGTTGGTGCCTATGAGTAGGCTGTGTCTGTTACTGGGAGACAGTGAGATGGTTGTGTGTTAATGTGGCTGCCTCAGAGGTTGTTATTATTGTTGGCTGGTGTAAATAGTGTGTACAGTGGTACCTCGGGTTACGAAATTAATTCGTTCCGCGGCTAATTTCGTAACCCGAAAAACCTTCGTAACCTGAATTGCCATAGGCGCTAATGGAAAAAATAGCTCTCTGCTGCCCTCCGGTGGCGGAAAATAGCGCCGAGGTTTTTTCGTAACCCGAAAAAAACTTCGTAAGCCGAAACAATAAATCCCTATGGGATTTTTTCGTATCCCGAAAAATTCGTAAGCTGGGTAATTCGTATCCCGGGGTACCACTGTATTAGAGACGGATGTCCAATACACTGTGTATATCTATGTTGTAAATACTGCAAAGGAAGATTAAAGCCCTCGTTTAGAGTGAAGACTTGTAAGAGTTGTTATTAGTTGAAGACATCTTCACAGATTCCTTCTTCTTGGCGTCCTGTCGATATGGTTGAACTCTGCAGGTGGTCGTGGTGGACACTGCGCATCATTTCCATAGGTCCCAACAAGGGTTATGGGAGCAGCACATGAGCCACAACATTAATATAGTGAGCAGAATTAAACCTGAGGGGGGGGGGGGAATGGAACCAGGGCACAAGAGAAAAGCACCTAAAGTTCAACAGAGCTCAGACAGCAGGGCCCTGCCTCCTGCCAGTCAGAGCAGACAATACCAGGTTAGACAGATGAGCAATCTGACTTTGTACAGAGCAGTTTCATGCACACATGATGAAAGCACCCAACACAAAACTGACTCCAAGTGGAGCTTCGACAGTAGCCAATGTTTTGTCAAAAATATTGCATACTTTCATTTTGGAGTGTGTTAATGGCATCATCCAGAATGGAGTCAGGAGAAAATCCAGGAGTCTTTGACAGCAAACCCAACAGGGAAGCAATCTTCAGTCTGACAGAAGGATCATTCTCCTACAGTGATTAAAAAGAAAAGGGGGGAAAAAAGGAAATCAGAATTATATCCTTTCTCCCCACTGCCAGCCTGAATGTGGTTCTTTTTTGTTCCCAGTTTGGCTTTGTTTACAATATTTATATACCACATTTCCATAAATGCCACCAAAGTAATATATAACAACTCAACTAAATCAGTAAAACAAAATCAGCTCAACTAAATCAATACAACCGTATTGAACAATTGAAACCCTATGAAAATCACTACTACCATTTCAAAATGTCAGTTAGAAAGAATTATGTCCTAAACCCTTTTTAAAAAAAGATATCAATCTTATTTATTTATTTATTCTAACGTAATTTACAAACAAGTTCCACTCCACCAGAAAAGTCAGGGAGGGAGCTAGTCAAGCCTCACGTAGAAAGAAGTTCCCTAATCTAGCTGCAGCCACCAAGAATCTTAGCTCTAAAAGGAAGACACAGAGCTTGGAAATGTTATTTTTGGACTACAACTCCCAGAATCCCACATGAACACTAAGAAAACATTTCACAATGTGCAAACAAAATTTGAGAGAGCACTGCCTCATATGTCTACAGAAAAGGTATCTGAAGTTTCAAAGAAGTCTCTTCTGGGACCATTACAAGAAGCTTCACAAAGATTTTGATCAAGGTCACTCATCTTAAAGGTAAAGATAAGTGGTTAAGAAGCTGACTCTGTTGATCGGACGACTAGCAGGTTGGCAGTTCGAGGCCCGGGTGCTGCAGGATGGGATGAGCTCTTGTCACTGTTCCCAGCTTCTGTCAACCTAGCAGTTGGAAAGCATGCAAATGCAAGTACAGTGGTGCCTCGGGTTACGAAATTAATTCGTTCCGTGGCACCGTTCGTAACCCGAAAAGCCTTCGTAAGCCGAATTGCCATAGGCGCTAATGGGGAAAAGCCGCGATTCCGTGCGAAAAAGCCGAAAAAAGCACCAAAAGTTTTTTCGTAACCTGAAAAAACATTCGTAACCCGGAACAATGTTTTCCTATGGGATTTTTTCGTATCCCGAAAATTTCGTAACCTGGGTATTTCGTATCCCGAGGTACCACTGTAGATAAATAGGTACCACTTCGCAGTGGGAAGGTAACAGCCTTGGTGGAGTCATGCTGGCCACATGACCGCCAGAGCAGTCATCGGACAATGCTGGCTTTTTGGCTTAGTAACAGAGATGAGCACCGCCCCCTACAGTCGGTTATGACCTTAAACGTAGTCCCTTGACATGAATATCTAGTCACAACTGACTGTAGGGGGTGGTGCTCATCTCTGTTACTAAGCCAAAAAGCCAGCACTGTCCAAAAACAACCCTGGTGGGCATGTGGCCAGCATGACTGCACCAAATGCTGTTACCTTCTCACTTTAGTGGTACCTATTTGTCTACTTGCATTTGTATGCTTTGCAGCTGCTAGGTCGGCAGAAGCTGAGACTAGTGACTGGAGCTCCCCCCATCATGTGGCACCTGGGCCTTGAACTGCCAAACCTCAGATTTTCTGATCGTCAGAATTGGCATCTTAACCACTAAAGCCACCACATCCTATCTTATAATACTCATCTTACCTTATAATAATGTTCCAGCAAGATTCGGACAACTCCTTCCACGCTTTCGGCTTCCACCGGCTTCCTGGCAAATTGAAGCAGGTACTGGAGAGCATCTGCTGGCGAGGTTGCCTTGCATAGATCCACATGGAGCGCTGCTGACTTGCTCGGTTTGGTCAGTCGGAGCTTCTTTGCAGAAATCTCTTCATGCTGCTGTTGCTGTAACAGGACATTGTGTTAGGCTGTGTTCGCTCAAAGAAAGGAGACAGACAACACAATATGATTCTTCACCAGTTATTCTGCAAGAATCTCCTTGTTATTATTTCCATCCTGGTTCTACTACATTTGTTGGTGTTGTTAACTGCCATCAAGTCGACTTCCACTTATGGCGACCCTATGAATAAGAGACCTCCAAGCCACCCTATCCTCAACAGCTCTGCTCAAGTTTTGCAAACCTTGGCCTCCTTGACTGAGTCTATGCATCTGAAATGCAATCTTCCTCTTTTCCTCTTACCTTCTACCTTACCAAGCATTACCTGTCTTTTCTAGTAAGTCATGTCTTCTCATGATATGGGCAAAGTACAACAATCTCTATTTAATCATCTTGGCTTCTAGGGAGAGTTCAGCTTGATTTGCTCTAGAACCCATTTATTTGTATTTGTAGCAGTCCACAGTATCCATGCACTACAGCATCTATAGGACCATACCATGAATTTCCCACGCAAGCAAAACTGTGCTTAAAAGCTCTGCAACCCTATGAAATTCATGGAATCAACATAAGTCGGCAGGAGAAAATTCTTGTCAAAAGGCTTATGGTCTCATCCCAACTCCTCTTGCCTTCCACTCCGTAAATTAGAGAAATGCAGATATTGTTCGGTAGTAACAGGCTATTCCGATCTGATCTTGAAAGCTAGGGCAAGTTCAGCTCTGGCCAGTACTTGGATGGAAGACCGCTAATAAATACCAGTAGGTTGTAGGCTGTATTTCAGAGGAAGAAACTGGCAAAATCACTTCTGAGCGTTCATTGCCTTAAAAAAACCCTAAGAAATTCATGGGGTCGGCAGGCAGCTGAAAGAGAGACAGATACACGTGAGAACAAGAGGAAAGCCCTAACCAAATCCCTCTGCAGAAGGGATGGGTTCAAATCCCTGCCTGCCTGCAAAGGATAGGCAAGAAACTATAAAAACAATGGGGTTTTCTTTTTTGGTTCGCCTTGGAAGATGGGTGTCAATGCATCCGCTGACTCTGGGTTACAGTCGTCCCTCCACATTTCCAGCTTTGACTTTTGTGGATCTGGTTATTTGCAGTTTTGATTCATAGGTTTTCTCTAGGAATCTCTAGGTCCTCCAGCCCAACTCTGCCAGACGCTGACCATGGAGTTGTACTGGAGGACCTAGAAGTTCCTAAACACTTCCCTAGGCATTTGTAGGTCCTCCCAGCAGGATTCTATGGTCAACTTCTGTCAGATGTTGACCACAGAGTTGCCCTGGAGGACCTAGATATCCCTAGAGAGGGGTTCTCTCAGGTAAAACCATGGTGTTTTTGTTATTTGCATTTTCTCCACATTCATGGGGGTCCTGTGCCCTTAACCCCAGCAAATGAGGAGGGATGAGCATACAATATACCAATTTACATAACAAGGTATTATCCTTATTAATAATATTATTAATATTATTCTCGAATAGTGAACTCAGCCCCCCATTGAATCGAGCACAACATTGAACACCCTGTAACCCTTGTGGTCATCTCTGATTGTTTTAATGTATCGCTTTAATGTTTAATGTTATTTAATTGAGGTGGTTTTAAGTGAGAGAGGGAGGGAATAACTGGGACTGCTGTGAAGTCGAAGGATTTCATGACCTCCATCCACAGTTTTTAGTGGGTTTGGGGGGCTCTGTGGCCCTCATGTTCTAGATGTGCTTATTCCTGATGTTTCGCCAGCATCTGTGGCTATGGGCATCTTCAGAGAAATTGGGATCACCGTTTTATTGTATGGCTTTTTATTGTAAGCCGCCTCGATCCTGATGGAGAGGCGGGGTAAAAATAAAGTATTTATGATGATGATGAAGATGATGATGCAGAGCTGGTTTGGAGGCTTGGGTTCGAATCCTGGCTCTGCCATGAAAACCTATTGAGTGACCTTGGGGCAAGTCACACTCTCTCAGCCTCAGAGGAAGGCAATGGCAGACCCCCCTCTGAAAGAACCTTGCCAAGAAAACCCTATGATAGGCACCTTAAGGTCGCCATAAGTTGGAAATGACTTGAAGGCACACAACAACAACAACAACAACAACAACATTTATCATCCTCATAATCATCTGGATTCGTCTGTTTCAGGGCCTTCCAGGCGCCCTAAAGCCCAGCAGAACTAGAACCCTGGTCCCTCCACCAAGTAGGCCGCAAAGCCTGGCTCGGTTACCTGGACAACCACTTTGCTGAACTCTTCGTACACTCGCTTCTTCAAGTGCGCCGCCATCTTGGGTAGGGACCATGAGCCCCTCCGTTGCGCTTTCCGGCAATGAAAGGCCTTTCCCGGCCACCGTCGCCGCCATCTTGGGTAGGGAAAGTGAGCGCTTTTCGGCAATGAAAGGCCTTTCCCGGCCACTGTAGCTGCCTTTTCTGTGACTGAACCCCAAAGAGTTGTGGTTTATGTTGAGGAATTCCGCCCAACCGTGACTTCAGGCTCCCAAGAGAAGGGCTTAGATTCATCTATAGAGCAGTGGTCCCCAAACTGTGCCCTTTGGACTTCAGCTCCCAGAATCCTAGGCTGTTGGCCAACATGACAGCGGCTTCTGGGAGCTGAAATCCAAAACTCTCTTAAAGGGCACCGTCTGGGGAACGTCTGATGTTAGAGTAAAACACAGGTCCAGTCCAAAACCACACACTGCAGCAATAATCCAGTTTGAGACTGCTTTCCCTGCCCTGGCTCAGTGCCAGGGAATCCTGGGAGTTGTAGTTTATTCCTGGCAGCACAGAACTGGAAATCCCAGACAAATCTCCATCTACACTGCAGAAGTAATGCAGCTGGACACCACTTTAACTGCCAAGGCTCCATTCTCAGAATCCTGGGATGTTGCTCTATTATTTTTCTGCAATAGTCGATGGTCTGTTTTATTGATGATCTGGGTGGATTTTATTTTATTATGTATTCATTTATTTATTTATTTGCATTGTAGTTTGCTTTTGCATTTTACTATCGCATTCTTCATCTTTTGGCATTGTGTCGCAGTATGTAAAGTGCTTCAGCATTCTCATTGAATTTTTCTTTGAATTGAAGTGGTTCTAAAGGTTTTATTCTGCTGTCAAGTGCCACAAACATGCAGAGATAAAGGATGATGATGATGATGATGATTTGTTGTGCCTTCAAGTTGTTTCTGACTCAAGGAGAACTTCTCACAGGGTTTTCTTGACAAGATTTGTTGCCATTGCCTTCTTCTGAGGCTGAGAGAGTGTGACTTCTTGCCCAAAGTCACCCATCGGGTTTCATAACTAAGTCAGGATTCGAACCCTGGTCTCCAGAGTCGTAGTCCAACACTCAA
The DNA here is from genome assembly GCF_019175285.1 of Sceloporus undulatus. Lineage (NCBI taxonomy): Eukaryota > Metazoa > Chordata > Lepidosauria > Squamata > Phrynosomatidae > Sceloporus > Sceloporus undulatus. The sequence continues at coordinate 7,959,276 of NC_056524.1, forward strand.
AGCACTTTGCCACACTGGCTGTCACTAAACTGATAGCACCCATTAATGTTCTCATCTCTTTTGAACACAAATGTCAATGTCTTGAACATGGGAGCTATTTGAATTTTAGCCCAGGCAAGAATGCCAGTACATTGAAAGAAGTCTAGAAATACATTGAAAACAAAACCTTGAGACCCCCACCGGAGTCAAAAAGGAAAGGCAAAGGCCCTGGTATACTCCATTGCCATGCGCTTTTCATCAGCAGTGAACTGAAGGGCAGCCATATTGTGGGTAGAGGCCCAGGGCTATTTGAGACTAGAGTAGCCTTGGGTCGTTTAGAGCCAGGATGGTGTAGTGGTTTGGGATGTTGGACTACAACTCTGTAGACCAGGGTTCGAATCCACAATCAGCCATGTAGAAGCCCACTGGATGACCATGGGAAAGTGATACTCACTCAGCCTCAGAGGATGGCAATGGCAGCACCCTCCACCCAAAGAAGCTTGCCAAGAAAACCCTGGAATAGGTTTGCCTTGGGGTCACCATAAGCCAAAAAAGATTTGAAGTACAGTGGACCCTTGTTATCCGCTGGGGTTTGGTTCCAAGATCCCCTGCCGTGGATAACAAAATCCATGGACACTCAAGTCCCATTAAATACAATGGCATAGCAAAATGGTGTCCCTTATAAAAAATGGAAAATCAAGGTTTGATATTTGAAATTGATTCGTTTTTCGAACTTTTTCAAACCATGGATGCTTGAATCCATGTATAAAAAATCCGTGTATAAGAAGGGCCAACTGTACTATAATTTTGACATAAGTGTGGTGATCTGAGTGTTGGACTATAACTCTGAAGACCAGGGTTTTTCCCAGCTGAGCCATGAAATCCACAGAGTGAGTTTGGGCAAGTTCACACTCTCTCAGCCTCAGTGGAAGGCAATGACAAACCTCCTCTGAACAAATCTTGCCAAGAAACCCCCCTGATAGGTTTGCCTTAGGGTCACCATAAGTTGAAAATGACTTGAAGGCACACCACACACACACACACACACACACGGTGTAGTTTAGCCCCAGACCTTGTTTCCATTCTCAAGTTTCGACTAAAATAATAATAATAGTGAAGAGAAGATATGTTGGACCACAACTCCTAGCATTTCTCATCATTGGTTATATTGGCTAGGGCTGATGCGTCTCTGTCGTCCTGCAACATCTGGAGGGTTACAAGTTTTTGTTACAGATTTTGTTCTCCATGAGGGATCTTGGAACCAAACCCAAGTGTATAACAAGGGTCCACTGTATTTAGCTAGTCTCTAACCAATAACGTTGTATTTTGTCTATTACTTTGGATAACAGATATCTTCTGTCCTAGATGTCCTTCTTATTTCTTCAGTTTGGCATGGATGAAAAACTGGATTAAAATATTAGTCTACTCCAGGTCTTTGGATGAAAACAGAAATTCCAGTTTAGCTTAAGAGGCACGACACACTTCAGTGGAAGGCAATAGTCACGGCATAGCTTAAAAGTAAACACTAGCTCACCCAAGGCATGTGATTTGTTCAAATACTAGGTGGAAAAGGATGCTAAACATACAGCTGCTTTGAGTATCTAAAATAAGTATGTAGGCTGCAGTCCAATACAGGTTTACCTGGGAGTAAGTCCCATTGAAGAGTCTGAACTCAGTAGGATGTGTAAGTAATATATACACCTAGGAATACATGGTCAAGGTTAACATTAAAGATTGATGATTCAGTAAAAGTGCAAGGGTGTGGAACCATACCACAAAGATAAGTGAGAAGGGTGGTAAGAGCCTGGCTGTGATCAGGTATAGACGGTATCTGCAAAATCAGTATCCAGTGAGGCAAGGCAAGGAAACATTTGGTCATCTTGACGTTTTGGATTACTACAGCCCCCAAAATCTCTGATCATTGCCCTTGTCAGGTGGAGCTGATGGGAGGTGTAGGCCAAACAATCTGCTGGATAGTGGGTTGCAGTAAGTAGAACAAGAATTTGGAAACACATTCCTACAAAGGGGCCAGAATATGGGACCCTCTGGATGTTGTTAGACTGCAACTCCCAGCAGCCCTATGCAGCATAGCAAGTAGTGGGGGACATCCTCTGGAGGGCCAAATGATCCCTCATCCATGTGTAGAGAGTAGATTTGCATTGGAATTTCAGTTGTTCAGGACTGAAATGTATTGAGAGCAAAGGTTGCCAGGAAGGTGGAACTCAGGTCATGTCAAATCCTCTTCTGGAATGTAAAACAATTTGTAAAGAGCTCCTAATTTAAGATTTTAAACCCAAATAAAGGAAGTACTGCAAGAGACCGTTTGGAGACAATAAAACTAAATACAGTATATAGATAACAGTTTGATTGATGGGTACCCCACGAGGGATAGAGATGTATGTTTGAATATTCAATAAGGGTGAAGGAGTGTATATGTTTAAATTCATATGTAACCAGTGAAGTGTGATTTGTAGTTTTCTTTGTTCAGAGTACTATAAAAGCTTGGTTCACTTTGAAATCTGGGACACAGTAATTTGGATGTATATCCTCTGGGAATACTGCAGCAATAAACTACATTTTCCTTTCCAATCGGCTCTAGTTTTCCTTAGTAAATCTGGTTATAATTCTGGCTTTTAAATTAATCTGCTGCATATGCACTGTAGCAATGATGGGCAATGATGGATGGCAAGGGGTCTGCAATAGTCCTCCAGGAGACATTGGACTTTATCACACATAGGTCCCCTTCCACACTGCACCAACTCCTGCAAAAGATTTTTTAAAAGCCCCTCAAATGCCCTTAAACACACTCTAAAGGACATGGGGCATTCTCAACATGTTTTGGATCTTTCTTAGGACCCTAAAGGGCATTTGTGGTCAAATACATATATAATATATTGATCAGAGAGGTTCCAAATGTGGTGAAAATACCCTACATGCCCCCCTAAAAGTGATTTTTGGGGATCAGGGAGCAAAAAAAATAAGGGTTTTTTGACCCCTGGCCCTGAGCATCCCTGGCAAGACATATAAGCACCCTGCATGTGGGTGGGGCACAATTTGCTCACCCACATTGAAGAGCTCTTCAAACTAAAAATATTTTTGAACTTCCCAAATAATACATTCAGCCCATGAAAGATATAAGCTGTATATGTGATATGTGATCAAAAAGTCTGTGTGAACACCATCCATGTCTTCTCAAGCATACTGGCCATTCTCCTCCTCTTAACAATGCAATTCATGCAGAGTAGTGGGAGAAGATCATAGTATTTATGATAATGTTTGATTAATATTTGGACTAGCAGCAATACAGGCAACCAAAACTTTGTCCCCTCCTTAGAATGATTTTTTGCAACAGAGATAGAGTCTGAAGAATAAGTAGCTCAGGAGAAACACAATATTTCTCAAAGGAAGTCAAATGGATAGTGTAGATATCTCTGTTCCCCAGATTTGACAAGTCTTCCTATCAAGTCAGTTTCCAAGTGGAGTTAGAACAGTGTCTAGGAAGACGACATTATATTGACATCGAAAGTGTCACATCAAAAGACCACTTAAGAAAGCCAAAATCTTGGCTTTCTGCTACCACCAAGTGAAGATAAATTTGTAGAAGAAGTCATTGGATTTGAAGCGAAAGCCTTTCTCCATAATGTAGGGCTGGATAGAAATCCTGTAACCTTTGGCATCTATGTCCATTTTGATGCTGTCCAGTAAGTCAGAGATGCTTGGTGATGCCTTCCAGGGACCAAATGTGACCACTGATTTCTTGCAAGTGTCCAAAGTGTTGAGGGTGTCGACACACCTGGCAATATCCTCCTCGGTCTTCACCACGCACACTATCACGCTGGACTGACGGGCAGCCACCGCTTCAGCCCTGGCAATGCGGATCATCAGCTCAATGTTCTCAGTGTAGCTGGGAACTCGGGCTAGGAACTGTTTTCTGGCCACAAGCTCACCAAAGATCTGAGGCGAATCCTCCAGCTGTTTGATCAATGGCTCAATGTCATAAAAGAGGGCTTCTTTGTACACATCCTGGACACATTGTTTGGGCACCTGGTTGCTGCGCAGGTATTCCAAAATGTATTTAAAATAAGTGCCAGGCCGGTCAATGAAGTACCTCCCTTCTGAGTCCGTCCGCAGTTTGGACTGTCCACTGGCGAACATCTCAGCCAACTTGGAACCAGGATGTTTCTTCAAGGTGCTCAATGTGGTCATGAACATCTCCCCACCAACATTCAACTCTATGACTTCTGATTGCTGATGAGAGAGAAAGGAAAGAGTGTCATAGTTTACATATCTCAGATTTAAGCATAGGCTGAATCTACCTTATGTAGAATATCAAAATCCAAAACTTGTTTCACGAGGAGCTGAGATGTGACACTTTTGTTTTCTGATGGTTCTATGTTTCATGCACAAACTTATTTTAACATACTATAAAGGCTATGTGTATATGGTGCATTTGAAATACATTAATTTTGTGTTTAGACTTGGATCCCATCTCCAAGAGATCTTATTATGTATGCACGATTGGCACTCCTCATTTGGCTATTGCAGATTTGGTTATTTGCAGACATTAATATGTTCTCTCTAGGAATCTTTAGGTCCTTCAGTGTGACTCTGCCAGACGCTGACCAGAGTCACACTGGAAGTCCTAGATTCCTAAAGGAAACAACTAGGCAGTTGTAGGTCCTCCAGTGTAATTCTATGGTCAATATCTGCCACATGTTGGCCACAGAGTTGCACTGGAGGGCTAGAGATTCCTAGAAAGGTCTTCCCTCAGTTTTAAAAAAATGTGTTTTTTTGTTTGTATTTTTTTCACTTTCACATGGGTCCTGCACCCCTAACCCCAGAGAATCTGGAAGACCCATTGTATATGCAAATACTGTTATTCCAAAATCCCCCAAAATCTAAAGTATCAAATGCTTCTGATCCCAAGCATTTTGGACAAGGGAGACTCCACATGTATAGAGAGGACAGGGAGGATTCTACCCTGAGACAAAATGGCAAATTCCTTTAGTATCATAAGTTGCCATTTGGGCAAAACATCTGAATGAAGCCATGATAGGTAGGATCCCAATAGCACAATTATAAAAGTGACACCACTTGGAAAATGTTACTCTATTGGACAATGCCTCATTCATTCATAGATTCTTGGACAAAATCCAAACAGCTTTTGTTCAGAATTCCAGCCGATTATGTTTGGTAGATTGTGAAACTGAAAATAATAACTCAATAGTACTCATTCATCACAGTAGTTCACCATCAGTTTGGCCAGATGTCTCTCCCTATCACCCACTCAGTGAGCATTTTAACTTGAGACGACAGAGACTGGATACACCAGTCAGACTTAAAGACAAAGCATTTATTCTTGCTGATAAACCACACTCCCGATGGGTGTAGCTATTGGGGGGGGGGGGTGGACAGCAAAATGAAGGCAATGCGCCTACAAATAAAAATTATTGTCTGCAAAATTGAATTTTCCATTGCAATAATGTAAAGTTTCAGCTGAGCATGGTACAGTGGTTTCAGCATTGGACTACAGCTCTGGAAACCAGCGTTCAAAGCCATGGAAACTCACTGGGTAACATTGGTTAAGTCAAACTGTCTCAGTCTTAGAGGAAGGCAAAGGCAACCCCCCCCCCCCCCCGCCGAACAAAGCTTGCCAAGTAAATCCTATAGGCTCACTTTTGGGTCACCATAAATCAGAAACAACTTGAAGGTGCACAACAACAATTTATTCATACAGTTTAGACATCTCCCCAAAAGTGGACAGGCAAAGGGTGCATTTACACTGTCTAAATGATGCAGTTTGACACCTGTAGCTCCATCCTATGGAATCCTGTGATTCATAGTTTTATGAAGTCTTTAACTTTCTTTAACTTTATCTGCCAAAGAGTGCTGGTGAACCACAGAACTATAAATCCCAGGATTAAGTAGGATAGAACCATGGCGGTTAAAGTGGTGTCAAACTGCATTACTTAGCCAGCCACAGATGCTGGCGAAACGTCAGGAAGAAAATTTTCTAGAACATGGCCACATGGCTTGAAAAACCCACAAAAAACATGCATTACTTCTAAGTTTTATTTTATTTTTTTATTGGATTTATCTCCCGCCTTTGTCCCAAAGTAGGATTCAAGGCGGCTTACCAAAATTTTAAAGAATAAAACTAAGACATCAATTATAGAAGTTTTTAAAAATTCAGTCATACTAATATTAAAACATCAGTTAAAAACATCATACAGTAGTTCAAAACATTTCAAAGTAAAAACTATTTAAACTTTAAAACGTTTCTACAGTGTAGAAGTACCAAAAGTTACCTTTGGAACACAAAGACAGCAAATAAAAGGGTTCTAGGTGGGAACACTTTCTAGTGCCTCACTCTCTGCAATGCTAGACATTTGGGGACTGAAGGGACATTTTATAGGGGGCAGGATTCTTATTTGGAAGGGACAATGCCCTAATGCCCTTTCCTTTGCTGTTGCATCCTTGCTCTCACTCCAGCAAACTGGCCTTCTTTCAACCCTGACATACCTGTTCCTTTTTCCTCACTCACCGTTTGGAGACTGTTCATGTTTTGTTTCTCAAAGGATTTCGGTTCTGAAGAAATGCTCATCCTTCTCTCTGCTCCTCCAGAAAGGCAGCCAAAGAAATCCACAAATTTGTGGATATAGTGGTGGTGACGGAGACTTGTAAAGTTGCCTTTTCCCCTTTCTCTCACCCACCTGAACAGGCAGTAACTCACACACCTGGAGATGCTGGCCTCCTGGCACTCTGCTGCCCTCCTTACAGATTTGGCCACAGGTTGCAAATCTATGAGAGACTCTGCAGGCGGAAGTATTATGCACTCTGCCTTTTCCTAACAATGAGCCGTTTTGGACAGAGAAGGCACTCTAGATGTGGGAGGGAAAGTGGCAGTCCCAGTATTTTCAATATTCCTTTCTCTCAGCCACCTGACACACACTTGTCAATTGTGACTAACACCCAGTCCAAGAAATCAGTTCCTCCCATTCTCTGCTTTCTACCCTGCCTTTGGCTCACAACTCGGTTGCACATTCCCTTTGTGTGACTGTCATTTGCTGAACAGGTTACACCCTGATGTGACTTTTGTCCCTTCTTTTTTTTAAAGGGACAGTATGCTCCCTTGTTAAAGAGCCATAACACAGTAGAATTAAAGACTACAAGGAATTTTACAGGCATGCCACAGGGGGGTGTCCACACTATAAAATCATAACAGTTTGATACAGCTTTAACCTCCATGGGTTCCATCCAAAATTAAAAATTAATTTCCACAGGGAGGATATAAGGTGCTCCGCATCAGGGAAAGGCAATGGTCAATCTCCTCTGAACAAATCTTGCCAAGAAAACCCCATGATAGGTTTGTCCTAGGGTCATCATAAGTCAGATGTGACTTGAAGGCACAACAACAACAACAACAACAACAACAACAACCTTCAGATATTTATTTGAAAATGGCTATCATATCACTTTTCAGTCTTTTCTTCTCCAGGAAGAACATAAGCAGTTCCCTTCATCGTTCTTCATGCAGCTTGGTCTCTAGACCTTTTACCAATGTACTTGCCCTTATCTAGACATGGTCCAGATTCCAAAATGTCTCCGACCATCTCTGGATATCTTAGATCTGACCTATGACACATCCAAAGGTGGCAACTATGACAGCCAGGTGTGGAATGGTTTTGGCTTTGTTTGTCAAGGCTGGTACTTGCTCACCTTGCCAAGAAGCTGATAACACATCTTTCTACAAGGGAAGGAAACATCTTGGATTCCTCACTTTTATTGTAGTAGAAAAATCTCAGTAAGAAACCCTGGTCCAGAGCCAAGGGGAAAATGTGCTGTAGTCCACAACCACAAGGGTGACTGTGTACCTTATTCTCAGTGGCAAACCCAACCACACCCTTCCTTGTACTCTATGTTATATTGATTTACTCTGTGTGAGAGCTGGACAATTAAGAAACAAGATAGGAAGAAAATCAATTCATTTGACATGTGGTGATGAAGAAAAGTGCTGAAAACCCCATGGACAGGCAAAAAGACAAATAACTGGGTCCTAGAGCAGATCCAGCCAGAAATCTCCTTGGAAGCCAAGATGACAAAACTGAGTCTGTCGTATGTCCAACACATCAAGAGAAGACACCATTCACTGGAAAAAACAATAATGCTAGGAAAGGTGGAAGGAAGTAGAAAGAGAGGAAAGCTACATGCTAGATGGATGGACTCTATGGAGATGATCACACCACCCTTTCCTCCTGCAGTAGACATGGGATGCAAATTTTAATAGGTGGATTTTATCGCACACCTCTGTGCCCAGGCAGGAGGCATCCCGTACCTGATCCGGTCATCTGCTGCACCTTGCAATGAATGGGAAAATCCCATTCTTTGCAAGGTGCTGGAGAAGCCTGAATCAGGCATGGGATGCCCGGATCGGTACAGGATACCTCCTGCTTGGGCACAGAGGCGTGTGATAAAATCTGCTTATTGAAGTTTACATCCCACGTCTAGCACAGGAGAAAAGGGTGATGTGATAATCTCCTATTAAGGCGGTCACAGGTTTGCAGGAACTAAGCAGAACAGTGCAGAGCAGGGAGTCTTGGAGAGGTTTCATCCACAGGGTCGCCATGAGTCAAGATCAATTCGATGGCAGTTAACAACAACAACAGCAGCAACAAAGTAAAGCCTGTCCCAACTTTTGAAGCAAAGGGTATTCTTAAAATGGATCTTCACAATGTGCATTAAGGAGGAAGGATACACAAGCTAGGAGTGACTCCAGCAGCTTGCTTTTGTCTGTATCTGCAGGGAAGAGCAATATTCCATTTCCTTTTCTCCTGTCTCTTCTCTTCACCGAGTTAATTGAGTGTAAATCACTTTGGCATTTGAACTCAGTTTGCAGCAGTTCAAGTAGGCTGAGGGCAAAGGGAGGAAGAGAGAGAAACAGGGCCATTTGAAAAGCAGCTAAAAAGTGGTATGATGGAAGATTAACTGGGACTGTCCTTGCCAAACTGGGACAGTTGGGAGGTATACTGTATTCACACAGGCTGAAGCTAACTTCTCCTGTTTGATTTTTAACTCCTTTGTGTGATGAGGAAGCCAGTGGAGCTTTGAAAGCTTGTGTCATGTATTTTGTGCATTTTGTACAATAATCACATCACTGTTCTGTGGATTTGGGATGTTTCTGTACTTTTCTGATAAGTAAGGTCAACGTCTTTTGCTGGGAATCACAAGCTTCTGATCTCTCTTCTTTGCCAGAGGAGGATATAAGGATGCCTCCTGCTGAGTTGAAGTGAGTGAAAAGTCATTAGTAGCTTTCAGTTGTTTAGAAAAAAGATGCAGCTTTTTTAATGTCTAAAAACAAACTAGGAACTCAGGAATACAAAAAGGCAGTTGTCTCAAGTAATCCAAAGCTATTAGTTAGCTGAAATAACTTTAAATGTTTGTAACTGTCTAATCCAATAGATCCTAGGGTGCTGAATAGCAAACGTAACAACCAAGGCCAGCATCCTGTTGGTGACTTATGCAGATCTGTGCTACATACACAGAGTGATACTCTTTTTTTTTTTTTTTTGGACAATACATAACATTGCATAATATCCAGCTGACAATAGAGTGAGCAGAGTTGCACTTTCAGGACTGTTGCACATGTTAATTTCACACTGAAACTTCACTGTGTGTTATCAGCCATGCTCATTGACCAGTGATTCACATATATTTCACTTTGTTGATATTCAGTATGAGGTTGCATAAAAATAATTCCCGCCAGTGGATGTTTGTGCTATGCTGAAATAATGTAGGTTCTCAGCCTAAAAGTGAAAAATTGTCCCTCCAGGTATCAGCCTAACTGCTCAGCATGGTGTAATGGTTTGAGTGCTGGACTATGACTCTGTAGACCAGGGTTCAAATCTCAGCTCAGCCATGAAAACCCACTGGGTAACCATGGAAAGTCACATTCTCTCAGAGTGGATCTACACTGTAAAAATAATGTAGTTTGACACCACTTTAAGTACTGTAGCTCCAGGCTATGGAATCTTAGGATTTGTAGTTTTACAAGGTATTTAGCCTTCTCTGGCAAAGAATGCTGGTGTCTCACCAAACTTGAAATCCCAGGATTCTGTAGAGTGGAAGTATGCCAGTTAAAGTGCTGTCAGACTGAATTATTTCTGCAGTGCAGATGCACTCTCAGCCTTAAAAAAAGGCAAAGGCAAACCTGCTCAGAACAAATCTTGCCAAGAAAACCTTGTTATGGGTTTACCTTAGGGTCACCATAAGTCAGAAACGAGGCACACAACAACAAACCACATATTATAAGACAAGCAGTGAGCAGTGGAATTAGAAAATAAGATGGGTCAATAGGATGTACAGGTGTGTGTTTCTTTTAAATAGTGTTTTATTGACAGTGCGTTTGTCAACTCCAAATTCAATGTAATGTAAAAGAATAAAATAACAACTGCCGTTCTGAAACTTAGTTACAAGTACTGGACAGCCATAGGCAAGCAACAATCAACGTGTGGACAGTTCTAAAATATATAAAATAAGACTCTAGTAATCATTGGCTCGGAGACATAAATAATAATTCAAGGTGGGATGCCCTTGAGTTTTCTCACTAATCAATATCATTAGCTGATGAAAAATCTTCTAATGGTTTTAAGTTACAGGAGAGTAGATTTCGATGAAATACTAGAAGGAACTTCTTGACAGTGAAAGTAGTCTGGCAATGGAACCAATTGTCGAGAGAGATGGTGAGGTCTCCTTCTTTAGGCACCTTCAAAAAAAGGCTGGACAGCTATCTGCTGGGGTTGTTCTAGCTGGAGATCTTACAGTGAGCAAGGAGTTGGTCTGAGTGGCCCATGGGGCCTCTTCCAACTATGATTCTCTGCTTCCATGATTCTATGATTCAAGTATTTTTATTATTATCACAAGACCATAATGGCTGCCACACCAAAACAAGTCCTCTGGAGCAAAGTACAGCTGAACGTCAACACCATCCATGCAGCCTCCTGGTGGCAGTGGAGGAGTGACCCTGTGGAAGACATTGGAGAGAAAATTAACGTTTAAAAAAAATCTTCTTACCAACCAGAGTAGCCCACAAAATTATCCAAGCTTTATCTTTTGTTAACTTTATCTTTTATAAACACCATATCATGTCAACATACTGACAAGCTGGAACATGTCTGGAAGAGAGAGATCAAAATGGTGAAAGGTCTGGGAACCATGTCGTATGAGGAGAGACTTAGGGAGCTGGGTGTGTTTAGCCTCGACAAGAGACAGTTAAGAGGTGACACAATAGCCATGTTTAAATATTTGAAGGGATGTCATATTGAACATGGAGCAAGCTGGTGTTCTGCAGCTCCAGAGACTAGGACACAGAGCAATGATGCAAATTAAAGGAAAAGAGATTCCACCTAACCATTAGGAAGAACCTATTGATGGTAAGAGTTGTTCTACAGCAGAATACACTGCCTCAAAGAGTGATGGAATCTCCTTCTTTGGAGATTTTCAAACAGAGGGTAGATGGCCATCAGTTGGGAGTGTTTTGATTGTGTCTTCCTGCATGGCAGAATGGGGTTGAACTGGATGCCCTTGGGGTCTCTTCCAACTGTAGGGTTCTGTAATCCTATGGAAAAAGAATAGCCTGTGTCCTATATTAACTAAGTAACCTCTTCTGCCCTGATCCTTCCCCTCACCCATCTGACAATAATATCATTTGCTTGTGCTCCATTTGTCAAAAAACAGATCTTCCTCAAATAGGTGGGGGAAAGGTTATGATCATGACTACAGTGTCACAATCACGACTAACTAGCAGTCAAGAATACGGAACATTTATGGATGAGTAAATCTAGTTTTTTGTTGTTGTGTGCGTTCAAGTCGTTTCTGACTTATGGTTCCCCCAAGGCGAACCTTTCATGGGGTTTTCTTGGCAAGATTTGTTCAGAAGAAGTTTGCCATTGCCTTCCCCAGAGGCTGAAAGAATATGACTTGTCCAAGGTCACCCAGTGGGTTTCATGGTCAAGCTTGGAATCGCACCCTGGTCTCCAGAGTTATAGCCCAACACTCAAACCACTATGCTACACTGGCTCTCATGTAAATCCAGGTAACTGTTCTATATTCGCAATAGCGAATAAGTCACAATTGTGACACTATTGCCATGATCGTAACCATAGCAGTTGAAATAGAATAATAGCACTATAACTGTAGTATGATATTGACCATAGCACTATAATTGAATATTGTGAAAGGCCCTCTTGGGCAGATCCAAGAAATTGCTACAAACACCTCCCCCAAAAAGAATGGAACAAGTGGACGCAAAGGTGACAACTACCAGAAAAATTCAAGATATTATATCAGAGAACTCATACTTCTTTATATCAATCTGGAAGAACTTTACGTCTTTGATCTTACAGAGATCTCATTGAGAAGAAGTTCTCATGAACTTACTTTCTGAGTCATCATGCCTACCTTTGAGCTGCAAAGACATCTTACCTTTAGATGTTTTGGCTGTGCTTTTCTCAGAAGCTGAGCCTCTTTTCGTTCCCGTTAATCTGACCCATAATTTCATTGTATTTGGAAGTCACAGCATTGGCTCTCCTGGTTAGCTGGGTGAGGATACGGTACAAACTGGACACATGGTAATAAAAGAAACCTTCCAAATCTTCTTCCTTGATCTCCTGTTCTTTCCCTCGGGCGACAATGGGAGGCTTCTGGTGGTCAAGAGGCACTAGGCCACCTTCAACAACCAGTTTGATGGATTTCAATAACATATAATATTCATATAGGTCTTTTCCACCAGAGCCAGAATCAAACACATCGTCCTGCGATTCCAAAGAGACCTCTTGCAGAAGGCTAGGAAACAGGACTGTTTGTTCCATTTTGTGGACGGCAGAAAAATATTCTTCCATGGTTCTGGGGGGAGATTTTGTTTCAGATTCTGGAACTTGCTGCTGGTTTATTAAGCTGTCAGTTGAGTCTCATGAAAGGTGGTTTGCTGTTACTGGTCTACTACCCACTCAATTGGTGGCAATTTATGAGCCACAGAGGAGGTGATTCGGGATATATTCCACTCAAGTGGCAAATGACACTCCTCTTTTTCCAGCAAATAGCATCCCTTCTTGAACACCCGAGCAAATGGTCAGTTTATCTTTCCTTTTTTTTAACTTTATTTACAGGTTGGAATGCTCTCAAACAAACATTGGACAGAATCAGGATGTTTGACCCCAGCAGAGGACAGAATATGCTGATCAATTCCGGCTCAGTCACTCTGTTCCTTGCATCAGATGCTGAGTGGAAAATTCCTAGCATTTCTGAGAAAGTCATTCCACTCCCCCATCATGTAAATCTGATAGTTTGAGATCAGATTTGCATTATATACAGTATTGTGTGTGTGTGTGTGTGTGTGTGTGTGTGCGTGCGCACGCAACCCAGTCAGTTGTGGGCGGCATAACCTATGGCAAGGATCCCAAAGTCAAGATTATAACTGAAACAAATCAGACAGTTTATTGATTTTTAGAGATAGACATACCAGTATTTGTCCTTCTCATTTTTTCCACATTAGTTTTTTTAAATCTCATAAGATAATTCAGTAAAATCTATGGATACATACGCAAAAACAAAACAGCTAATTCTTAGCTAGTGCTACTGACTACATTGCCATGTAATGGGGAGACTATCAGGGGAAAAGGTTGTTATTGTGTGTCTTCAAGTCCTTTCCAACTTATGGTGGCCCTAAGGTGAACCTATCATGGGATTTACTGGATTGAGAGTGTGTATGAAGAGCCATATAAAGATGAACCTCAAATTCTTAAAAGTGAGTTGGAAGCTGCAATAAAGGAAATGGCAAAAAAAAAAAGTCTCCAGGAACAGATGATATTCCAATTGAATTGCTGCAATCCATATTGACAGAGTCAACTCTAGTGCTAACCAACATATGTCAACAGATATGGAAAACAAAAAGATGGCCATCAGACTGGAAATAATCAATACACATCCCCATCCACAAAAAAGGAGACACAAAATGCAGCAACTATAGGCCCATAGCACTGATCTCCCCCACAAGCAAAATCATGCTTAAAATTCTGCAACGTAGGCTCCATCCGTACATGGAAAGAGAGATCTCAGAGGTTCAAGCAAGGTTCAGGAAAGGTAGAGGCACTACCGTTCCTGCAAACACACAATTGCTAATGGAGCGCGCCAAGGAATTCCAAATGAAAATCAGCTTTTCTAGCAACCCTAATTCTGCGCCATAAAACTGGTTAAATAATCAAGGGTTCAAACCCACACTTTTAAACGGTAAATTAAGCACTCAGCCTCATGGGCTGTGCCCATTAGTTTTGCCTTCACCCATATATGATATTCAAAAATCTCAAGTTCTTTCTGGATAATATCTGAAGAAATCTGCAAATTTTGGAAAGTTCTTGAAAATAAATGAACTAAATTCCTGCTCTTATTCAGTTCTTGACACTACAGAT
>NC_056524.1:7973726-7980305 GCF_019175285.1 Sceloporus undulatus
ATAATAATAATAATAATAATAATAATAATAATAATAATAATAATAATAATAATAATAATAATAATAATTTTTAATTTATATCCTGCCTCTTCCCGTAGGATTGAGGCGGCTTACACTCACACCAAAATACAAGACAGTCACACAATAATAAAATCCAATACGCAAATAAAATACAATGCAACTCTAATAAATTCATACAATATAAATAAATCTCCCTCCTCTCCCTACTTATATATATATATATAAAATATAATTTCTAAATATAACAATGATAAAATATAAAATAAATTGTTAAGAACATTAGTTAAAATAATCGAGACAGGAAGGAGCGGAGATGTTAGATAACCAATAGGGAGTGCTCAAAATGATGGTCAATATCAGTGGGGCAACCGAGTGCATTATCCAGGGAAGGCCTGTCGGATGAGATCCGTCTCAATGGCCTTTTTAAAAGCCATCAAGCATAGTAATGTGTTGGATCTCCTCCGACAGGTCATTCCATAGTTTGGGAGCGGCAGATGAAAATCAGTCGATAAATCCAAATGGAGCAAATTCTTATGACGCGGTTGCCTTTTTTTTGGTGAACCAGGATGGTGGAAAGTGAAGATGGGCGGAAAGGTTTCCTCGTCTTTCCCACCAGCAAGAGCCACACTTCGAGTCAGAAGGGGAGGAAGGGAGCACTGAAGGGCAACAGAAGGCAAATTGACTATATGCTTTACACAGAAGAAGGACTTTATCTCAAGTGGAAAGTGGCTAGATGCATCTTTCCAGACTTGTGTGGAACACACTGCAGTTTTTTCACATGCAAACCATTGTTTTGTGTTGCACTGGGAGGTATTGTTGACTTATACTGGCATAAACACTATTATAGACAAGACTGTACTGTATACAACATTGAAGTCTCCTAATCTGAGTTGTGTAACCAGCGCTACACTGCTTATGTTCATTGAGAAGATAATACAGTTGACCCTCCATATCCACGGATTCAAGCATCCACAGTATGAAAATATTATATCCATCTATTCTATATAGTCATCCCTCACAATTCGCGGGGGATCCTTTCTAATCCCCCTCTGCGAATAGGAAAAAACGCAAATATCCGAACTTCATTGGATATATTGGCTGTGTGCTCCTGTGCGTGGTCCCGCGTGTGTAGCGTGGGTGCTGACGCCTTTTTGTTCCACCTGGCTTCCCATCCATGGAAATTCAAGATCGTGAACAAGAAGTCCGCGAAGTAGAAGGGACGACTCTGTGTGTGTCTATATGTGTATAAATTCCAAAAGAACCAAACCTTGATGTTGCTATTTTATATAAGTGACATTGCATTTAATGGGCCCTGAGCATCCATGGATTTTGGTATCCGCAGGTGTGCTGGAACCAAACCCCAAGCAGTTGCCAAGGGTCCATTGTATTATCAACAGGAAACCAAAAAGCCAGGTTTGGGAAGCATTGATTGGGGGTCATGATTCTTCATATCCGCTCAGCAATGCCAACAAAACAGCACAAACAGTTCCTCTTTGGTTGCACAGCCTGGCAACACTGACCTGCAAACCCAGTGCTGCTATCATGTTTTTCTCATTGACTGTGCACAAGGAAATTTGTTGTTGTTACTGTTGTTGTTGTCGACCTTAAAGTCATTTCCGACATATGGCAACCCTAAGGCAAACCTATCATGGGGTTTTCTTGTCAACAGTTGTTCAGGGGAAGTTTGCCATGGCCTTCCTCTGAGGCTGAGAGAGTGTGACTTGCCCAAGGTCACCCAATAGGTTTCCATGGCCAAGCTGGGGAACTGAACCCTGGTCTCCAGGAAATGCAAAAGGAAATACACAACATCAATTCCCATTCAACAACCAATGTATTTGCGAGCCAAGACTGGCCCATAATATTTTCCTGCCTGAGAAAAAAGCACAAAGTGGCAACCCTCATATTCTATACATAAACTGTCAAGAGTGCTACTTTTATCTTTCTTTATCCAGGCTGATAGGACACTATTTCCCTCTATACTTGAGGAGAGGAAGCTAGTTTGGAGGAGAAGCAGTGTGGCACCCAACACTCTCCCTTAGCACCCCATTTTCACCACTTGACTCCCAGCATCTGCCTCCAGAGATAACCAGTGCACCCTGTCTAATAGTGGGGTTGACCCTGGTAGGAGTGAGTAACAAGAAGAAATCAGGCATGTGTGATGCAGCAGCTAAAAAGGCCAATGCGATTCTTGGCTGCATTAATAGAAGTATAGTGTCTAGATCAAAGGAACTAATACTCAGTGGGTTTCCATGGCCAAGCAGAGAATCAAACCCTGGTCTCCAGAGGTATAGTCCAGTGTTCAAACTACTACACCATGCTGGCTCTCCAAGAACGGATTCGAACCCACACCTCCAGAGAGCCTGGATCCCCGACTGCTTTGCTTGGCCACACTACTTCCTTACTGGCTTACTGTGTTCTTGTATGTGTTTTGTGCCTTGAAGTTGGTTTTGTCTTATGCTGCAACCCTAAAGTGATCCTATCATGGATTTTTCTTGTTCAGAGGAGGTTTGCCATTGCCTTCCCTTGAGGCTGAGAGCCTGTGACTTGCCCAAGGTCACCCAGTGGGTTTCAGGGCCATGCTGGGAATCCAACCCTGTTCTTACTGGCTTCAAAATGGCTTGTTTCAAAATGTAGTGCACTAGCTGAGTGGCATTAGGGAATGGTAGCTGTCTTTATTCTGCTGCGTAAGAGCTTTAACACCTACCCCAAAAGTCCTACTCTTATGTCACCACTGCTTGGTAGAGTTCTGGCAAGTAGGTGAGCAAGAGACCAGCCCTTCCAATAAGTGCCAAATATGTAGAATATTTTGCAAAACTGCTTTGAAAACATACAAACCCGCTAAATTTCAATTGTGGAGGCTGCTTTAAATCATGATACTAGAGACTGTGCATCATAATCATCTACAATGTGTAGTTTTATAGTGATGGAGCTACATCACTGACACAATATTCAACCATAGCTGCTGTCACACTGTGGAAATAAAACAGTTTGACACCACTTTAAATTCCGTGGCTCGATGCTATGGAATTCTGGGATATGTTTGAGGGTTGGGCTGTTCTGTGGTATAGGGTTATCTCCATGTATGAGGACTCCCCTCTCCTCAAAGTAAAGCCCCCTTTGGTGGGTCTATTGCTATATCAACAGATCTGTCTTCTGGGTTTGTGTGCTGAACAACATAATTTTTTTTCTCTGTAGCTGCTATCATTATTTCCCGCAATGCCCGCAAAACATGTAGCCCTCCAGATTTTATGGGATTGCAACTCCCATCCACCCCAGCCAAGATATCCAATGGAGCTGAATATTAAAATTGGTAGTCAGGTTCTATCTAGAGGACTACACTTTCCCTGTCTCTGGTGCTGCATGATATTGGACTAACTGGAAGGATGGTCTTATATGAGACAGCGTTGTATGATAGGAATTACTTTATTTCCCTAAAGCATTAGCAAATTTCAAATATCAGAAAGCAAGTGCTGAACATTTGCTGTTGAGTTCATAGATATCTCTTTGGTCAACAAAGATCAGTGCAAAAGTCATTCAAGTATAGTTGATGCAGCAATACTCCATGGAATAGATGTTGCGTTGAAGATCTCTCGGTATCAGCTAAGCGGCTCCTTCCCAGGTAAAAGACTGGAGCTGCACACATGTCCAAGTTTTGTCCTGCAAAATTGAAAAGGAAAAAGGTGTTCACAAAGGGGATTGAGACCTAATACAATTAACGTAAGACTATTTAGGGGATGCTACTAGGAAATCTAGTCTAAGCTTTGCAAAGACTGAATACTCTAAAGGAATATTTTCACTCCAAAGTAAAGACTTGGGATATAGCAAGTAATGACAAGAAAGAGTGCCTCTGAGAAATCACAGAAGCGTCAATCCTCACCAACAATTGATTCTTATTTAGGACTAAAGGATGGTGCTCCTGAGGCAGGAGATGACATTCTATTGCTGTAACACTTCTATACAAATAAATCACCAAAAAGGGCTAGAAGTGCTAACAAATTCCTTTCTTTAACTAGACTATCAGTCAAATAATTAGTATAAACTATCAGTAAGTAATGCAGCATCAAACAGACTATGTGGCACAGGCCCAAATCATTTTGCTGCCAGCAAATAATTCCTGAATGCCCACCCCAAAACCAAGTCGATAATCCTAATGTTAGCCCCAAATAAAGTAGACCCATGGAAACAATGAGATTTGTTTACATATTCAGCAATTGCTCAGCAATTGATTCAATGCATCTGCTTTTTAGCTGGAATTATCAGAAGGATTCAGTCCTTTGTATTCAAAGCTACCAGTTTATTTTGGCACGAGGGAGAAAATTCTGCAAGCCTATTTCCAGGCTGCTGCTGTACTGCAGAAATAAAGCAGTTTGACACCCCTTCAACTTGCCTAGCTCAGTGCTATGGAATCCTGGGATCTGTAGTGTGATGGGGCACAAGAGCTCTTGGACAGGGAATAGCTCACAAAACTACAAACCCCAGAATTCCATAGCACTGAGTTAAAGTGGTGTCAAACGGCTTTACTGTTTGCACTATGGGCAGTCTGAGTTAAAATAATGCCATAACAAAAGAAATATTGAAGAATTGTCTGCACTTGATCGATGCTCAAAAACCACTGCTGAGGTGGTGGCAACATTGGCTGCTGGCTATGAGGCCAGTGAATCCGCTTTGGGTTTCAGTCTGAACTGTAAGTGAGCTAGCTCTAAAACCCAATGTAGATACAGTTCCCCATGGGCACCAGAGACACCAGTTTCCCAAGCAGCTGCCTCACTTTACCTAATGGTAAGGCCGACACCTATGCTGCAAAATCACCCTTGTTGCTCCAGCTTCTACTGGTCAATGATGGCCAAGGAAATTAAAAATAGAAAATCAGGCCACAACAAGAAAGAAGCAGAGAAAGTTGGGTGCATAAGAGTATACATAGTAAATATCTCACCTTTGTTGTTCCTGGCCCTTGGTTTCACCACTGGAGATAAATTTGATTCTGGCTGATCTGCCCCATGATTTCGTTGTATTTGGATGTTACGGTGTTGGCTCTCCTGGTCAACTGCGTGAGGACGTGGTGCAAACCAGACACATGGAAATGAAAGAGTCCTTCAAGGTCTGCCTCCTCTTTGCCTTCTTCTAAACCGATGCTGAGCTTCTTCTCTTTGAGAGGCGCCAGCCCACCTTCGGCCGTCGACTTGATGGATTTTAGGAGCATGTAGTATTCGTACAAGTCTCTGTCACCAGAGTTTGCGTTGTTGTTGTTGTTGTTGTTGGCTTGGAATGTGCCATCCTGATCTTCTAAGGAGACCCCCAAGAGAAGACTGGGGAACATCACTGTTTGTTCCATCTTGCGGACGGCAGAGAAGTAGCCTTCCATGGCAAAGAATAGAGATGCTCTGGGGCTGAAGTTTGCCTCGATTTCAGTGTCCCAGGAAGACTGCAAGAAAGACTAGCGAAGCCAGCTTCGAGCAGTCATACCTCTGAGTCTCATGGTCTCAGTTTATAAAGCAAAATCCAGTCCTCCTGCCGTGTGTTGGAGAGCATGATTGGGATGGTCCCATGAGAAATCTGGGCACTCCTCTTCCAGCTGCTGAGCTGAATAGGCATTGATTTGTTCATGGTTGGCAATGTGAGTTTATTTACAGTCTGGATTCGTTCCCAGGCTCTTTTGCCTAAATTGGTGACTTGCCACCAATGAGGAGTTTGAGAGCTCAGGTCATCTCTACCAAAGGAGAAAGAAAGAGGGTCATATTGAGTCCTCAAGGCTGAAAGTGCATAGAAATCTCCAAATGCTGTTTGGCAAGACATGTGCCTAGTGGGTGGGAAGCCGAGCCAAGGCTGCAAAGGGGGCCAAGGAGACTGTTTCATCACTTGCCCTCAGTTTGCGAAACTGGTTCTCGCCACCGCTTTGACAAGCATTTTGAGACTGGACAAAAAGCTATTTTCAGAACAGATCTCTAACCACAAGACATTTGGCAATGACTTAAGTCTGGTAACCTAGGTCTCCTCCAAATATATCTTTACAAGTGTCAACGGCAGGATGATACTGGGAAAAGACATAGCAAGTGGCCATATATTAAGCCACTCTGTCTGTCCTTTAGCCTGGTACTGTATTGTGAATCCTGTGACAAGCTTTAGGGGTATAGTGAATCTGCACTGGGTTTTATGCCAGACTTTAGAAGGACTGTTCAAGGTGCTGAACCTTATTTTCCCCTAGTAGGTTCAACAACTTCGTTCATGTCTTTATGGTTGTTGTTGTTGTAGTGTGCCTTCAAGTCATTTCCAACTTATGGAACCCTATCATGGGGTTTTCTTGGCCAGATTTGTTCAGAGGAGGTTTGCAATTGCCTTCCCCTGAGGCTGAGAGTGTGTGACTTGCCCAAGATCTCCCAAGGCGTTTCAAGGCTGAGCTGGGAATCGAACTCTGGTCTTCAGAGTTATAGTCCAGCACTCAAACCACATCACTGACATTGACAGGCAACCACACTGGAAACAGCTCTCTCCAACAGCAGAGAGAGGACTGTCCTTTCACCTACAAGTTGGTTATACTTGGAGATGTCAGGAATCAAACCC
>NC_056524.1:7986944-8002387 GCF_019175285.1 Sceloporus undulatus
TCCGTTACCAGCGCCGGGGCCTCGGTCAGGCTAAACAGTTATAGTACTGGTGATTTCCCTCTAACTGCCATGGTTCCACTCTGTGGCAATTCCTGGGATTTGCAGTTTTAAGGAGGTACAATCTGAATCCTCAGCTCACCAAGCTATAATATCAGGATTCCATAATAAACAACTATGGCAGTTAAAATGGAATCGGCTGCTATAGTTATGAGTCATGACAGGGCCCTGAGATGCCAGCAATTGAACCCACAACCTTTGTCATCATTCGCTACTCAATTTTAAAAACTAAAGGTATCAGGAATTGACCCAGGATCCCATCATCTGCTATTTGTTCTTCTAGTTGGAAATGTCATAAATGTAATCCAGGACCTGCTACTTGATTCAGCCAGTGGTCCAAGTTTATTAGAAATAAATTACAAGGCACAGATCTTCAGATAATATTGTTCCCTACCAAAGACTTTTTTTTTAAAGGCAAAGTTATTCTCAAAGTCAGATCAAAGATATGGATCTTATCAACACGTGGGGGGGGGGAGTTGCAGTCACTCCTGTTCTAGCAATGCAAGCGTGATGTTTTTTTCACACCAGATCCAGAGTCACTCCTGTCTAGCAAGTGCGAATTAAGGTTAAAATGTGATGTTTTACACACCTGGTTGCCTTTCTGTTGCCCTTCCGAACTGAGGGGGAGCGAAGTCAGTTCTATCCATTCCAAGCAAGTCACGTGATGCGGATTAAGCAAAGGAGAGTGAGTGCACATTGTATTACCACACTGAAGGGTTCAACGATTCAAATCGGCACCCTTGCACTGCTCAGTGGGGCGCTGGATGCTGTCCCCTTCCCTACCCCCTCCTTAGCTGTCATCCTTCATCAGGGTGAAAAAGCAGTCAGGGATGATGGGAAGTGGCAGGTTGGCAGAGAGGGTGAGATGGGAGATGCAGGAGCAATTGGGGGATGATGGGTGGATGGCAGGGGGTCGCTGGGGCCAGGATTGGATGCAGGAAAAGGCAGAGGATCATGGGATAGGTTGTTGGGGTCCCTGGGGCTAGGATTGGGATGCAGGAGAAGGCAGATGATGATGGATATCTCCTGGGTCCTGGGGCCAGGATTGGGATGCAAGAGAAGGCAGGAGATGATGGGATAGGTCACTGGGGGGTTGCTGGGGCCAGGATTAGGATGCAGGAGAAGGCAGGGGATGATGGATAAGTCACTGGGGTTACTGGGGCCATGATTGGGGTGCAGGAGAAGGCAGGGGATGAGGGATAGGTTCGCTGGGTGCTAGGGCCAGGATTGGGATGCAGGAGAAGGCAGGATGATGGGATGGTGCCAGGGGGCAGAGGGGCGAGATGGGGTGAAGAGGAGGAGGGGAATGACGGAGCAGGATGCAGGGGGCCAAGGGGGGCAACTCGGATGGGTTTCCACACCAGACCAATCGAAGTGAAATCGAAGTGAGCTTGAATGCAAATTCTGTGAATTGCACTTTTTTTTCTGAATTCATCAAAATGAGGAGTCACTTTGGAATCACTGCGGAAGCACCACGGAAGGAGCTCCCATAGAAAGGAATGGGTCTGATAACACATCACATTGTGACGTGAATCCGCATCATTGGAAGTGCAGTCGTGTTGGACCTGAACTGCAAAAGCTCTAAAATCCCGTGTTATAAATCATTGATATCCACTCTTTATCTGCTGCTTGTACCACCTGTCCCCCAATTTATCTAGTTGCTGTTGTGTGTTGTTGTTGTGTGCCTTCAAATCATTCCAACTAAGGCAACCTAAGGTGAAAGCAAACTATCACAGAGTTTTCTTCTGGGCAAGATTCGTGTCAGAGGAAGTTTGCCTTTGCTTCCTCTGAGGCTGAGAGTGTGACTTGCCTAATGGGTTTCCATGACTGAACAGGAGCAAACCTTGGTCTCAGAACGTAGTCCATTCCTAAACCACTACACAACGCTGACTTTCTCAATTTATGGTATCTAGATTTGCCATAAACTGATGGGGTGCAAATTATCTTGAAGACCTGACTGTATTTGCCATGTGGAAATGGATTACTGTAGTAGAGACTCTGTGTCCTATGTTCTTCTTTTGTCATTTTTACAGCGATGCACACTAACACATATACACCTCTCTGGAAAATCTTCGGGTTGGAGTTGATTTAGTCGTTAGTCAAAGCAAATAAATGTTATAACTGAAATTGTTGCAGTTTCTTACTGCTAAGATTTATAAAAAACATTATTCGGAAACATAATGTTTTTCTGTTCTTCCCTTATTGTTGCTGATGATTAATGTTTTTAAAATTTTAAAACTGTTAAACTGCTACTGTGTCTGGTTTTTATTGTTATTTGGTGTGTGCATATGTTCTGTTTGGGAAATGGCCTTGTGTTTCGATGGTCTGTGACTGCACAAAAAATATTGTTTGTTGTTTTGTGTGTCTTCAAGTCATTTCTGACTTATGGCAACCCTAAGGCCTTATCATGGGGGTTTTCTGGGGCTGAGAAGAGATGTGACTTGTCCAAAGTCACCCGCTGGTTTCCATGGCTGAAGTGAAAAATTGAACTCTGTCTTCAGAGCTGTAGTCCCAGTGCTCAAACCACTATGCCATACTGACTCTAATATATTGTATGTTGTATTTATTGTGCTCATTCAAGCGGAAAATGTCAAGAATTGAACCCAGGACTGTTCCCTTTGCTTGCTGCTTGGTAGTGTTGTAATAGTTTTGGCATTAGATTAGGACACTGGGAAACCAGGGTTTGAATCCTGTCTTGGCTATGGATGCCCATTGTGTGATCTTGGGCAGGTCACATTCTCTCAGCCACAGAAGACGGCATGACAAAAACCCCGGAAGGAAAGGGCCGAGAAAAAGTATGTGATAGCTTCACCTTAGGGTTGCAGAAGTCAGCAATGAACTTGAAGGCTCACAACAACAACAAAGTTCTGAGTTGGAGGTGTCAGCAATTGAACCCAGGACTTTCCCTTCAGCTGCTACATGATTCTTCGGTCTCGAGATGTCAGACTGAATGCAGGACCTTTACTATTGTGTAGCCCTGCGGAGCTGCAAATATCAGGAATTGAACCCAGGCTAAACATGTGCTCGGCCAATGCATATGGTGCTCCCATTTTCTAACATTCTCTTTGCCCTTGTTCCCCCCAGCTTTCCCTCTAGTCTGGGTTCCCAGATGATTTGTTATGGCCAGAGAGAGGGAAGAGTAAGGCAAAGAAAAGTCATGGGCTGGTGAAAGGTTAAGCACACCTTCTCCATGTGCTGATTCTCTCTTTGGGACAGCAACCTCCCCCTGTTTTATAAAAAGAGACCTCAAGAGCAGACCAAAGTTCTCTGACTACAGTCCCACTTGACCCGTAAAAAATGACTTGTCCTGCACCCGCTAATTAGCCTGCTATCCTTGGGACAAGCATGGTATAGTGGTGTGAGTGTTGGAAGACTCTGGGAGACCTGGGTTCAAATCCCTGGTTTGCCAAGGAAGCCCACTGAGTGATCTTGGGCAAACCTCATTCTCCTACTCTCAGAAGGCAATTGCAATTTGCAAACCTCCTCCTCTTGCCAAGAAAACTATAACATATAGTTACCATTTGTTATATGGTTACATAACAAATGACATAAACCTTGGGAGATGGCAGAGAGTGGGGGGACATTTGGGCATAGCTCCCCAATGAGAAGTCTTATCTGAATGAAACATTTACTCAGTCCTCAAATTTCTATAATTGCAGTAGTTTAAAAATTCAGTTGAACATTCAGAAATGCAGATTAAGCGTCCAAAGTAAAGAGGCAAGCAAAGATACCAAGGAAATGTAAACACAGCAAACAGAAGACTTTTAGGTGTGAACAATTTTAAGTATCCCCCTCTCTGCAATGCTAGAAATGGAGCTGTAGGAAAATGTCATTTGAAGGAACACAAAATGTCCTCACTTTGACTTCCCCATGCCCTCTGTTGTCAGTATTTAAATAAGGTCTCATCTGCACTGCAGAAATAATCCACTTTGTCACCACTTTAACTGCCATGACTCCATGCAATGGAATTCTGGGTTTTGTAGTTTGGTGGGGCAACATATAGCTCTGACAAGGAAGGCTATATATCTCACAGAGGTACAAATTCCAAAATTACATAGCATGGGGCGGTTAAAGCGGTGTCAAACTGTATCACTTCTGCAGTGTGGTTGCAGCCTAAGATTCAAAGGGATGTCTATTCCAATTTTTCTTCAACAGGATAAATAGACGGCGTCCTTTGTTTCAGACATCAAAATTCTTGGGCCGACTCTCTGCGGTGCATTATGCGCCATTGATTTTTTCCCCTCCATATTTTTATTTTCTCGTTATTAAAAAAAGAAAACCAGAGACATGCATGGCACCAAGCTCTACATTCTGGGATAAAAGTTTTCAAAGTCGCCGTGCAGGATATCAGTATGTTGACACAGGTGAAATAGGCAGACAAAAAGGTTGCTCCATGCCATCTTTCCCTGCTTGGAGAAGGGTTTTCGGAGTGGGGATTTTGACACCTTTGGAAACATTCCTTGCTCCATTTTTAGAAAATTTCATCAGTGCCCTCCAATCTATTATCGACCGTTTGTCGGATTTTGCAAAGTCCCACTACGAAGAGTCAAGGTTCTATGTACAGTTTGGCTCTATTTTAGGGAGAGATTTCAGTCTGCAAATAAGAATTGCACTGCAGACCACAAAGAATAGAGTTGCCTCAGATGGACCAGGATAAAGGTTGCACGATTATGTAAGACAGGGCCGGGTGAGTGTCTGTGGCTGGCAGATATTCTGATCACGCTCTTTCTGTCTGCACTTCGCCCTTCGTCTTGCTACATAAATTGCCACCAACCAGGCCAGAAGGTAGAGCCGTTGAATACAGCTCACCTCATCTCTTTGCAGCCCAGTTGGGTTCCTGAAGAAACCCGCTAAGCTCAAGCCCAGAGAAGTTCTTTTCTTGCAGCCATGGAAACTTACTTCTCTGCCGTCCAGAAGATGGAGCAAACAGTGATGTTTCCCAGCCTCCTTCGAGGAGTCTCCTTCGAAGAGAGGGAGGATGCCTTTGAAGCCGATGCTGATGGTGCCAAAGACCTGTATGAATATTACGCCCAGCTGAAATCCCTCAAGCAGATGGTGGAAGGTGGCCTAGTGCCTTCGGAAAGCCACCGGCTACCTGGCACGGCCACCTGGGTGAAAGAGCAGGTGGCCAAAGAGGAACAAGATCTTGCAACACTCTTTTATTACCACGTCTCTGCCTTGCACCGCATCCTCCACCAGCTGACCAGGAGAGCCAACACCGTGACGTCCAGATACAATGAAATCATGCAACAGATTAACCAGAATGGCTTTTCTCTTCACTGGTGAACCTCAGACTGTGAACTGTACAGGTAAGTGATATCCAAGGCTGCATCTGCATCTTGAAATAATGCAATCTGGCACCACTTTAACTGCCATGGCTTGATGCTTTGGGATGCTGGGATTTGTAGATATTAAGCCTTCTCTGCCAGAGAGCTCTGGTGCCACAGCAAACTATAAATCCTAGGATTCCATAATATTGAGCCATGGTAGTTAAAATGGTGTCAAACCGGATTATTTTTGCACAGCCGACAGAGGCAAAAAAAGATATAAACCAGTGTCAGTCATAGAACAAGTCTGTTCCATGGCATGGGTCTGTGGCTTTGACCAAAGCTTGGGGGGAAAACCCCTTTTTGGACTATAATGCCCAGAATGCCATACTGATCAGGATAGCTAGAGAATTCTGGGAATTGTTGGTCAAAAGGTACAGTTTTAGGGGACATAGGCCTTGTATAATAGTGCTAGACTTTTATTTGGGGCTGCTGTTGTTGCTTTTAATGGTTTATGTTTTTGACTGATTTTAATATATATTTGATACGGTAGTTTAACTGCTTTTTAGCTGTTAGCTGTGAACTTTTAACTACGTTTGTTTTAACGATTGTAAGTAGCCTTAAGTTCCAAACTGGGGAAAAGTTGGGGAATAAATTCATAGATAAATAATAGTAATATCCTCTCCAAACGTTGGCCTTCACAAATTGTCACTCGAAAGAGTTTTCATTGGATTCCAATGCCTAGCATCCCCTGCCAGCATAGCTGCTATTTCCTATTTGGGGAATTATGGAAACTTCAATTGTTTAAAGTTTTAACTGCATAAAATGTAATAGTGTAAAGCTCATTGCTGTGTTGGCATGTCACTGGAAGTGACTTTCCAGAAATTAACATTTCGCTCATTTACCTTTAATTTATCTTTCATTTTCAGGCAAGTCTGATGTCCATCCTTGAGTGTCTATTTAAACAGCTTCCTGTGAAGAAACTGTATGACTGGACGAAAGAGACGTTATGAGCAACTGCCTTCTGAACACTTTTGTATGACAGCAACACACACACACTTACATTGAAAAGTTTGAAGGACTGACTTTCATGTTTTGTGTTATTCTATTTTATTTATACAGTACCTGTATTTAAACCTGAGGACATCCCGGTGCCTCAGGTGATACGATACTTCAGCATTCCTAATAACTGAAGGTGACAAGTAATACAGCTTTTTGTATTTCTCATTAAGTTTTTAACTGTGGTGATGATCTCAGAACACAAATAAATTGCTTATTTTTTATTAAACAATTGCTGCTGTTGTCGTTATATGCAGAGGTCTAGCTGTGCATGGTGCATTAAAGCATAAACACACACACACACACACACACACAATACTTTCATATATATATATATATATATATGTAGAGTATCTTTTATCCGGAATTCCAAAATCCAAAACTGCCCACAGGAGTCGCTGAGATAGTGACACCTTTACTTTGTGATGGTTCATGCACAAAATTATTTAAAATATTTTGCTTAAGATTATCTTCGAATATAAGGTGTACACAACATATAAATGAATTTCATGGTTAGACTAGGGTCCCTTCTCCAAGAGATCTCATTATGTACATGCAAATATTCCAACATCTGGGGGGGAAATCCAAAATCGAAGACACTTCTGGTCCCAGGCATTTTGGATAAAGGAGACTCAACCTATACTAGAAGAATTTAAGATACAGCCATGTTAGTCTGTAGTATCAGTATGTAGAGAGATCTTGTAGCACCATTGAGACTAAAGAAAGAAGTTAGCAGCATGAGCCTTCATAGACTTAAGTCTATTTCCTCAGATGCATCCCAACCAACCTCAGGGTGCGTCTATGCTGTAGAAATAATGCAGTTTGACACCAGTTTAAATGCTGTAGCTCCATCGTACAGAATCCTGAGATCTGTCATTTTACAAGGTTTTTAGTCTTCTTTGCTGAAGAGGGCTGGTACCCGACTAAACTACAAATTCCAGGATTCTGTACGATGGAGCCATGGCAGTTAAGGTGGTGTCAAACAGCATTATTTCCACAGTGTACATGCATCCATAGGTAGCAAAAGTTCTGGGGTGGGAGCAGACCTCAACCATACTCCCTGCATGAGCCTTACAGACATTCCCTCCATTTGTAGGCAAGAGCTGTGGGTGCCTCATAGCTCACACTGTCCCCAGCCCTGCTAGCCTGCTTCTCCGGGATGCAGTAGTGGACACAATCCCACCAATATTATGGAAGCACGGTGCACCCTCCATATCCATGGATTCTTTATCCACAGATTCAAGCAGCCATGGTTCGAAAAAGTTCCAAAAATATATAAATTCCAAAAAGCAAACCTTGATTTTGCCATTTTATATAGGAGATACCATTTTACTATCCATTGTATTTAATGGGACTTGAGCATCCATAGATTTTGGTATCCATAAGGGGTCCTGGAACAAAACTCCAGCAGATACCAAAGGCCCAATGTAATATTCAATGGCCATTCCAGTTTACTTCTGTATGTGAGCTGTGGTAAAAAAAGTTGCCCCATGTCTCTGAATTCATTCTGGGGTTATGATTGAACTTTAAAGGAGTTATGCAAGGTGCCACAGTTTTAGCATCTTGAGAAGCTCTTTTCAAGTTCACAGTAAAACTGTAGTAGATTCACTGCCCCTCTGATATGAGAACCACTTAGATGGGCATCATTTTTGCCTCAGGCAGCAAAATGGCTTTAGTCAAGACAACATCATCACCATCACCATCATCAATTCTGCCTTTCTCCTAATACAGGTACTCAATGCTGTGACCTTAAACTAATAGGTTGTTGTTGTTGTGTGCAGGGTGACCAGATGTCATAACTGCAAAAGAAGACAAGGCAATGTAAATTGTAGGACATTCGGGAAGAATATAGATCATTATAAAATAAAAGCTAAAAACATAAATATGGATATATGTTCCTGCTTCTTAGTTGTGCTCAAAATGGAGGACATTTTGGGATTCCTCCTGGACAGTATGTTGAAATGAAAGGTGTGTCCTGGAAAAGGAGGATGTCTGATCACCCTGTGTGGTGTGCCTTTGAGTCATTTTCAACTTATGGAAACCCAAAGGCGGCCCTATCATGGGGGTTTCTGTGCAAAATTTGTTCAGAGGTTTGACATTGCTTCCCCCTGAGGCTGAGAGTGTGTGACTTGCCTAGTGGGCTTCATGGTCAAGTGAGGAATTGAACTCAGGTCTCCTGAGTTGTAGTCCAAGACGCTATGCCACACTCTGTTTTTCTTCTATTCTAGCAAGCCTTCAGGCAAGTCTGATGTCCCTATGTATCCTCCTCACAGTCTGTAAGTTACTCTCTACCCCATTGCCTTTATCTCCAGGATTTCAAAGTCAGAGATAAGAGACACCTGATAATACTAGGCAAAGCATTCAGTAGACACATGAGCCAGTGTGGTGGAGTGCATGACATTTTGGACCTATTCCAACCTGAGAAGGTTGGGGAGGACACAATGCTGTTGGCAATAAAGAAGTAGCTGACTAGAACACACTAGCATAAGCAATCATTATCTCTTCAACCCTGTTTCTGGTCCTATGTTGGCATTTGGTGAGTCCTCTGTCAAAAAAGTCGTTTTCAAAAAAGATTTTAATTTTAATTTTGTTATAACAATGCCAAAATCCTCTGCATAAAGACTTACACTGGTTATAATACAAAGAACTATAAATGGTATTGGTCATGTATATGTGCCCTGTGTCCAGTTCAGGGCACCACAACTCAAAGATATTAGGAGAGCCAGCGTGACGTAGTGGTTTGAGTGTTGGACTATGATTCTGGAGACCAGGGTTTGAATCCCCGCTCAGCCATGAAACCCACTGGGTGATTTTGGGCAAGTCACACCACCTCAGCCTCAGAGGATGACAACGGTAGACCCCCTCTAAAGAAACTTGACCAGAAAACCCTGTGATGGGTTCGCCGTAAGTCAGAAACTTGAAGGAACACATCAACAATCACAATAATTGACAAGCTGGAGATTGTCCTGAGCAGGGCAACCAAAATGGTGAAAGGTCTGGAAACCTATGAGGGGAAGCTTAGGGAGCTGTGTATGTTTAGCCTGGGGAAAAGAAGGCTAAGAGGTGCTATGATAGCCATGTTTAAATAGCTGAAGGGATGTCATATTGAGGATGCAGCAAGCATGTTTTCTGAAGCTCCAGAGAATAGGACCCAGAGCAATGGATGAAAACTACAGGAAAAGAGATCCCACCTAAATATTAGGAAGAACTTCCAGATGGCAAGAGCTGTTCAACAGTGGAATATGCTGACTTGAAAAGTGGTGAAAGTGGTTAAAGACCTTCCCTGGAGGTTTTTAAATGGAAGCTAGATTGCCATCTGTTGGGAGGGCTTTAATTGTGTATTCATGCATGGCAGTGGGTTAGACTTGACTCAAAACACACATTAGACTATGCAAGCAACGGCTTTCTCATGTGGCTGCCAGCAAACCGTATACATTGATAGACTACCCCTAATTCCTCCATTAGGGAGCAAACTGCAGGAAATTCATATCATATCCATATTAGGTTCTTACCAGAGGATATGTCCTCAAAAGAGACCCTGGCTGTTGCTAAATTTCTTTCAGAGGCAGCCAGGATCAGAGCTCTGCAAGTACTAGTAAAAAGCCAGATGTGACTGCCTTACTTTCTGATTTAGTTTTTTAAACATTCTGTCTATACTTGTTTCATATTTTTATGTATTATGTTTCAATTTTATGTCATTATGTTTTATTTTTATGCACTATTTATTGGATCTTTGGATCATAATAAAGGATCTTGACTTGATGTATTATGTAGCTCTTATAATAGATACAGGTTGAGTCTCCTTTATTCGCCTTAGGGCCATCATAAGTCAGAAACAAATTGAAGGCACACAACAACAG
Source organism: Sceloporus undulatus (assembly GCF_019175285.1). NCBI lineage: Eukaryota > Metazoa > Chordata > Lepidosauria > Squamata > Phrynosomatidae > Sceloporus > Sceloporus undulatus. The sequence goes on from NC_056524.1 coordinate 7,997,188, forward strand.
ACCTTCCCACATACTCAGCCGGAGGCAGTGTGGAGGTGTCATCTGGATATTCCACCTCCCATCTTCTCAGTCAGTGGTATGGATGGCCTTGCAGTCTGCCTATAAAATTCCCAGGAGGTGGGGTGACAGGGTGGTGTTGGAGGGAACCAACCCATTGGTTCAAGATGAGGATAGATGTTTTGAACTTTAAAAACCTCTTTGGTATCTCAGAAAACAGGCAGGGCAGGTGCAAGATACCAGAGACACAGAGACAAATGTTTTAAAAGGTGTCAACAAATATTCAGGTCATGCTGCACTGGGTATTCAGTAGGTTTGTGCCATCCTAAAAAAAGAAGGGTACAGAGGTCAAGATCTGCAAATAAGGGAGGTCTATTTGATCAGGCAGCTTCACCAAAACTGTGGCTGTCAGTGCCAGGTTAGCATTTCAGGAGCAACTGCTGCTGCTTTGGACATTTAAAGATGGTTCCTGTTGTTCAAGGCAGAAAAGTTAGTTGTAAGAGCAGTTTTTTGGACACCAAACACTTCACTGGATCAAAAAGTATCCACATTGTGTGGATGTGCCTGTTTGTCCACATGCACATTGCACTACAATGGTCTTTTGTAAGCAGGGTTGGGGAAAAAGTTTAAAACATCAAATCCCACAGGCTTTTGTTGTTGTTGTTTTGGTTTAAACCGATGGTCCTGTGTAAATATCCATTTATCTGAAATTATGGGGAACTGAACATAGGACATTCTACACATGAAACACATTCTGCTTAGTGTCTCTCTTCTAGAGGATATGACTGTCTAGAGAAAAGGAGGTGGATTGAAAAATCTCAGGCTGAAACTTAGCTGGTGAGACACCTGGGATTTCAACAAGCCAGAAGGATTCTTAGCACTCAAGTTTATATTTCCTCTACAGATCTTCTCAAAATGGCAAGAGGAAATAAAGGCACATCTCTTCCAGTCACCATTTTGTGAGTGACTGCAGACATTTTGAGAGTTTGTGGGGCTATTTTCACATGTTTTCATATGTTTGGGGAACTTGCTGAGTAGTTTTAGGGCAGAAATTGCAACATTTTTTTTAAAATATGGTCCATATTTGCCCACGATTAGATTAGAGAATCCAATCAATAGATGAGAGATTATGGTTCAAATCCCTACAGAGCTATAAAGTCAACTGGGAGACCTTTAACCAACCTCTCAATCCCTCCCTCTCTTCCTCCTTTTCTTGTTCAGTTTGACAAACCTCAGAGGGCTGTTGAGAATATAAGTAGGGAACAGGAACTATGTGCATCATTTTGAGCAATATGGAGGAAAATGGAAAACAAATGTAAATAATAAATAATACATCTGGCAACCAAATGCTTTTGGGAAGCACATAAATGAGGCATGAAGATAATAGCATAACCCACTATGACTCCCCAGAAACTAATTCAGTAGCAGAACACCCGGAGGATGTAGACACACTTCTTGGCTGTGCCACTTATTTGTTCTTATTTGCTATCCCACTAGCTCCAACATACAGTGACTCTTTGAAAGAAAGACCTCCAAGAGCCTCAGTCTTTAACAGCCCTGCTCAGACCTTGCAAACTCATAGCTGAGTGAATCAATCCATCCATAATGCGGTTCTCCTCTACTCCTTCCACTTTACCCAGCACTGTCTTTTCTAACAAGTCATGCCATCTCCTGATAATTTCAAATTACAACAGCCTAAATGTTCTCATTTTGGCTTCTAGGGAGAGTTCCAGCTCAGTTTGCTTTCTGACACATATCTTGGTCTTTCTGGCAGTACAAAAAGACTGCTACTGATAGGAACCATTTAACACCATGTCCTCTTGGACCTACTGGCACATCTTGTGGCAGCAAAGTCCATGAATCAATAAAAGCTGACCTGAGAAATTTGCACCCTCTCCTCCCCAACCCCAAGATAATAAAAGCAGACTGTATTTATTCATAGTTTTAATGATAAGATTGCAGCCCATATTTAGATCAGATATTCTGTCCTAAATGCTGACATACATTTTGTGCAAGTCCACACACAAGATGGAAGGAGACACACTTCACAAAGTCTTCAGCGAACTGGGTGGAAGTCCTCCAGTACTTCTGCCATGGTTTTCTTATCTATCAAAAGAAGAGGAAATGCTAATAAAAAAAGCCAGCTGGTATGAAATTTACAAAGTGTTGACCACAGTATATAATCCTGACCCCAAATCCTATGTCAGTCTTAAATTTTGCACATAACAACATGGAGTGGGACATCTTCCTCCAATGTAGTCCCTTTCAGAACTGCTGTGCTACAACTCCCCTTATCTTCGATCAGCATGGGCCATTCTGCCTGTCAGATAGAACTAGGATGTTCCATGGTTATATGGATTTACTGAAAACATGGTGACAGGCAGATTCCTCCACTCACAACATTTGCAAGGGCTAATATGCTGGTTACAGGAGGGGATCAGGTCTAGATTCAATATGCTCCAGTCTGTGTTTCTCTCCCCAGTTTGAGAACCCTAAGCATTATTCATTCTAGATGTGACTGCATATTCATGTTTTTCCTATCATCCCATGGTATTTTCATGCTCTGGAACATGCTTCAAACAAACTTCATTTATATACCGCTTCATACCGCCTAAGCAGTGTCTAAGCGGTTTACAACTGTAAGCTAATTTGCCCCCAACAATCTGGGTACTCATTTTAGCGACCTCCTTGGAAGGACGCAAGCCTGAGTCAAGCTTGAGCCCCTTTCCTGGTCTTGAACTCTTTGTCATATATTTATGCAATATTTGCCAGTATGGGCCTCTAAACCTTGATTATGATTGAACTACAAGTTTCTTGAGCTGCTTGCTGAAAGCCTTACAAGATGCAGTAAAGTTCTGGAAAATACCTGCTATGTCTGTTACAAATTAAGTATAACTCTATATTGAGAACAGTTTGATGATCCTCCTGGCTTGAGATCCTCCAGAGTCATGGAAAAAGCATTTCATTGTAAAGGTCAGTTTCTCAACAACTTCAAAATCTGAACTATGAAGCTGGTTTGCTGAGAAATTACCACAGTTGGCATGAAATCATCACTCCTCATATGAGCAGCATTATAAGCAAAAGCAACTGACAACAAGCCAGGACAATTTAATAGTTTGTTGACTAGGATGCTAGGATACCAGGGTTCAAATCACTGCTCACCCATGGCAACCCACTGGGCGACTTTGGGCAAGTCACACTTTCTAAGAATTGGAAGAGGGCCATGGTAAATCTCCTCTGAAGAAATCTTGCCAACAAAAATCCAGGTGAGGGTCACCATAAATTGAAGTCGACTTGATGGCACAGAACAAAAACAAAAAACAACTGAAGTCCTGAATGTTGAGGTGGAACCTCTTTTCCTATAGTTTGCATCTATTGTTTCGGGTCCTGATCTCTGGAGGTGCAGAAAACAAGCTTGCTCCATTCTCAATATGACACCCCTTCAAATACTTAAACAGGTCTGTCATATCACCTCTTAACCTTCTCTTCTCCAGGCTAAACATCCCCAGCTCCCTAAGTCCCTCCTCATAAGGCATGATTTCCAGATCCTTCACCATTTTAGTCGCCCTCCTCTGGACATGCTCCAGCTTCCCAACATCCTTTTTTAATTGTGGTAACGAGAACTGGACACAATATTCCAAGCGAGGCCTGACCAAAGCAGAATAGAAAGGCACTAATACTTCCCTCGATCTAGATACTGTACTATACTTCTATTGATGCAGCCTAGAATCATGTTGACTTGTTTAGCTGCCGCATCACACTGTTGACTCATGTTCAACTTGTGGTATACTTGGACTCCTAGGTCCCTTTCACATGTAGTCTTGTGGGAAGCTCACAACCAGGGCATGAGCTGGTAGTCCTGACTGGTTAATCTCCCCATGGAGGCAAGTCTGCTTAAAACCATTTCACATAATAAAGTACCTATTTCCTTAAAGTCTTCAGGGTGGTGCCTTATGTACTCAAACAACTCTCTGTCCCTCCTTGCGTAGACGTAACTGGACCGTCTAACAAGGTAGTGGCCAAGGTAAAAGCCCACAGAAGCCCACAGGAGTTGCCGATGGACACCTGGAATACAACAAATAAAGAGTGAGAAATAGCTAGTAGACATCTGAACACAGCATTTCAAGTGTTCCGTCCCATTTATTTATGTAGCTGACCTGAGTCCCACTATTGGGAGAAATGTGGAGTATAAGCAAATAACAATAATACTTCACCTATCACTAGCACCTGAGCCTCAGCAATACAGTTGTCCCTCCATATTCACTAGGGTTAGGGGAACAAGGCCCCCATGAATATGGAAAAACCGCAAATAACAAAAACACTGTTTTTACCTGAGAGGACACCTCTCTAGGAATCTCTAGGTCCTCCAATGCAACTCTGTGGTCACTGTCCAACATACACTGACCATAGAATAGCACTGGAGTAGCTACAAATGGTCTTTCAGTGCAATTTTTAGTTAAAGTTGACTACGGAGTTGCACTGGAGGATCTAGACAGTCCTAAAGAGAACGTATTAATGAAACCCGTGAATAATCAAAGCTGAAAATATGGAGGGATGATTGTATAATGAATGTTTCATAATACGAAGCTCTAGATTCATTTGCAATTGTCCCATTTGACCAGCCCTGAATGAAATGTTCTTCTGTTTCCCTCCCTTCTCTCCTTAGGTGCATCTATACTGCACAAATAATGCAGTTTGACACCACTTTAAGTGCTGTTGCTCCAGCCTATGGAATCCTGGGATTTGTAGTTAGCCTTCTCTGCCAAGAAAGCTGGTGTTTCATAAACCTACAAATCCCAGGAGTTTGTAGGGTGGAGCCAGTGGAGTCAAAACGGTGTCAAATTGCATTATTTCAACAGTGCAAACGCATCCCTTATATTCACATTCCTCCCTGGCCCCATATTTGTAAAATTCCTTCATCCAGAATGGGGAACTTTTATCCAGTCTAATAATAAAGTTGCTATGAGGATTTGCAGAGAAGTAATAAATTATGTCAGACAGAGAGGTATAGTAGCAGGACTACAACTCTGGGCAAAGGGTACAAACCCTGGCTTGGCCACGTAAACCCATTGGGTGACCTTGGGTAAGTCACACTTTCTCAGCCTCTGGGGAAGGCAAAGCTGAGCCCCTCTGAAGAGTCTTGCCAAGAAAACCCCCTGCTTGGGTCGCCATAAGTTGTCAACAACAAGAGTGTGGTGTAGTG
>NC_056524.1:8002397-8018395 GCF_019175285.1 Sceloporus undulatus
GCTTCAATGTTGGATTACAACTCTGGAGACCAAGGTTCGAATCGCAGTGCGGCCATGAAAACCCACAATCATAAAAGCTACAAGTTGAGCCTCCTGTATCCAAAGTGCTTTGGAACAGAAGCGTTTTGGATTTCAGATTCATTGGGATTTTGGCATAGCTGCATTTGCCTGTATGTCCATAATGAGGCCTTGTGGGGAGACACAATTCACTTATGTATGACATAGGCCTTATTATACACACAGCCTGTGCGTCATTGTATGCAATACTTTAAATAATGTTGTGCACATGACAAAGTTTGTGTATGGAAACACGGGAAAGCAAAAGTGTCACTATCCTGGTCACTGAACCTCAACAATCATACAACCCTGGTGTAGTGGCTTGAGTCTTGGGCTCCGGAGACCTGGGTTCGAATCCTCTCTGCTCTGCCATGAAACCCACTGGATGACTTTGGGAAAGTCGCACTCTCTCAGCCTCATGGGAAGGAAGGAAGGAAGGCCAGGGCAAGCCTCCTCCGGACAAATCTGGCCAAGAAAAGCCCAGGGGAGGGTGGCCGTAACTTGGAAACGATTTTAAGCAGGCACACCACAACAACAACAACAAGAGAGTGTGGTGTAGTGGTTTGAGCTCAGTTCCTGGCGGTGATAGATTTGCCGCAGGATCTCCATAAACTGGAAGCAGAACAGCAACTGCGGCCAAAGGGGGAGAAGCCAACTGGCAGCCCTTGCCCAGAGGGAGACCATACTTGCCCATAGAGAGCCACGGGGATCTAGCCCCCACCATCCCCTATGGGCCTCCCAATGGGCAAGCCTTCCCCGACGCAGCCGGCAGCACAGCCCCTGAGCATGCACAGAGCGCCCGCCGGGGCCGGGACGGACCTGCGGCCAGGGCGGGCCTCCTGTTGGCGGCGTTCTCGAACAGGGCCCCGAACCATCCCATGAAGGCCCCCCAGACGGAGCCGTGGTTGAGCAGCGGAGGCGGCGGCAGCGAGCGGGCCTCGTCCGGGAGGCGCAGGTAGAAGCTCATGGCCGCAGACTCGAGGCCAGCTTCCCCCAGACAGACGGCGGCAGCAGCGGCAGCGGCAGCAGCAGCGGTGCCCCGGGCCCAAGGGCAAGGGAGGGTCCGTCCTGCAACGCCGCCCCCGCCCTTCCCTTCCCTTCCGCGCCTCGGAGACAAAGGTTCCGCCGCCCTTTGGTTCCTCCTCTCTGCTTGGATCCTACTGGGGCAAAATCCATCCATCTCTCCACATTCGCTGGGGAAGCCACCAAAAGACACAAACAGACAACAGCAACAACAGCCACAAACACGCCCCAGAGAACCTCTCTAGGGACCCCCAGGGCAGGGCCCCCAGCCTCTGCCAAAAGGGGGAACTGAGTCATGATGGAGAAGAAGGGGAAGCCCAAGGCCTTCATGGCCAGCAGGCAGCCATAGCCTTCAGTGGGGTTTTTGGGCCCTGTCTGGGGCCATGTTCTAGAAGGGTCTATGCCTCTCCGGCTATGGGCATCTCCAGAGAGAGGGCTGTGTGTGTCTGAGGTATAGGGTTTTCTAAGTACCAAAGAACCCAATCAAATGAATCAGGACAAAACAAGCAAAGCAGCCCTTTCCAATTTATTAATTAGTCTGGCAAAAAGGGCTGTTTTAGAAAATAATTAAACCCAGCATATCTTATAAATGAATATAAAAGTTACTTATGATTTAAACTATAAAAACAACCCTGTTATTCTTAACATTGCTCCAGTGTTTTATATATTTAGAAACTTAAAGCAAACATGATAAAAAAGTTTATCTAAAGACTCTTTCTTATACTAACTCATATACAGTATAACATTCTCTTTCAGTTAAAGGGCCTCAGCCTTTGACCTTAAGATTAATCCTTTAAGTGATTTTAAAGTTAAAGGAAAAAAACCTTTTAAGGTTACGCAAAGTATAGCCTTTTGTTCTATTAGATATATATTTTGATTATAACAGTATATATGTATATATGTGGATCCTTACCATCCATCCATCCATCCATCCATCCATCCATCCATCCATCCATATTAACCTAATTATAGCATATAATTTCTACTCTATTCATGTGTTTCTAACTCTTCATTTTCAAGATTTAATGTGCAGGTGCAGAATAATCCATTTGTGTGATTCAAAGAAGATAGATAGATAGATCGATAGATAGATAGAGAGATTTCTTCTTCTTTGAATCACACAAACAGGTTATTCTGCACCTGCACAGTAAATCTCGGAAACAGAAAGTTATATATATCCCACTCTTTTCCATGCCAGCCACAGATGCTGGCAAAACATGAGGAATAAACTGTTCCAGAATATGGACACATAGCCCAAAAAACCCATGAAAAACTATGGATGTCAGCCAGGAAAGCCCTCAGCTTCACCTGGACAAGTGTTTTCTCTAGCACAACTTTATGGTCAACTTCCCACAGAATTGCCCTGGAGGACCTAGAGATTCTTTTTTGTTGTTAGCTGCCTTCAGGTCAATCTTGATTCATGCCGACTCTGTGGCTGAGACATCTCCAAGACTTCCTTTCCTCCACTGCTCTGCTCAGGTCCTCTTAAGGTCCTCTGCAAGAGTCCATCCACCTGGCTTTCTTCTCTTTCTACTTCCCTCTACCTTTCCTAGCATTATTGTTTTTCCCAGTGAGTCATGCATCTTCATGATGTGCCTGAAGTACGACAGCCTCAGTCTAGTCAGGGAGGTTTCTGCCTTGATCTGCTCTAGGACCCATTTGTCTTTTTGGCTGTCCACAGTATCCTCAGCACTCTTCTCCAGCCCCCATCTCAAATGAATGGGTTTTCTTCCCGTCTCATTTCTCAACTGCCCAACTCTTACATCCAGGAATCTAGAGAACATATTAATCAAAACCACAAATATTCATATCTGCAAAAGTGAAATCTCCAAACGTAGCCGTGTTAATCCAGAATGGGGTTGCTACTGTGTGCCATCAAGGCGTTTCTGAGTTATGGCGATCCTATCATGAGGTTTTCTTGGCAAGATTTCTTCAGAAGAGGTTCGCTGTTGCCCTCCCCTGAGGCTGACTTGCCCAATCACCCAGTGGGCTTACATGGCAGAGCTAGGATTTGAACCCTTATCTCAGTCATAGCCTAACGCTCAAACTACTACACACTATGCTGGCTCTCATAACAGTATGCAAAGGGATCTTGTAGCCCTTTTTAGACTAACTGAAAGAGCTTTCATAGCCTTGAGTCTATATCCTCAGATGCATGGGGTACAGTGGAAAGTCCTGGGCCAAACCTATATAGGAGTCCGTGAGCATGTCCATAGGAATGCAAACCTTTGTGGGTGTGGAGATGAAGTGACAAGTTCAGTTTTAAATGCTGTTGGGGGACATGGCAGGAGGATGTTACCTAACGGCAAGGAGAGTACATAACTACGGTATATGAATGAGTATTGGAATATAGTGTAGGAGCCAAAAAGAGCGTATGATGAATTGCCCAAGAGAGCCCTCATGAGGCTGGGGGTTTAGCTAGTGTAATGTGTGTAGTGTGCCAGGAAACCACTGTCTCTGTTCAACTCACTGCTGATGGACTACGGCTTTTTGTGGCATGAGAAACAAACATTTTGTAAGCTATCACAGCTAATAAATGTTGAACTGAATCTATTGCTCTATTATAGACAATTTGTCTAATCGTCTTTTAAGAACACAAGCAGAAATGCATTGCAAGATACACTTCAATTATTATTTTTCAAACAAGCAAATATATATAAAAATCTTTTATTTACACTCTTCACCATGCATGATTGCAATTTAGCTTCTTTTCTAGAGACCAGGTCTGAAATACCTGTAATCTTATACATGTAATTATAAGCAAGGAGGTTCATCCATCCATTTAAATTCCAGCAACCAGTATTTGGCACACTCAAACTGAAGATTAAAAAATTATATTAAAAAAATCTTAATTTGAAGTCCTTTTGTAAACAAGGTTTCTTCCGTCAGATGCCCTCATTTCACACAGAAACTGTCCAAGTTTCTTTAAGTATTTTACAGTCCACTTGCTTCCTTCAAAGCCCTTAAGGAAACAGGAGCCATTTGTAGAGCAAGATGCAGCATCGATCAATGGACAATGATCCTGAGTGCCAGATACAGCTACAATTTAGCATTGACTAATTTTCTGAAAGGAGCTCTGTGGACTTGATCCATGTGTAAACATTATTATTCTGCCTTTTGCCTGAAAGTTGGTGGTCTCCTGAAGGCAGAGATGTACAGTTTGAGCCAAGCATACATGATGCCTAGAGCACAATACACAGAGATGAGCATTAAGGGCAGGAAAGGAAACTTTGACATCCAGGCTGTGAAAGGAAACACAATTTCACAGAAAATTTCAAGTGGGATCAACCCAGTGAGGTAGAGAGTTTCCAGCCAGTTAAGCAGAGGCCCTTCTTTCCTGGAGAGAGGAGAAAGGGAATAGAGATGGGATAGAGAAAGTATTTTAATGTTATTTTCAATGAGCTGCTGTTTTCTACAAGCAATGATAAATATTCACAAAACTAGGTTGAAGGATTTTTTTAAAAAATCACTATTACGTTTCAATACGTTGTCAAGCCTCTTTTTCACTACAGTCTTATAATACATGTACTAGACAAGAAATCCCATTGAATATAGTGGGACAAACTTGAGGTGTTCAAATATGTCCCACGATGGTGCACACCTACAGTCTTATGTGGAAGAAAATCCCATGAAACTCAGTAGGGCTAAGAAAAAATCCATGGGATTAGATAGTATGATACACAACCCAAATCCCCCAGGAATTTAGAGAATCATTTCCTCTCTTTCTATACAAATTGTTTAAGTCATTACCTGAATACGGCCTTCAGTGAGGAGAAGCTGTACACTGTGAAGAGCAACATGAGCAGTATTTTAATTGGCAGTTCTGAAATACAAAGAAAGGATGGTAAACTTTATGCACCAGCTTACTTATATTTGAACTAAAACAATAAGGAGGAGAAGGCAATTTCCCTTGTTTTCTGATGATGTATATTATAATACGCATATATCAAGAAAAGGAGCCTGCTGTTTTTACAAATACCTATATAGGCATGTCAGCTAACAAGGCCTCTGACTATGACTAATTTTTTGTATTTGCCCAGCCCTGCCCATCCTCTGTCTAGCTGAAATTCTTAGAAGCACTGGCATTGGGAGGATGGTGAAGGAGGGCTAGAGAAGCAGACCTTAATGTGAGGCTTCAACAGCATGCCTGCATTAAATAATGCAATAAACAAAGCTTAAGCTGGGAAAGAGTGGGATTCTACTACTCTATTCATAATAGAGGCTACTACAGCTGTATGTATTTGCATACAACAGACAAGGTAAACAGCAGCTCCACCAGAATCCCATACTGAGCATGTGTGAACAGCAAAACAGAAAGAAAAAAGAAGAGCAGACAAGCCCTCCTTGTCAGCAACCTCTAACATGTAAAAATGCATTTTTAAAAAAAGGAAAAAAGAAGTAAAAATGCATAAATCTGCAAATTTGACCACTAAAATGGTAATGAAGAAAAATGGAGGCTGGTGAAAGAACCGCTCTTCATTTTTGTTATGTAGGAAGCTATCACTATTCTTTCAATGCTAACTCTTCTTCTGGCACATAATTTTCTGTTAAACAGGTAATGATAAGAAACACATGTCCTTCACCAACTGAGGTATTTTGTTGCTAATGTTAACTGCATCAATATTTTTAAAATAATGTGTTTCTGAAATAATGTGGGAGACTTTTTGATTTCATTTAAAAGGTTCCAGCTAAGTCAAGGAAATACTCCTAGTTTACCTGTTTTTCAGTGTTCCAGCACACATCACAAACATCTCACCAGTAAACTTTCCAACCACCCTGTAATGGATGGGTCATGCTGCTACACTTTCCTGCCTTTTTCTCCAATGATCCCAATCCTCCCCTCCACTTGATTCTCACAATAGCCCTATGAGGTAGGTCAGGCTGGTAGATAATGACTGATTCAAGTCACTCAATGAGCCTCATGGCTCAGTGAAAACTACATCCTGGTTTACTCAAATTCTAGTACATCCCTCTAACCACTACACAACACTGCCTCGTTATCTTTACATTGTGTAGGGATAATTAACATTCCAAGTTGAGGGTGGTGGCGTAGCAATAACCACTTCTTAAGCCCTTGAGAAGTGAGATCTGAACTCCTGACTTTCCACTTTGTAGTTCAGACTCTTAGTCACTATGTTACTAGGGATAGTTTACTCAGGCTGCATTTACAATGCAGAATTAATGTAGTTTGAGACCACTTTAGCTGCTGTAGCTCAATGCTATGGAATTCTGGGATTTGTAGTTTTGTGAGCTACTTAGCCTTCTCTGTCAGAGCTCTGGTGCCACACTAAACTGCAAATCCCAGGATTCCACAGGCTAGAGTCAGGCAGTTAAAGCAGTGTCAAATAGCACTAATTCTGTAGTGTGGCAGCAGCCACCCAGATGAAGAAATATTATGAAGTGATGGGACATCCCAACAATAAAAATGAGCAGCTCTTTTTCCAAATAAGTTAATGGAAACCCTTATGCTACTTTAGGGTTACAAAAATAGAAATCCCATGATGGAAAGCACTTTCTCACTTCATTTAGCACCAATAAGAAATACAAGGGGCAGGAGAACAGTATCAAAACAAAACAAGCTAGCCCCACTCATGTAGCCCTGAGATCACAACCACTGTCCTTCCTTTCTGTAGCTTCTATATTTTCAGAACAGGCAAACCTTCTTTCTGATGTACTTCAATGTAGCTTGGGAAAGTTTGTGTTTTCTGGACCAGTGGATCAAGTCACTGCCCCTAACAAAGTCAAGAAGCATTTGAGGCAATAAGTGTGAAGAAACTTACCTGGTGCTGTGAACAGCAGGGGAAAGAGGGAAAGATGTCCAGTAGTAGCCAGAATAAGATAGACACCAGCATCTCTTGACCTTTCCACAGACAGCAAGCTTTAAAAGAAAGAGACAAACCAGTTTGGGAAAGTAGCCACCAGACATAACCGTCTAATTAAAAACAATAATAATTGTAAGCCACTCTGAGAGCCTTTGTGGCTGAAGAGCGGGGTATAAATACTCTAAACAAATAATAAAGAATCAAGCAAAGAATCTTCCTCTTGAACTCTCTCAGTACTGTTATACCCTGAAAGCATAATTTTGTGCATGTCTACTCAGAAGTTGAGCCCATTATATTTAATGGGCCTTACACGCAGGTAAATATTGTCAGGACTGCAAGTCCACTTGATGAAATGGATCAGTGGTCTAACTCATTTTTCAGCAGTGCCTCTGGCCTACAGTAACAGAGAAAACAAGGAATCATGGGTCCAAATTAATTTCCTAGCTCCTCCGTTCTGCAAGAAGCTGCTTTACATCTTACTTGCTTCTAAAAGTAAAAAGAGCAGAGCTGTTCAAAGATCAAGTTCTACATAGCCAAAAGAACTAGAAATCTGCTCTAAAAAAGACAACAACTGGAATCTTGGAATGACAAGGGACAGTCTACAGTTTCTGGTGTGATTTTAGCACCTATGTCACTAGTATATAGCCTGAATAAAATCTGGCTTGGAGTGGACAATAACAGAAGGCTTCTCGAATGCAATCTGAACTCCTCTCCTGCACACTTACCTCAAAGGGAGAATGGCAAGGAGGATTGCTTTCTCATGCACATGCCAGCCAAACATGAAGGAGCTCAGTGCACAGAGAACCAAGCAGCGCAGGAAGCCTTGGGGCCCTTGGGGTTTAAACCAAAGACAGAAAACAGAGGGCTAGAAATGACAGGCAGAAACAAAGCTTCAGTGGACATTTTGGCATCTGACACATAGGTTATCATTCTATGGTTCTTGTTCCTAGTGTGAAAGGAGCAAATCACTGCTGAGCCCTGGCTTTTATGATCTGCTTGCCGATGCCAGAGAAAGTTACATTACTTTTCAGAGATTCTAGATACATCTACACTACACATCAGTTAAATTAGCATGGCTCCCAAATAATGAACTCTGTAGTTTTGAGGGAGTGTCAAAAAACCCTAACTATTAATTTTGTACTAAACTGTTTTCAAACAGAGGGCTAAAAGAGTACCAGTAGAACAGTCAGAACTCTGCCCCAGATTCCCCGGCATTGCAGATAAATCTAGCCAAATGGGGGCCCCTCTACCTGCTCTCACCCTATGGCCCTCCTGGAGGCTCTGGGCCCTTTTTGGTGTGTGGTCTACCATCTGGAACACTTGACCTTATATGCCCGTGCCTGCTTAGCGCCCCTCCATTCAATCTTGTGTTTACAGTCAACCTACATCCCACCCTGTTCTGTTGCATGTGCAAACAAGGGTCAACCAAGAACAGAGCACTGAAGAACAAAGTCATCTTTCTGCAAATACAGCAAGAGGTATGTATTCCTACAAAATGTGGGCAGAACAGCACAAATATTCCCAATATAGAACAGTCAATCTGTGTACAAAGAAATCCAAATATAGAGTCTGCATTAAATCTTCTAATACTTCCTCAAGGCAGTAATTCTTTTTGTGTGGAAGTTTATAAAGAGAGGTTGCATGTCTATCTGTCACAGAAGTGCTTAACTGTGTATTTCTGCATGGCAGGGGTTGGACTAGATCAGTGATTCTCAAACTCTGGCTTTCCAGGTGTTTGGGACTTCACTTCTCAGAATCCTAGACAACTAGCCAAGATGGCTGAGGCTTCTAAGAGCTGAAGTCCAAAACACCTGGAGATCCAGAGTTTGGGAATCACTGATGGTCCTCATGGTCCCTTCCAATTATTATTCCTTTAGCCAAGTTAGTTTGTGCTAGTCTAACACTGAAAGACCTAGTAATGGAAGAGCTGCCAATGTTAAAACACTCTTGAATCCTTAAAAAATATCCTGATATGCAGAAAATGAGAATAGAGAACTTCTCAATTGCCTGTATCTGTAGCTTAGGAAAAGCTTCATTTATTAAACTACTGCATATCAGACTTTGGTTGGGCTGATGAACTTTAGTAGCCCGGAAGTTATACTGCCAATTCCATTAGCCCTCACCATTGGGAATGATGGCTAAAGGCATCTAGAGGGTGAGAAGTTTCTCATCCCTGAATCAATGCCATAAGGGGAATAAGCCCCAATTTTAATGAAGTGAGATCCCAAATGAAGCTATCCACACCAAATAAGAATTTATCATATCTTAGAGGCTAGGATTTACCAGCATAAAGATGGCAGTGCATGCTAAAGTTGCCAGTGGAGTCACTGAGGGAAGGACAGTGTGTTGAAATTCCTGGACTAGTCCACCAGTCATGATAGCCTTGGGCATCTTTGGTGGGTTGAGGAATTTATATTTCAGACCTGTGGGTTAAAATGAATGTTGTTTAGGAAAATAAACATATCATTTATTAGTTTCTCTCATGAATGTGAAGTCTCAATATTATTTGTGCCCAAGTGATAAAGTTTAGAATCAGAGCTCCTGTTTGTAGTCATTTCATTAAAAACACCAAAGCAGATCTGGCTGAGATGTCACATACAGACAAGATGATCAAACTCTTTAGTTTATATATTTATTTTTATTTAATTTACTTCCTGCTTTTTTCTAGACATGGGACACAGCGTGGTTTACAGCATAGGTTAAAACAAAGTACAGCTAAAAATCTGACAATTAAAAAGTTAATGAAATAAGCTGTCCTAATTAAAATACCAGTAACTTTAAACTGTATAAAAGCACTTCTAAAAAAAAAATAATAAAAAGTATGGCATTCTCCAATTAAAAGATCTTTCTGTATAACCAGCTAATAGCTGAATGCCTGGTTAAGTAACACAGTACAAGATTTTTTTCTCTAAAAATGCCTATACAACAATGGGCCAACAAAACACAATGCAGAAATAATCCAGTTTGAGACTGGTTTAACTGCCTTGCTCAATGCTAGGGAATTCTGGGAACTGTGGTTTTGTGATACACTTAGCCTTCTCTGTCAAAGAGCTCTGGCACCACAATAAACTACAATTCCAAGGATTCCCTAGCACTGAACCAGGATAGTTAAAACGGTCTCCACAACTGTGTTTTGCACCAAAATCTCTCCAAAGCTGGAAAACCCAGCCATCAGGGAAACCTAAGAATCTTCTCTGACATGTAAGAAAGAACTGATGTAGACATCAATGTAAGGCAATGTAAGAAGTAAACCTGTGGTAACGCACGGGAGAAACCTATCTTCCTGCCTAAGAATTTGTGGACTGTACTGTGAGCCATGACACCCACCTGTTTTGGCACATATTTTGAACTTTTCTGATTGGTCTTCCAAGCTAGTCAGATGAACATACAGGTAGTGAACTTTCCATGCAGCTTCTGCATGCAACGTCTGTCAGACACAGTGCTGGATCTGACAAGCCACTTTCCCAACCCTGTAAGTGTCCATATTTCATATATTCCTGTGCGTATTCTGAAATGGTAAGAATGGTGTACAAGTGTGGTGAGGGCTATTTTCTTGTGCTTTCAGAGGATGTTCAAATAAAATGCCCACAACCACTGCTCACTCAGTGAACTGCTCATTCACGGGCAGTGTAGGCCAGGATTAATAGCTGTTGTTGACCAAAAAACCTGGAGGACACCTGTAGCCTACACTGACTGCTGTACTGGCTGATTATCTCTTCAGGCAACTACCTCGAATCAGAATCTTACAACAAGTTTTCTCAGTTCATGTATTCTGGATTAAGGTACTGTACCAATAACGGAGAGAGCTTTGTCTATGGCATTGTAGATAGCCCAGAAGTTAGGAGCCCAGTATGCATGACAAAGGCCTCTCTTGAAAGGGAAGAGTCGAGAGAGGACCTGTGGCAGCTGACCCTAAATGGAAGAAACAATACTGTTAATCTTCTAATAAGGACTTTTAATCACTCACACCAAGAAAAAAACAACACCCTTGTTATATTCAGGACTCAATATGAATTTTTAACTCTGTTTTTATTGGCTATGTCTTCCCCCCTCTGACTTTGTTTTTATTATCATTTATTTAAAATCATTTTAAATTATTCTAAGAGGTCGTGGGTGATTTGGAACCATGTCCATAATAGTGCCTTCTTATGTGTTAGACATATCTTACAAGGCTCTTAGAAGGTTTCCTTGAGAGCTAAGCTTTCCATCTTGGAGATATTTTGGAGTGCAGACATTTTCAGAGGAGTCCTGTACTGTGCTCTTCCTAAATAAGATTGCAATGTGGTAAACAAGGGGAGCTATGTGAGATAAAATCCAGATGAACTACCTTCTCCAAGCTCCTAATTCTCAACACATCTTACAGATGCGAACACACACGTATGTATGTATCTCCCAATTTCAGGGAACGAATGTCCTGCACAACGTCATAATTTGGGAAGAAGAAGTGGGCTCTTTAAGGTAGTACTTCTCAAGTTATCTGATGGGAAGGACCAGCTATTTCCCCCCCAACCCTTCCTGTTGTATCAGGGACGAGTGTGATATTTGTGTAACAAGGGTTTAATCCCCACAGCCTGGAAATTCACTGTGGGCTAAGTTCAGTGAGTGTATTTTGAATATCACTAGTTTAAGAGAGATCAAGGTTCTTACCCAGGCAATAAATGGACCCAGTGAACATGCAGTAACAAAGCATACAATTAATCCCAGGGCAATTAAGCGAAGAAAGCTGAAACTGTGCCATCGGACGGATCCATCTAGAGAAAAATGAGACATCAAAATTAATACAAAAATATACATGGAAGAAACCAATGATATCATGATATCAAAGAACAAGACACTTTGGCTTGCTATTGCATCTGTTTAATTTATACATAGAATATCTCTTATAGAAATGGGCATTAGACATTCTCAGAGGAAGGAATTGTGAAAACTGGGGGAAGGAACACCAACAATTTAAGATATATGTTTGTATACATCTTCATGTTATCTGTTAATTTATGGTGACAGCGTGAATTTCATAGGGTTTTCTTAGGCAAGGAATGCTCAGGTGGTGGTTGTCCTAGTTCCTTCCTCTGAAATATAACCTACAGCACTTAGTATTCATTGGCAGTTTCCCACTGAAGTACTGAACAGGGCTGACTCTTTTTCACTTCCAAGATCAGACAGAATCTGGTGCCTTTAGGATATGTAGACTACATTAAATTACTAGCAGAAAATAACAAAGACTCAGGAAAACTATTAATGAATATTAAGGAAGAAAGTGCAAAAGCTGAATAGCAGCTGAATAGTGAGAAAAGAAAAATAACAAATGATTTACATAACTTCAAAGTGGATGATAAAGACTTCATAAGAAGATCTTTTATACTTTGGCTCTGTCATTGACTGATTGCAGTCAATGAATCAGAAGATTACAATTTAGAAGGGCAGTTATGAAGGAACTAGGTAATATCATCAAGTGCTAAACTACAGTTGTCCCTCTTTATCCACAGATTCTTTATCCAGAGTGTCAACCATCCACAGCTTGAAAATATTAAAAACAAACATAAATTCCAAAAAGGAAAGCATGATTTTGCCATTTTATATAAGGGACACCATTTTATTATGCTACTATATTTAATGGGGGCTTGAGCATTATGGATTTTGGTATCCATGGGGGTCTTGGAACCAAACACCACAGAATATTAAGGGCCCTCTATATATAATTAAATACTGAAGTTGGAATAATCCATGCCATCATATTCCAAAATCCTATACAGTGGTGCCTCGGGTTACGAAATTAATTCGTTCCGTGGCACCGTTCGTAACCCGAAAAGCCTTCGTAAGCCGAATTGCCATAGGCGCTAATGGGGAAAAGCCGCGATTCCGTGCGAAAAAGCCGAAAAAAAGCACCAAAAGTTTTTTCGTAACCCGAAAAAACATTCGTAACCCGGAACAATGTTTTCCTATGGGATTTTTTCGTATCCCGAAAATTTCGTAACCTGGGTATTTCGTATCCCGAGGTACCACTGTATAAGACCATCAAAAGTACACAGTGAAGAAAGCTGAAAATTAGAACATCAGTTCCTTTGAAATGTGATGCTGGAGGAGTTCTACAGATATCACTGACTTCCAAAAAGACAATTAAAATGGGTCTCCAGGAAAGTCAAGCCTCAACTCTCACTAGAAGCCAAAATGATTTAACTGAGGCTATCATACATAGGACATATCATGAAGTGACATGAGTCACTGGTAAAGACGATCAAGTGGACGGCAGTAGGAAAAGAGGGAGACCACACTACACACGGATTGATTCAATCAAGGTAGCCATAGCTGAGTTTGCAAAACCAGAGCTGATCTGTTAATGACCAGAGAATATGGAGGTCTTACTACAAATCAAAGTCAATTTACAGTAAAGAACAAACAGAACCCTATTCTAGTTATGCTACCATCACAGATTTCCATTTATGTAATGTTCTGAAAACCCATGGGTAAAGTTCTGTATAATTTTCTACTTATATAAGATTAATGAAGTCTTCCTTCTAGTTACTACTTGTTCTATTGAGCCCTGATGTAAGAAAACAGGATTGTAGGAAGCAATAACATTGTATTATACTGATGAGGAATGCGTGCTAACATACCTTCCCTTAACCCGCATGATACCACTGGGAGGATTTTGCATTCTCTTGATGAACTATTTTGAGAACACACTTATGCCATTCAACTGTCAGTTCCCAAACCCCTTGCTGCTCTTCAAATTAAGAAATCATCCACAACATGCCTGGATTATTTGCAGTGAAGCAGTAGGATCGAAGTAGGTACATGCCATATGCTGGGGCTACGTAGAGGTTGATGTGCTTGAGGTATAAGAGAATAGCAAAGAGAAAAGCTCCTTCTAGATGCCTTTTCTGAAAGAAAGCAGGGATGGGGAAGATAAAGGTGGTTATTTAAGGGAATCAAGTGTCAAAAGCGTATACAAAATAATGCAGAACAAGAGCTGGGCGAGTTATCTGTTGCTTGAGTGGGTGCTTTAAAAAAATGAAAACAGAAGAAAGCCCACAAACTAAGCCTGCTGACATGTGCAGAAGATGGTCAGGACATGGCAAAGCATCTATTGAATATCTGAATCTAATTTCTAAAGATTCTGCCCACGTGTATGCCAAGTATTCTCTACTCTGATTGGCAGGAGCCTATCTTCAAGACCTATCACAGATCTTTCCTAGTCTATTACTTGAGATCCTTCTCTTTAGAGATAACAGGGACTGAAGTGGAAACCTTCTACACGCCCTGGATGGGATTTACTTCAACACGAGATGGAGTCCCAGCATAATACCGCCCATGCCCTTGATGAATATACAGCATAAACTAGTTTGTGGCCTTGTTCTACAACACCCACGAGAGAACAAAATTATTCAGACTCATCAAGCGCAAATGTACCAAGCAGTTTTGTCTCAGATGGAGTAGACAGATATGCAGAGTGGCCTTGCAATTAGGGACTTGTAAGGCAAACTTGTAGGGTCACTGCTTAAATACAAAGGTTATTTAGTTATTTTTATTATTAAAATAAATTTTATTAACACAACTTTCATTCAGCACTTAAACCAACAAAGATAAAATCAGCAAACAAACACTAACACATAATACAAAAAGAAAATAAGACAAACAATAAAGACAATCAAATATCTATTCCCCCCACAGCTCCATGCTTAGCCTCAGAGGCAGGTGGGAAGCCTTCCCTCCATTCCAACTGTCATTGCCCTGGTCTCAGAGGGGGAGAAGAACTGGCAGTATCTGTTGGACTTGATCCCCTTTCCCACTGCCATTTCCTTCTTTCTCTTTTGTGTCATGTCTTTTTAGATTGTAAACCTGAGGGCAGGGAACTGTCAAATTAACAATCTGTAAACTACTCTGAGAGCATCTATTTCTGAGGAGCGGGGGTATAAAGACATTAATTAAATAAATAAAAATCACTTTCCAGTTTATATATTAAAGGTTATTTATTAAGAGATTTTTTTCTCTATCCATTAAGATGTTTACTTGGTAATGAATGAGGAGCAATAATAAAATATATAATAACAACCCTGTAAAACAGCAAAAACCTACAACTAGAAACAGTAGCACTGTAGAAAATCTCACATTTTTTAAAAGTGCAAAGGCTGTTAAAATAAAGGTATGCACTGAAAATGTGACAATACAGGCTCCCAGTCAGCCTCAGGCATGGGAATCCTAGAGATTAGGGTCCAGCCACTAAACAGCCCCTCTCTTTCACAGCCACCTGCCTAACCTCACTTATGTACTTGCACAGCTGTTTGTGTAGCCCTTATCTAATACAAACTCCTCAGACCATCCTTTTTCTCACAGAACAAAAAAGAGGTAAACTTTCTCTCCCAAGAGTTTCTAGGACTGGCAATTCATGTTTAAAATAAGCCACAGAGACCCCCCATACAGCTGTGTCCAAAAATGCCCATTTTTCAAAACCAGAGGTGGGCTTTGGGCTTTTTTGTGTTTGCAATCCATGAAGCCTCCAGTGGGTTTATGGGTCCAAAAAGGGGTCCTTGGACTCCTGCTGTAGCTGCATGCAGTTTAGACACTCACATAACAGATTATATTATCATTGTAACTGTTTTATAATCATGGGGGTTTAGTCTGGCATCGTTATACTTTTAATCATAACTTAAGGATAATGAGCAGCATAAATGCCCTTTATTGATCCCACTCTTAAGCCACAGCTAAAGCTCAGTGTTTCTATTAAACTAGTAATGTTTAAAGTTGATTTGGGATCCTGGACTAAGTGAGACCCTGTATTAATAGCAGTGCCAACACAATATTTAACTACTGTCAAAGTGAATGATGGAAGTCTCCCCCTTGAAACAATCTATAATCCTCCAGCTGCCTGATCATGATTGTCTACTCTTTGTTGCAAGCTACATTTGTTGTGATACTCTGCCTACAACAGATATTGAATACCACTTACTCCTTCTAGAATTTTTATGCCTTACCTGAAATAGCCTTGCAATGGACAGAAGCATGAATCCAAAAAGGAAGCCATTATACTGAAAGTGAATATCTGAGATTGAGTCAAGGGAAGATATCCATTTTACAAAAATATCCCAATTGAGGCAA
>NC_056524.1:8018405-8042406 GCF_019175285.1 Sceloporus undulatus
CATTTTGAAGTGCTATCTTTCCTAAGCTACATGGCTAGTTATAAATCCAACCATAAGCAAGTCCTGTCAATCCAATGGAACTGGATAAGTAGTTTCCCTATTTCTCATAGCTAACAAAGATAACTTGACTAGATTTTTCATTGGGAACTGAAGTGGGAGGATACGGTCCACAATTAAAAGGCCAAAATTCCATAGAAGCAGAACTGAAAGAACAAACTGAGGGTTTTCCAGAGGCTCCTTCCCACCTCGCTTCCCGTTTACACATTTGCAGCACCTGAGTAGAGAAGAAATTAAGAGACATAACCTTACTCTTCAATACATGTGCCTTAAGGATAATAATACTGTTTACAAATACTCCAAGCCTACACAGCACCTCCTTGTACCCTAAGCATTATTATTTTTTAAACAAATCCAATCTATCTGCAAAAGAAATGAGTCCATGAATTTTAGCTGGGCTTATTAGTTAAACCAGTGCTTCTCAATTATTTTCTGTCATGCCCCCCCAGGAAGAAGAAAACATTTCGCGCCCCCCCGCGCGACTGTAAATAGTATCACTTGTCTATAAAATTGTTATAAGTACACCTCTGCATAACAGAGCCTCGCGCCCCCCTTTACGGAGCCTCGTGCCCCCCCCTGGGGGGGCCCCGCCCCACTATTTGAGAAAGGCTGAGTTAAACCAACATTTTTAATAGCCAGTAAAGCTGGGTTTCCACACTTGTTGCTCCACAACAGAAAACACATTCATCCTGTTTCTGCCTGCTGACTGTAAACTAGGTCTTTGGGAGAGGGAGAGCAAGCAGGTGATAGACATTGGTAGCAACCCCCTCCCTTAATTCTGTGACAATCAGACTGTGGCTGAGAACAATACAGTTGCGCCTCGCCATACGCTGCCTTTTTATAGGTGACTTTGAGCATAGGCGCTCAAAGCCGCCGGCATGCGCAGGGTGGCGCATCCCATTCAATTGAATGGGCACGTGCGCCTGTTGTGCTCTGCGCGCCTGCGCCGCTGCGCACGAGCTCCATTGTTTCCAATGGGGCTCGAGCATAGGCAGAATTGGCCTTATGTGGCGGGATCCAGAACGGATCCCGCCGCGTAAGGCGAGGACCCACTGTATACAACCTGACACCATTTTTGCAAAGGATATCCACTGCATTTCTATACTCATGGTAGCTTTTTAAATGTTTCTGACTCAATACAGATACACTTCAGTTAACAAAATGTCTAACAAAGAAGCTTCTTTTTACAGGAACCCATCCCAGTACCTCCCTTTTCTCATCTTGTTTAGCTGGACTTTTTTTGGCAGCGTAGGCATTGGGAGGATGGTGAAAGAGGGCTGGAGACAGAAATCGATACTTTCAGTGTTGGTTTCAGCAACACGTCTGCAGTAAACAATGCAATAAAACTTCACCTGGAAAAGAAAGGAATTCTACACTAGGTGTTCCTACTGTAGGTGTGTCTGCTTATGTATAGCAAGCAAGGTAAACAGCTGCTTCCAGAATCACTTACTGAGCAACTGTGAAGAACAAAATAGAAAGAAAAGAGGAAAGCAGATTAGCCTGCCTCACCAGCTGCCTGGGTATGTTGAAAACACACAGTTCACTCAAGCAAGCCATCAAAATGGAAATCATAAGAAAACTGGAGGTCATTCCGGGATGACTTTAATAAGGTTGCTTAAAGTGGCCCCTAGAAGAATTAAAATGTTTTTGTTTACTTTTGTTCACAGTCTCATCTAACCTGATAGTTTCATTTCATGGGTGCTTTGAATAAAGTTAGCTGAACATGCTAAAGTGTTCTTTCTGTTTGTGGTGTAGGAACCTATCCCTAGTTAGTTAGTTCTATTTCTGGTACCAAAGTTCCTGTTAAAGAAGTAAAGTCCGAGAACACATCTATTTCATTAACTGGGCTATACCTATACAATAGAGGTTTTCCTTTCTGGTGGCATTCACTCCACCATTCCCCTCCCGCAAAGAAGATGTTGTACCCAAATAATGATGCACTGACATACTCGTGAACTGCATATATGAAGAGCACATCTGTAAAGATGACAGAAAGTCTTTGGAACAGTATGGTCTCGTGGCTGGAATAGTTGAGGTTTTGGACCACCAGCATCTCTTTGTCAAAGTACTTGGCAACATGTGAAAGCACATACTCAAACCACGCAAAGAAGGGAGGGTAGTCCAAAGTCCACTCAGAAGTTGCCTGAAATTAAGCAAACAGAACAAGAATCTTTGTGAGAAGGTAGGAGTAAATTACGACTAGAATGCAAAACTATACACTGGTGCATACATGCACAGGTGTCCCAAACTGGGAGAGAGGCCAGATACAAACAAAATACAGTTGGACCTTGGTATCCACAGGGGATCTGTTCCGGATTCCCTGCAGATGCAACCCCCGCCCCCAAACGTGGGATTGCAAGTTCCATTCTCCCTAATGGTGGTGTGACGTATGCATGGCTGATAGTGTGGCTGTGTGCTTGCGCTGCCACTGCCATCCTGAAGATAAGGAGGCCACAGTGTATAATAAAATAAACAATCACCCCATAGTGACTGCAATGTCAAATGGTGGCTTGCTTGAGTGAACAGGCTATTACAAAGCAAATCAAAAACAGAACATTCTCACGTCTTCTCTATTCCCCTCCCCAAACAAAACGTTTTTTAATCTAGTATCAGATGTGCATACACAATAAATGTACATTCTCCATCTCTAGCCTAAGATATTAGGATTGCTGCCACCTGTTTAAGAGGCAAGGGACTATGGGATACAATGGATGTAGTGTAAAAGCAGCTGCATATATTCAAACTATAGATAAGCATACACTTTGATATTTGCTAATAGTATATGTGCAGACAGAGCATGTTTGACATGTACGTGCCACTGATCATGCTGACTGGGGCACTCTGGGAGTTGCACTTTAATGGTATCTTTCCTTTTCTAGCCCTTATAACTAAGTTAAGATGGAAAATGGACAGCCACCATCTATTTTATTTTTTTAAAGAGCATCTCAAGCCTGAATTCCCCTCTCCAAAGAAACTAAACAGGAACTATCATGCTTTGGACATATTGTGAGACAACATGATGAATTGGAAAAGACAAAAATCCTTTGCACAGTGGAAAGCACCAGAAACAGAGGAAGACTGCATGATAGGTGTACTGATTCAATCAAGGAATCCATAGCCCTGCGTTCTGCAAGACCTGATCAGGGCTGCTGACTGGCACTCTTGGAAGTCTCTCAATCATAACTTTGCTACAAGACAAAACCAACTTGAGAACAAACTAGACAGCACTGTTGGGAGCTGCAGGCCAACAAGAAAACACACTACACCTAAACATTGGGAATTTATTATTGACTGTGAGAACTGTTCAACAGTGGAACAGATTGCCTCTGTGTGTATGTGAGACTGCCTTCTTTGGAGTTCTTGGATGGGCATTTTTCAGAAGTGCTCTAGTTGTGTATTCTTGTATGTCAGGATGGACAGCCCTTACAGTCCTTCCAAGATTTGATTTTTGCAGAATAAAAATTAAAATAAAACAAAAATATTTATATAATCAAAATGCTTCACACCAACACCCTTTCAAATGGATTCCCCCATATTTCCCGTGAAATGTCATGGTATCTCATCTAGGAATGAGGAGTAGAAAATAGCTACCTGTACTTGCAAAAGTGAAAACTCAAGATACACAGAAATAAACAAGAAGATTCTTATGTCATGTCACATTCTGCTATTAGAAAAACAAACAAAACATTCATCACAGAGAGCCCTGAGCTGTTACCAGGGTGGGATTTTGTCTTTTTTTAAAAAATGTACAAAGGGGAACGATCTGGATTAGTTGGCTTTTCTAAACCAGACAGAGACCTTCACTTTATTCTAGGAAGTCCGAAAACAACAGACAAAAGACAACTCATTTGCCTGCATCAGCTTCAGCTTCCAATAACAATTAGCAAACATCTAAAGGCTGTATTTATTGATTAAAATATTTCTATCCTGACCTGTATCATGAAATTTGAGAGCACCACAGAAGTAAAAAAACAATATAAACAGACTAAAACAATGTAAAACAATAACAATAAAGTAAATAAATTAAAAATATAGTAAGCAAGAACTCTAAAGAATGAGACCCACCCCCCTTTTAATGAGCTCCTGATTCACAGATTCTCTCCATTACCTCAAAAATGCTATTGTATTACATATAGATCAAGAGAAGCAGGCAGCTGTCATAGTACTTAGTTGTATTTAATTCCAAACAAAGTTATGTATGATGGCTGCAAGCACAATTCCATCTTTGCTGTCACTGCTAAATATGGAGAAGAACCCTTAACAGGTTAATTGCAGGAGTGAGATAAGAAGGTACCTTCTGGTCAAAAGGACGAGGAGAGAACAGGGGAATGGATGACCAACATTAAAGCAAGTCCAAGAGTATAGTTTTGAGCAAAAATTTGGGGGTCATTGGGTCCTTTGTAGTTAACCCCTGAAGAGCACTTATACAACTTAAGATGAACACCACTGGATGGGGAAGTAGGAATTTAATGTGTTTAGAAGGTACATCAGCATTCCAACTTCCAAATGATGCTGCATCATATTGTTATGAGAACCAAGGGAGTTTCTGTGCAATATAGTGAGACAGGCACACTTACCTCATAATACCACTGAGAGGCAGGTAAGCTGTGGGTTATGGCAAGCCAGTTCCTATGCACCTCAAAATCTGTGGAATGACTACAAGAAGTTATCTATTAGTAGATGTATACAAGGATGTCACACCATATGCTTTTTTTGCCCTGTACCTTTCTATGCAACAGCGGATAAGCAAGAACTTGAAAGGAATTATCTACCCTGCTACTAACAAAATAAATTCATTTGATAGTGATACCCACACATTAACCTAGTTATAACTGCAGGTTGCAAAGAAATAATCGCTTGTATGTTGCTTCCACACACTATAGCTTTGCAATAGTCAATTTAATTTCCTACTGGAATTAATAGTTCTAGAGAGACAGGGCATCTGTACTGTTGAAATTAAGCAGAATAGGAAATTTTGCATTCTCTTTTCATGCCAAGTTGCACTTGCCAAATGCCTCTGTGCTACATAAGTATTAACGATACAGGGTCCCTTTGTTGTTGTGTTCCTTCAAGTCATTTCTGACACATTATGACTCTAAGGCAACCATCTAGTCAAGATTTGTTCAGAGGCGATTTGCCTTTAACTTCTTTTGAGCCTAAGGTCATACAGTGGGTTTTTATGGCTGAGGAAGGATTTGAAATCTGGTCTCCAGAGCTCAAACCACTATACTATACTATCGCTCCCTTAATATGAAGATTCTGTTGCCTCTTCCTCTTCCACCCATCTAATTTTCAGAAAGTCTCCCACAACAAGTAAAAAACCTAAAGGAGGAACTGATGCAGTTATAGATACCAAGTTGGAACGGAGTCCCATTTGGGGGGAGGGGAGAGATAGGACAAAATCTAATAATAAACAAACATTTGCACACAAAGTGGGAGGCAATCGCTGCCAGGTTATGCTGACTTTTCAGAGAAGATTCTGCCCAGTTTTCATTTTGCAACTGGCCTAAACAGAGATTCAAACCCTAATTGCACCTGCCATCAAAAAACATTTGCACACTTTATAGAGTTCTTAGCCTCCTGATCATATCTTGTAATAGACACAGTGATGACGAAAGCTAAGCATGACTTGAAACATCCCAGTTTTCCCAGAAACAGCAGTGCTTTTAAGAAACTCACATCTCCTGCATTATTAAACCTTAATGGGTGTTTGCCAGAATAGCAGTGCTGCAAAATTTTCCATTCTGTCCACACAGTAGTGCACATCCCTCCCCTTCACTCTGATCTGCACCCAACTCATGATTTTCTTTAAGTTGGTACTACAGCACTTCTTGATCTGACTTCAGCTTCACTTTTAGCACTGTGAGATCTCTGAGAGCATAGTGCTGTCTCGGTAGCTGGAAAATATTCCCATATCCAAGAGGTTGGGTGAAATAGAATCACAGATTTGGAAGAGACCCCAAGGGGCCATCCAGCCTAACCCCATTTTGCCATTCAGCAACTCACAATCAAAGCAGCCCTGACAGATGGCCATCCAGCCTCTGTTTAAAAACCTCCAAGGAGGGAGTGTGTTCCCCTGTTAAACAGCCCTTACTGCCAGGAAGTTCCTCCTAATGTTGAGGTGGAATCTCTTTTCCTGTAGCTTGCATCCATTATTCCGAGTTCTAGTCTCTGGAGCAGCAGAAAACAAGCTTGCTCTCTCCTCAGTATGACATGCCTTCAAATACTTAAACAGGGCTATCATATTTATTTATTTATTTTTATTTATTTATTTAGGTATTTATACCCCGCCCTTCACCCTAATGGCTCTCAGGGCGGCTTACAATATTATTTTTAATCAGACAGTTCCCTGCCCTCAGGCTTACAATCTAAAAGACATAAAACAAAAGGAGAAGGGAATGATGGAGGGAAAGGGGATATATCACCTCTTAACCATCTCTTCTCCAGGTTAAATAAACCCAGCTCCCTAGGTCTCTCCTCATAAGTCATGGTTTCCAGAAACTTAACCTTTCGGGTCACCCTTCTCTGGACACTCTCCAGCTTTTCAACATCCTTTTTGAATTGTGGTGCCCTTCTCTAGACACAGGATTCCAGCTGAGGCCTGTCCAAAGCAGAATAGAGCGGCACTATTATTTCCCCTGATCTAGACAACATGCTTCCATTGATGCAACCTATGGCCTTTTTAGCTGCCCCATCTCTGTTGACTCTGCTAGAACTTAGACCCCTTTCACATGTAGCCTTGTTAAGACAAGTGTTCCCCATCTTGTATCTATGCATTTCATTTTTTCTGCATAGATGCAGTATCTTACATTTCTCCCTGTTGAATTTCATTTCGTTAATTGCATTATCTTTTTTAAAACCACCCTGAATATAGATTTATAGGCAATCTGTGCAAAATGCAGAAAAAGGTATGTGTGGAAGAGATATTCTGCTGAGGGCAAGTAGAAAAACTGTGCACCTGAAAGAGTATTTTCTTCTCACATACAGTACTGGAAATCTAGGCACTTTGCCCATTAGACCAGTTTTGCATCAGAGCAAACCCCAACACAGGAACCACAGGGAAATAAGTCTGTAACAAAATGCTGCAGCGTGGGCTGTGCTTGCTTGCTTTCCTGCCAGTTGGGTCTCCTTTCCTTTTATATTCCATTATTCCAGTGGAACAAACTCCCTCGGAGGCAATGGAGTCTCCTTCCTTAGAGGTCTTTAAACAGAGGCTGGATGGCCATCTGTTGGGGATGCGTTGATTTGGACTTCCTGCATGGCAGAATGGGGTTGGACTGGATGGCCCTTGCGGTCTCTTCCAGCTCTAGGATTCTATCATTCTATGATTTTATCTGTTTTCTCAGCTGCCAACCTAAAGTCAATATGCTCCTTCTACATCGGATTGAGATTTTTGGGTTTTCCCGCCCTGAACATGAAAGTGCCAATGCCTCCTTTGCGTGGATGGAAAGGGATGTTTCCTTTAGACGCAGATACTTGGGAAAACTGGATTTGCCAGTAGTAACCTACAATTAAAGAGATGGGGCCAAGCATGTGCTCAGAGAACGACAGCTTACTGTACAAAAGAGCCAAACTACTTTTGGAAACGATTGTGCAACTCCAGCTGTTAGGTCTTATGATACAGAAGCTCTTATGATACAGAGTCCCCCTTTTAATCGGCTGGATGTAATATTCATTGGCATTTCCTTACAGTATCCCTACAGTATGTTTATAGACGTTATCTGTTGTTAGCCACCCACCATGAGGACCCTTTGGGTGAGACATCTCCAAGGCTCCCCATCCTCTACGATTCGTCTGTAAGTTCTTGCCTTAATTGAGGCAGTATTGGTCCACAGGGAGACCATTGGAGAATACCTGCCCATAAGACTGTATTGTTGGGGGGGAATGCAGCTCCCATGGAAAGACCATGCTTGCCCATGCTTCTCCAAGTCATGGTTCCCAGGCCCTCCGCCATTTCAGTCGCCCTCCTTTGGACACAGGGCTCGTTTCTCCACATCCTCTTTGAATTGTGGCGCCCAGAACTGGGCACCGTATTCCAGGTGGGGCCTGACCAGAGCAGTGGGTTCCCTACCTTTGGCCCTCCAGGATTTTTGGACTCCAACTCCCAGAAGCCCCAGCCACTTTAGCCAGCAGTAAGGCATTATGGGAGATGTAGTCCAAAACACATGGAGAGCCGAAGGTCGGGAACAGCCTAATCAATATCTACATGAAAGCGGGGGATTAACCCGCTCAGCCTCCCTCCACTGTCGTGTTAGGAACAACGGGTCTCGGGTTCCTTACTAGGTCGGGATGAGGAGCACTTTGAGCAGCGTGACCCCCAAAGCCACAGGCACGAACCAGCCGACACCTCCTCCTCCATGCGCCGCCATTTTGTTCTCCTCCTCTCCCTCCAAGCCCGGGAAAGGAGGAGGAGAAGCGCGCATGCGCCACAGAAGGGGCGAGCGACGCTAGCTTTGCCGGCTGGCGCTTTTTTTCTTTGTCAACGGCCTTTTGAGCCAACGCGCATGCGCAGAGGGGGAAAGGATGGAAACGTCCCGCGCATGCGCTGTTTTTGAATGTTCTGCCTCGTTCACTCATAGGCTGCTTTTCCAAGCGTTTGGTGGAGGAGAGCAACCCATAGTTGGCTCGTTGGTTTCCATGGGAACGAGTCCCCTCTCTGTAAACAGATATATATATATATACACACACACTCCTCTCTCTCTCTCTTTCTAATGCTCTCTGTGTATGTGTATATATATATATATATATATATATATACACATACACATATTATATATATAAAACTATATATATGCACATACATGCATATATCTATAAAACTACACACACATATATATATTATATATATATATAGAAAAATATATACTGTATGTATATATATATATACACATACACGTGCATATATGTATATAAAACTACTGTATGTGTATACACACACACACATTTAAAACTAACACTACACACACAAACATAAAACTCTAGTACTACACACTTGTCCCTCCACATGTGTGGCTTTGATTATTCACAGGTTTTGTTAATATGTTCTCTCTAGGAACATCTAGGTCCTCCAGCGCAACTCTATGGTCAACTTTAACCAAAAGTCACACCGAAGGACCTAGAGGTTCCTAGAGATAGCCCTCCACTCGGCTTTTGTAGCTCCTCCAGTGCAACTCTATGGTCAGTGTCTGGCAGATGTTGACCACAGAGTTGCACTGGAGGACCTAAGGATTACGGGAGTAGATCCGTTTTGCAGTTTCTAACAGTTAACATTCCTGAGTTAATTTTGAAATAATTTAACACTCTGTCTAATTCAATGAAAAGTGTAACATGAACTGACTTACACTGAAGGAAGACAGGACTCTTTAATTCATGGTCTAATGCTACTCAAAGTGTTGGTCCGTGGACTAGAGCTTCTCCACAAACCATTGGCCTTAAAAGTAAAGAGCTTCCAAGAAAGCAAGGAAACAGTTGTCGTCAACACACACCTGACACACAAGGAGGGCAAATGCCCATCTTCCACCCGTCAGGTAGCATGAGACTCCAGAGGCAATATTCCACACAGAGAAAAGTAATGAAATACATTTGCATTTGCAATCCACATTATTCACGAAGGAAATCCATGAGCAAGGCTGGCAAAAACTTTTAATTACAGGAAAATGTGAACATGTGAAAACCCCACAACTGAAAGGCAATATTGTACCTCACAAAAGAGATGAAATTGTGTTCCAGACATAACCCAGGTTAAAAAAAAGAAACGTGTATAATAACTACATGCTGGTTGGAACATTTTGAGACACAACATTCAAGGAAAGAGAAAATATGGAAGAATCAAACTGGCCAAGGAAAGACTCCCTTCTTTTCTGAATGAAAGATTCTATGGTTTTTCACATTATTCTTTTGCCAACAACACAACTGCACTTCCATTCTGTGGAACTTGTAGACACAAGTGTGACTTTACCAACCAAAGAACCCAGCTCCAGTGGAAAGAAAAGAGTTGGTTTACAAGAAACAAATTTTGTCTTTAGGTTTAATAATTCACGGTTTTGCTGGCGGTTTAGGAATGTCACAACGGCAAGAGAATTTTATGGAGAGTTGGACACAATACAATCAAACTAAGGTGAAGCTTTAGATATCTTGAACAGATGACTGGTGTCAGTTCAGTCCAAATAAAACAGAGATGCTATTAGCTAACAGCATATCAATTCAAGAATGTGTAGCATATACAGGTTGAATCATCCGTATCCAGAATCCTGAAATTCAAACAATCCAAAAACCATAACCTTTTTCTTTCATGGGTGGCTTAGATAGTGATGCCTTTGCTTTCTGATGGTTCAACATGGACAAACTTTGTTTTATGCACAAAATATTGTGTATAAAATTACCATCAGGCTATGTGCATAAGGTGTGTATGAAACATAAATGAACTTCTTGTTTAGACTTGGGCTCCATCTTCAAGATATCTCATTATGCTGTTGTTGTTGTTGATGTGTGCTTTCAAGTCATTTTGGACTTATGGTGACCCTAAGGAAAATCTATCATGGGGTTTTCTTGGTAAGAGCTGCTCAGAGGGGGTTTGCCTTCCCCTGAGGCTGAGAGTATGTAACAGCCCAAGGGCTCCCAGTGAGTTTCATGGCTGAGCTGGGAATCCAACTCTGGTTTCTAGACTTGTATTCCAACACTCATACACTACGCCATGCCATGCTGGTTCTCACATCTCATTATGCGTTGTACGCATATACAAAAACAGGTATTCCAAAAGTGTAAAAAAAAATCCCAAATCCAAAACACTCCAGATGCTGGGCTGCTGCCACACTGTAGAAAGAAAGAAGATGGCACCACTTTAACTTCCATGGCTCAATGCTATGGAATTCAGGAATGTGAAGTTCAATGGGGCATCAAAGCTCTTTAGCAGGGAAGGCTAAATATCTCACAAAACTACAAACCACCAAAAGTACATAGCAGTTAAAAGTGGTACCAAACTGCTTTATTTCTGCATTGTAGACACACTCATGGTCCCAAGCATTTCAGATTAGGGATGCTCAACCTGTACCCTTTTCCCCCTGAAGGTGACCCACCCCTTAAGGCTCACATTCACAGCCTGTATATACTGCTAGATCAGTAGCTTTAACTAAACTAAACTGCAATGCAACTAAGCATTGCAGTTTACTGGAGAGAGAGGTGACCTAGGCCCTAGGTTCTTTGCTAACTGTATACCTTTTTAATCCCCAACTCACTATTCCATTTCTTTAAAAAATAAACTTCCCCCTTCTGCTTTTATTATGATGAGGATTACATCATTCTTCCCCTTCATTATTCACTTCTGTTAATTCATCAAGCAAATTAACCAGTTTGGTTAATTTATTATTATGGCATTCTCTCACACACACTCACCCAGCAAATAATCACTTTGAGGTTTACATGAAAGACTGGCAATAAATGGTCCGCATTACAATTCTACTTTGTAAGCATGTTTACATAGTGTAAGTCTGAGTCAGTGGTTCTCAACCTTCCTAATGCCGCAACCCTTTAATACAGTTCCTCATGTTGTGGTGACCCCCAACCATAAAATTATTTTAGTCATGATTCCTAAGACCATCAGAAATATGTGTTTTCCAATGGTCTTAGGCAACCTCTGTGAAAGGGTCGTTTGACCTCCAAAGGGGTTGCAACCCACAGGTTGAGAACCACTGGTCTAAGTGCTTTAATTGAGTATCCTCTGCATGGCAGAATGGGGCTGGACTGGATGACCCTTGAGTCTCTTCCGACTCTATGATTCTGTGCCCCACTACGTTCCATGCTTCTTACTCGTAGGTGAGAGCACACAGAATTACAGCCTATGATAAATAAATAAATAAATAAATGAAGCTGGTGAGCTAGATTTTGTATGCGGAGTGTGCATTTGGCAACTTGTGCTGGCCCAACTGAAATCAGTATTATTAAATCAATTTATACCCCACCCTTCCTGACAAAAGCTCAGTCGGATGCTCATCTATGCTGACTGCTGCCCAGTGCTTTGTTGCTCTGGCAGATTCCATGTCTGTGCCTCCTTCTCCACCTGGATGCCTAGGTACCAGCCGCAAAGCATCCTCTTTTACCTGTCAA
Source organism: Sceloporus undulatus (assembly GCF_019175285.1). NCBI lineage: Eukaryota > Metazoa > Chordata > Lepidosauria > Squamata > Phrynosomatidae > Sceloporus > Sceloporus undulatus. The sequence goes on from NC_056524.1 coordinate 8,030,565, forward strand.
TTCTGGAAGGGCCCAGAGGAAATACTTTGCTGTTGTCTAGTGCTTTTGGGCTGCATTTTCTGCATGGTTGCTAATCAGTTTCATGTTCTTTCCTTTCTCCTTCCGGTGACCAGCCAGAAAAATGTCGAACCACCACTGGCTTCCTACTGTGGGATCTTGCCCCATTTTGCTCTGAAGTTGTAGCTCCAAATATCTAGAGCTTGCCTCTTTATTCCTCTTAAATCTGATAAACTGGTCAATCACATTTTTTTAAAAAGAGCATAAAAGGCAAAACTATTGCTCTGAGGGATTTGAATATTTTTGTATGTATGTGTCAGAGCTTGTATGATGTAAGTGAGGAGGAAATCTGTTCCAACAGTTATCATGCCCTGCTCAGCTCAAAGGTCTCTTTCATCCAGAAACCTTTCTGCACCTAAAGCTCAGCACATGCACAAATGCATACATCCCCAAGAATTTTAGCTTCACCGCAGCTTTTTCTTCTGATAGGTTAGACTGCACAACTATCTTTTTCCAAAGGGAAAAGGAGAGGTTAGAAGTCGTCTTCTATCTTTAGACAAAAGGAGAAAATCTTAAATTCTGCATGTCTGTGTAAAACATTAAATACAGTATTGCTAATCATTTTTCCAGAGTAGAGACAGACAGTTTCATTACAGCTCTTGATATTTCCCCTCCTTGACCTTAGCTGCCTTCATTATTGCTTCTTCTCTGCCAGGCACAATAGCATCAAATAGACAATAGGGATGAAGAAAAACCATGGATGTGGACATCCCCTTTTCCCTAGTGCTGATATCATTGCTGGTGCCAACATGGCTAGGCAAGAATGGACCCATTACTTTCTAAGAATGCTTCTTGGAAGAAGCACAATCAGTTGAGACAGAACCACGTTTCTCTGTGAGTCCTGCTGAAGGAGTGTTGTACAGTTCCCCCATTTAGCCCACATAGCAATTCATTGCCCATCCCTGTCCTACAGTCTTGACATGTACCAGTTAGTCAATCAAGTGGAGAACTAACTTCCAAATTAGTGGTCCGTAATGTAGATTAGCGCATCTTTATCATGTAGGCTCCATGTGTAACTCATGTCCTGAAGACACGAATTTAACATGTGCTCACTATCATTGAGAAATACAAAGAAGCTTGGTCTACTTGTACCGAATCAGCCGGATAATCTTATTATTCATGAAGTCCGAGGAATGCGGGTGAGAAGAATCAACACAAAAGCCATCGCTCATGGCGATTTTCAGTACTTCCTCCACAAACATCTGGAAACTGTTAATTTGCTTCTTAGCTGGCAGTACCCACAACCTCTTTAAGTTCTGCCTTGTGTATTCTTCTTCTGGCAGGCCTTCTACACTTGCAACCCAGTCTAAGGTCACATGGTACGGATCCTCCAGGTAACTAGATATTGATGAGAGGTTGCCATTGAAACAGTAGAAGAGTTTGGAGCCTAAAAGCTTCAGAAACAAACTGGAGGTGCTAAATATATGAGCGCTGAACACTTCCATGTTGGAAGACGACAAGCTGTAGATCTGGGGAGCTTCACGCACTGTGAAATGAACTGTCTGAGTCCTTTGGTCCAAGGTGATATTGAGCATGGCATTCTTTTCTGCTTTGGAGAGCTCTACCTCCTTCTCCTGCAAGGCCTCAATCAGTGGCTGGACCTGGTAGAAATCTGCTTCTCGTCGAAGGAGGCCCATTTCTTGGAAGTCCTCAGGGAGGTCCAAGTGAGAGGTCCTCAGGAAGTTGAGGATGTAGCGGAAAACTTTCCCATCTCTGTCGATGAAGCAGTTGCCCTGGCCGTCCCTCTTGGTTGGCATCTTCCCACTGAACATGGCACCCAGCATAGAATCTGGGAAGCTGGTCAAGGTGGAGAGCGAGGTTGTATACAACTTCCCACCAACATTTAGCGTTATCGGCTCTGACATGGTGGGAGAAGAGTGCAATGTCAGGAATTGATCTAGGAAGAAGAAATAACAAGTACCAAATGTTAAGTTATGAATTAATTAGCTTTTGAAAGTGGTAGTAGAATTGTGTACATAAAGTGTCTAATTTTCCAGTTTTGACTTCTAGATTCAATGGAAGTTTATTCTACACATGGGGGAGTAGGGAGAAATCCCAGGAATGAGATAGGAAACATTCTGTCCATCCATATATCCATCCATTCATCATAATATTAATATCCCAAATTTAAGGTGGTTTACATGAGAAAGAAAATTGCAATAAAAACACATAGGATTAAAACGTACAAAAGGTGAGATCAAAACACCTCAACTAACAACAGATTTGAAATCATTTAAAATATTATTTTAAAACAAACAACAAAAGCATTGTTGTTGTATGCCTTCATGTCATTTCTGACCTGTGGGGACCCTAAGATGAATCAATCACAGCGTTCATAAGATTTGTTCAGAGGGGTTTATGCCTTCCTCTGAGGCTAGGAAAGTGTAACTTGCCCAAGATTGTCCGCTGGCTTCCATGGCAGAGCAGGATTTGAGCCCTGTTGGCTCTTAATAAAAGCAGTTTGTTGTTGCTGCTGTGTGCCTTTAAGTAATTTCTGACTTAAGGTGACTCTATGGTGTTATGGAGCTTTTTTGGCAAGATTCGTTCAGAGGGAGTTTACCTTTGCCTTCCTCAGGAGCTAAGAAAGTATGTCTTGCCCAAGGTCACCCACTGGGTTTCCATGGTTGAGTAGGGATTCAAACCGTGGTCTCCAGGGTTGTAGTCCAATGCTCAAGCCACTACACCACTCTGGTTCTCAGTAAAAGCAGTACAGTGCCATAAAAAGCCTTTCTGTTGTAAAGCCATCAGTCCCCAAAAGCTTGCTGAGACGAAAAAAAGAAATGTCTTCACCTGCCACTGAAAAGACTGCAAAGAAGGAATCATCCTAACCTCCCTAGAAGAGAGTTCCAAAGTCAGGGAGCAGCCAAGGAGAAAAACATCTCCCATGTTCCCACCAAAAATGCCATGAGGGTGGTCAGACAGAGAGGAATGCTTCCCCTGAAGATCTTAGTGTTTATGTAGGCACATATGGAAAGACATGGTCCTTCAGATAGCTTGGACCTAAGCCACATATCGCATCTTACTCTAGTAGAACATAAACCAGAATTTCCTTGTGCTAGCATTCCCAGGGCCTTTTTGTACAAAAGACAGACTAGAAATGGTCTGTGTTGGTAGAAAAGACACCTTATGTATAAAATAAAAACACCCTTCTAACTATTACATTTTTATTTAACTGGTCAACACTATATATTATTTTGACAGATGTTTGATTCACCATAATACAACTATTTTTCAAAACATATAGGCTGGAGTATGTTGGCATCCCACTCCCGGGTAAGAATAGTATTTATCACAGACCTGAACAATCTTGTAGCTTTAAAATACCTGCCAGTTAGAAGGGTCAATACTGATTGCCCCGCTCCACAAGGTTGTTGGGCAGTTTGAAGCAGGAAGAAGATGAGTTCAAGCCCCTGGTCCAAGGAACCACATGCAAGTTGGTCTGAACAGTGTGAAGGAAGTGTCCGTTCTATCTGAAATAATATTATGTACATAGGGATTGAACTGTATGACGTCCAGGGTTCCTCCCAGATTGGTGATTCTAGGTTGGGGGTTTGAACAGGAATCTAGCTAAACAGCCCTGGCAAACATCTTCTGTGTGAAGCAAATCATATAAGCTGGAAGGTGCTCAGTATTTTGCCTTGCCAGTGGCCAGGAAATACAGGTATACTTCAGTTCATGACGTAGATGTGTTCCTGGGCATTATTTCTTTAACAGAATCTTTACAACCCAAGGAAAAAAAATGGAAAAAATGTAGAGAGCTCTTGTAGCACCTTTGAGACTAATTTCTTTCTTGGTCCAATCCACGCTGCAGAAATAATCCAGTTTGAGACCGCTTTAACTGCCTTGGCTGAGTGCTAGGGAATCCTGGGAACTGTAGTTTGTTGTGGCACCAGAGCGCTCTGACAGAAAAGGTTAAATGTCTCACCAAACTACAGTTCCCAGAGTTCCCTAGCATTGAGCCAAGGCAGACTGGATTATTTCTGCATCCTATTTTGGATCCTTGTCTCTAGAGATGCCAGAAACGAGGAAGAATTTAGATGCTACAAGATCATAGTCTCAAAGATGCTACATGATTTTACAGACTAACACAGTTATATCTCTGAATGGAAAGAATAAGGATTTACATCACAAAACAACAACAACAACCCCCCCCCCCACACACAATTCTAACAATATGCATATATGAAATGAAACAACCAGGTCAGGTAAGCCTTGCATAAGTAAACAAAACATTTTGAACCTTCTACTACAGATGAACAGGAGCCAAGAGGATCAAACTGAGGCTGTGTACTTTGGCCACATCATGAGAAGGCATGGCTCATTAGAAAAGAGAATAATACAAGGAAAGGTGGAGGGAAGAGAGAAAGAGAGGAAGGCTGCAAGCTAGATGGATAGACTCAATTAGAGAGGTTCCAGGTATGAATTTACAGGACCTAAGCAGAGCAAAGGAAGCCAGAGACTCTTGGAGATGTCTCATTTACAGGGTCACCATGGACGTTATCAGACAAGGGAAATTCAAAGTATAATCCAATGGCAATTTGAACGCAATCATGGGTTTAATGTTATTGAGTGATAGACTACCACACGCCATTTCAGGCAATGGAAAGCTATTTTCAGGCAATGGGAAGTCAGTTCGAACGCAATTTGAATTCACATAAATTCGCTGAACTAGCAAATTCACGTGAATGGGTTCTGGCCCCACTTTCTTTTCATTCGAAATTAAGAGAAATTCTTCCTGCGTGATAAACTCCATAGAGTCGAGGTCGGCTTGGGGCATTTAACAACAAGAACAACAACAACAACGGATACCACTTGAAGGCATCTTCCAAAATATAACCAGGGATGAACTTTTTTCCCCATCCAGTTTTCTTTCTTTTTTGTAAAAATAATAATCTTTATTGAAGTTATTTACAACATAAAAAGGGCAGTACCAAAACATTTCCAAATTCTTATTCCAATATTTCTTGACCCTCCCCTCCCCCACCCCACCCCCTCACTTTCTATTTCACTTACTGCTTATTTATTAGCTATAAAATCTCTATTTCTCAAAAATCCATCATCCTTACTTCCTTATCTCATCGTCTTTCATTCTATTTTGCTTAAATCCTAAGTTTATACAATAATTAACTCTTTAACAATCATTCTACACAGCAACGGTATCACATATCTAACATGATTTCCCTTCACTCCTTATTACCTTATTTAACCTTTCCCTTTTGAAACAATTCTCTTATTCTCAACCAAATTAAATTATCTTCTTCTCGCGTTTCATCTTTTACTTTCAAAGTTATGGTACCATTTCTATGGTTTCTAGACACTTTCCTAACCAATCCTCCACTTTCGGTACTTCCTTATTTCTCCAGACTTTGGCAATTGTTATTCTGGCAGCGGTGATTAATTATAACAATGGTTTCAATTTCGGTCTTAAATCCTTATTTTCTACTATGTTTAAAAGTCAGAGCTCCGGGACCAGAGGGAATTCCAATTGTATAATTATTTCAATTTTCTTGTGTACTTATCGCCAAAATTTTTTTATCAGAGGACAACTCCACCACATGTGAAAGAAACTTCCCGTCGTTCGTTCACATTTCCAACATTTTCCTTTATCATTTTTATATATTTTCGCTAGTCTATTCGGTGTCATATACCATCCAGTTTTCTTACGATTTCCATTTTGGCAGCCAAACTTAGAGCTCTATGGGTGTTTTTTTTAATGTGCTGGGGAGAGCTGGCGAGACAGGCTTATTCGCTCTTCGTTTTCTGCTGTTTTTGCATGCTCAGTAGGGGATTCTGGAGGCAGCTGCTGTTTAACTTGCCTGTTGTATATAGGCATACACAACTACAGTGAATTCCCATTCTTTCTCAGCTCAGAACATGTTGCTGCAAGCTGACACTGAAAGTCTGTGTTTCTCCAGCCCTCATTCATCACCCCCTCAATGCTGATGGGGCTAAATGAAAGTCCAGCTAGACAGAGGAGAAGTACAAAATTGCTGGAATTGTTGCGCTCCAACCAACTATACCACACTACATTGAGTGGGGGGAAAATAAACATATTTCATATACCTGACTATTTAAAGAAACAACAAAGCTAAGCTCTTCTCATGTCATTTATATTATATTAAGGCAGGAGATCAATCCATCATGTGGCCCTCCAGGTATGATTGGGCTGCACTTCCCAGCAGTCACAACAACATTGTTAATGAGGAAGAATGCTGAGGGTTGCAGTCCAACAATATCTGGTGAGGCTAAGGTTCTTCTCCTATGCATTAAAGCTTAACGATTAAGCTGTATGTACTATCTTTAGTCTGTAATGCTGAGTCCTGGTGTGTGTGTGTGTGTGAATGGCTATATATATAATATATATATATATAGTTAGTCCACTACAAGTCCTGATTGGGACAGGTTTGAACGCTTGATGAAATTCTAGGAGTTAAGAGTAAATATGTTTTTAAGGGCTAAAGAACTTTCAAAATCCCACCCTTAAAATATTCCTTTCACAAATATATTTAGTTTATCTTTAGGCGTAAATCACAATGCAAGCAAGGACACACCTAAGCCATGGAAATGTGTACATGTGCTGAATGGTTATTGTGTTTTCCCTCACTGTGTGCCTATAATCTCCTAAACCAGCCATAAAATCATAGGTAATCTAGGTTGGTGCTGATCAGTAAAGGGGAAAAAACCCACCCTGTCTGTATACAGTATATAGATGATTTGCCAGCTTTGGCTCACAGCAACATCCAGGAACAAGACATGTAAAAATTGGTTGAAAAATCAATTACAGTCGGACCTCCACATTTGTGGCTTTGACTTTTTGTGAATTTGATTATTTGCGGTTTTGATTAGTATGTTCTCTATAGGAATCTCTAGGTCCTCCAGCGCAACTCTGCCAGAGATTGGCCATAGTTGTACTGGAGAACCTAGAAGTTCCTAGAGAAAACACTTCTCTAGCCATTTGCAGGTCCACCAGCATGATTTTATGATCAATTTCTGGCAGATGTTGACCATAGAGTTGCACTGGAGGACCTGGGGATTCCTAAAGAGGTGTTCTCTTCGGCAAAAAGAACAATGTTTTGCTGTTTTTTCACATTCACAGGGGTCCGTCGCCCACCCCTAACCGCAGCGAATGCGGAGGGACTACTGTACTGCCTATGCTCATTTGTAAATAGTAATCCTAACTGCCCAGATGCATTCATGTTTACTCAGCAGAAAGCTCCACTGATTGGTTTAAACTTATGTCCAAGTAAGCATGCCCATCACTGCAACCACTGTCTTTAATAAGCATGGCCTGGGATAAATTTCTTTCGGAGGAGAGGTTAGGCACAAGACCTCTGCATGAAATCACAGAATCATAGAATGATGCAGCTCAGGTTTTGCAATCACCTTGACTTTCAACAAGCTTGAGTTTAGAATGGATTCTAACACTAAATCAGTCTATTTGCCCATTTAATATGGAGACCGGGGGGGGGGGGGAATCCTTTTTTTGTACTACAACTCCCAGACCCCTGCAGCCAGCATAGGGTTAGGCCAGCTGGCGGATTTTTTTTAAAAAGGAGTCCAAACTCGGAGTCACTAAGGCTTAAGTTAGGCAGAGGTCTTTTACATCATCTGTTATTTGAGCCTAGTTTTGTTTTTCTAGAAAAACTTGAATGGCTGAGGATTCAACCTGGGACTTTTTGCAAGGAAGGTATTCTACCAATGTGCTGAGGGCCCTCCATAAAACTAACATGGCTATACTAGCTGGATTAGGAAATGTCAATTTCCTGCCTTTGCAGGTAAGTCACTAAATGGCCTTGGGCAAGTTTCCCTATCCCAGCTTCCTGAGTCACTCAATGGTCATGGGCAACCTTCTCCATCCCAAGTGGCAATTTCCCAAGTAACAGTAAACCACTAATTTGGTTAGGTAGAAAGACAGGCACTGGCCCACGGTTCTTTTGTCCCTCCTTTCATAAATAAAGCAAGGATTTAGTTGCCAGCATGGTGCAGTGGTTTGAATCCCCACTTAGGGTTTGAATCCCCACTCAGCCACAGAAAAGGGGGCTTCACTCGGGGGGCTGTGAGGGTGCAGACCACAGTAGGTGACACCCGAAGGAAGGATGGCACCATGGCTCCCCAAATATTTACCTTTTGGCAGAAATGGGCTGTGGCATTCACTTGTTTCCTTTAAAATTGCTGAAGATATGGTGTGCCTGGGACAAGCGTCAGTGGGAAGAGAAAGGAAAGGTCTTAAAAATTAATTTTAAAATGTCTAAGTCAATTTTAATTTGTTTTTAATTTTTATTTTGTTAGAAATTCTTTTAAAATTTTCTTTTAAAACATCACATCTTAACAAATGTTAACTTTAACCACACGAACCCATGTACATGTAAATATGTTTACGCTCTGCATATGATTTTGTAATTTAAAGGTATAGTTTTAATTTTGCTAGTTGTTTATGTCACAACTATTGTCACTGCGATGTGTGATTGTGATGTGATGATATGCTGTATGGGAATTATGATTTATGAGTAACATTAATACAAAATACATTGCTAAGGACTCTGTATGGTGTGGTATGGGAGGAGGTCAATGGAGAAGTGACACCATATGAGTTATCACACTGGGTGATGACAACTCTAATGACGCCACTGCGTGGAAACCCACTGAGTGACGTTGGACAACAGATAAAGGGGCACAGGCATCAGCTCATCCCTACCATTAAGCAGAAGGAGGCAGCTGCCTCAGGCTCCACATTTGGGGGGGAGGGTTACAAAAAGATGGCAAGTAGTTCCTTATTCACATTGGTACTTTCTCTTTCTCTCTCTCCCACACACACTTGTGGTTCCCCCCTTGAGGCTTTCAAAAAGGCGATAAAAACAAAACAAAAAAAGGCTGGGATTAGAGGTGAAGGACCCCCATGAATGTGGAAAAACATTACTTTTTTTACCTAAGAACAATTCTCTACGAATTGCCAAGTCCTCCAGTGCAACTTTATGGTCAACATCTGCCAGAAACTGATCAGAGAATCATGCTGGAGGACCAACAGATCCCTAGAGAAGTGTGAAGTCGAAGACTTTCACAGCTGGCATCCATAGTTTTTAGTGGGTTTTTCGGGCTATGTGGCCATGTTCTAGAAGAGTTTCTTCCTGATGTTCCGCAACATCTGTGGCTGGCATCTTCAGAGAATGCTGACCTGGAAGAGAGTGGGTATGTATATATACATACACACACTGTGTGATCCTGGGTAAGGAGGAATGATTCCTATGTTAATCTGTGTATTGTTCTGTTGTTGATGGCTGGGCCTCAGGGTAGAAGGACATTAGGAGGAACTTCCTGACAGTAAGAGCTGTTTGACAGTGGGACATACTCCCTTGGAGAGTGATGGACTCTCCTTCTTTTGGGGTCTTTAAACAGAGGCTGAATGGCCATGTGTCAGGGAAGATTTGATTGAGAGTTCTTGCATGGCAGAGGGCTGGAATGTGGTCACTTCCAACTCTATGATTCTATCATTCTGATTTTTTTCCTTTTCTCCTGTATGATTTTTAACACCTTTGCCTGATGAAGAAACTGGCGAAGCTCAGAAAGCTTGCAACATGCATTTTGTGCCTTCAGTTGGCCCCACACAGCTAACCCTGTTTTGTGGGTTTTGGATGTTATGAAAAAAAGTAAAACAACACAACACAAAGCGTCAACAATGTTGCACAAGACATGTTACGTCTACCACGTTACACCGACAGTGTCACACGGGATATGAGTTACTGTATATACTCAAATGTAGGTCAACCTCATGCATAAATCAAGGGCAGGATTTGGGGCCACAATTATGGATTTTGATACAGCCCATGGATAAGTTGAGGGTAAAACTTTGATTGTTTGGCAACAGGAAAGTGGGGTATAAATAAAGATTTTATTGTTAATATTATTACTATTATTATAAAACTTTGGGACATGCAACAAAGGATCTAAAGGCTGAAGCCAAGGGAAACAATCCCAATGAATTTACAAAATCCCAGCGGTCATAGCTATTTGTGCTCACGCTAAAGGCTGGCTGGAAAGTTGCAACGCTTCCAGGAAAGATTGCCCTGTTGCCTTTCACCGGGGGACGGTTCCTTTTTTAAAAACCAAGAGTGAAAGTACACTACTTACACTGACCCATGGATAAGTCGATTCAGTTTTTTGGAGGGAGTCAATTTTTCGACTACGATTTCTAGACTTATCCATGAGTATAGGCAGTACTGTATATGTTTCTGTGCGCTTGCAACAAAATTGCAACCCAGCAGGGAAGGCAATAATTCCAAAAGGGAATCCTGCCTGGTTGCTTCATCAGCATCCCAAACCCTTGGAGGACTTTCCATTTCCAGCCTTTTCCCCCCACCATATTTTTTGCACACCTGTCTTCACTCATTGGCCTCACCTACCTTTTCTTTTGCACACCTGTCAGTCCACTTGAACCCTTGGCCCAGGCGATAGAGAAGAGAGGAGGGGGAAAATCCAGTGGGGAAAAAGGACAGGAGGCTGTAGGAAGGGGAACCATCAATGCCCAGCCCTGGGAGGCAGAGGGGCCAATGAAAAAGGCAACCCTCCTCCTCCTGCAATGCACCTTGGGAGTTGTATTTCTCAGCTGCCACTTTCTTCCACAACCTCATCCAGCTGGGAAATGGAACCACAACTCCCAGGAGGCACTGGGGTTGGCAGGTCTGCAAGCAATCAGCTGGTGTTAAAGGGGAAGAAGCCCTGGAATGGAAGACAGGGGGAGCATATATGGATCTACAGTATATGTATATATATATATAATTAAAAGGCAAAGCCAAAAAAAGAGCCTGGAAAGGTGGGATGCTGCAGTCCAGTGCTGGCTGCTGCTGCTGTAGTCTCTGCAGCTCTTCTTCATTGCTGCCTCAGCATCAGAGATTGCAGATCCAATTGAGGATTTTATATATATATAAATTATACATATATAATTTTTTGTGCAAGGGAGCCCTCACTAGCAGAGAGGAGAAAGAGAAGAAGGGGAGACATTGGCCACCCTCCAAGCATCTTGTGAACCTGGGAGGAAAAAAGAGTAAGTGACTGACCTCCTTCTTTTTTAATCCACCTTCCATCCTTTTTTTATTCTTTTCTTTCCAGACAAGGTTGGAGAAAAAGAACATTTTTTAAAAGGTTGGTTGTTGTTGTTTTTGTTTAAAGCAGGGTTTGTTTGTTTTTTGCACTAATGTCATAATGAAAAAAAATTGAATCCTGTTCATTGTCTTAATACTGTGATTCCTGCTTATTTATTTATTTAATTCTGGTTTAAGGAGGGAGGGGATAGTGCGATTTATTTTATTTTATTGTATGGATTTTGTTCATGTAAGCCGCCTTGATCTTGTTGGAAAGGCGGGGTAGAAATAAATATTATTATTATTATTGTTGTTGTTGTTGTTGATGATGTTGATATTGATATTTATTTATTTCCAGGATTTATAGCCTGCCTTTCTCCCACAATGGGATTTGTTGCTTATGATATTAATCCAGTGATTTAAAAAAAACTGTATGTGGAAGCTTGATCAACCAGGTTTTCATGCTTTCTCAGACAAATCATGTCAAGTTATTAGGTTTTGAGAGGATTGACAGCTTTTGATCAGACTTTGAGAATGACATTGACAAGTTGGTAGCCTCTACTGTATTTAGGAGTGTAAGAGGATGTCACCAATATGGGAGTAAATCAGAAAATTAAGTAACCAAATGCAGTCCGGATGTTATGGCCACTAGCTTAAATAATAATTGTTCTTCTTCTTTTTAAAAAGAATTTTGTTTGGGTTGAACTTAC
>NC_056524.1:8042416-8060122 GCF_019175285.1 Sceloporus undulatus
ATTAATGGAAGGATTTGTTTCTGAATGGCATTTCTTGCACTAAAAAAGAAAGGGATTGGAAAGAAGCTACTGACGCTGGATGCTGGTGTAACAATGAACAACTGGCAGTAAACCAAGTTAAGATGGTTAAATTCAAAGCATGATTGTTGCTCCCCTAAGAAGGTTTGAAAAATAATAGTAATAGCCATACTTTTAATACGTGTGTGTGTGTGTGTATGAACAATCAATCTAAAAGATCAGTGCTAAAGCTTTAAACCGTGACTTAAGCCAAGCTTATTTAAACCAGCCAAATCAGCTGGTGGGAGGTCAGTCCCACCACCTCTAGTTTTTGGTGGGTCACCTCTGGGTTTTAGTCAGTCACTCTACATCCAGTGATGGAAAATCTGCTTAGGGCTTCCCATTCCTCTTTCTCAGTCCTATTCCCTGCATTGCCACCCCTTTAAACTTCCAATTTTGCCCCATGTGATAATGTCCAGAGACAAATCCACAGAGACAAGGTCTGCCCAATTGCTGTGCCTCCATACAGAGCCTTCATCTAGAGAGCCCCCATAGCTGAGGGCAGTGTACCTTGTGGATATTAACAGCTGGATGTAAGCAATGAGAAAGGGAGATTGCTGCCCTCCTTGTCCTGCTGACAAGCTTTTTAAACATTTAATATTTTTTATTAAAAGCTTTAGAATATATCGGGGGGGGGGGGGAGAAATTAAAAGAAGAAAAGAAAAGAAAGAAAAAAAGAAAAAAAAGAAATTACTTCTGATCTTCCTATTGGTAATTAGATATACTTATAGACTAGTTACTCATATCGACCTCTCTAACAAATTATGGCATATTCTCTTCTTTCAATATCTTATTCTTTCTAATAATCAAACCCAGTATTTCTCCCTTTTTTGTGTGCAAAAAGTCTATAAGAGGTTTCCAGTCCTTGAGAAATGTCAGTAATGAACTTTCTATAACCAAACTAGACAATTTGTCCATTTCTGCCAAATCTGCCAGTTTCAAAAACCATCTCTCCATTGTGGGTACTGTTGAATTCTTCCATCTTTCTGCTTGCAGACTTTCAAAAGGTATGGCCAACCCAGGAATTGCCCCAGTTAAAATGTTGTGGAGATTTGGGGACTGGCCCATCCTTTTCCCTTCCCACCATGTTCCTTGTCCTTTTATCTCCTTCCAGTGTTGTGTAGGGTGACCGAAGCTGTAGTCCAGCTCAACTTGTTAGGGAAAGATTGTTATGTTTTAGGGCGCATCTACACTGTAGAATTAATGCAGTTTGATACCACTTTAACTGCCAGGGCAACATTCTACAGAATCCTGGGATTTGTAGTTTTGTGAAGCAGCAGCACTCTTTAGCATAGTAGGCTAAAGATGTTGTAAAGCTACAAATCCTAGGATTCCATAGGATGGAGCAACAGCGCTTAAAGTGGTGTCAAACTGCATTATTTTTACAGTGTAGGCCAGGGGCACCCTTAATGAATGCACTCTGCCCATGGCTGGTATCACTCTTTCCCCGCTACTTGTCTTCTTTTAAGATGGAGAGATTGAATGCATTATGTTTTGGAGCTTGAGTGCCTTATTTAACTTTATTTTGTTAACTGCGCTGTTTCCCTTGGGCTGCTGAGGTACCAATTGTCTTTATTAAATAACGGTGTGATCAGGTTTTGCAAACCTTGGAAAAGTTCTTTTGGAGAACTAGACCCAAGTAACCAGGGTGCTGACTAGGGAATCCTGGGAGTTGGAGTCCCCCAAATCAACTTTCCAGAGCCCTGCAAGGATTTGGCAAGACAGGTAAGGCAGCTGTAAGGGAGTGTCTGACATGGAAAGATGGAGTATTTTCCCATCATCTAAGAATGCTTTGGCAGGGAAAAATGTTGGTGCCAGACTTATTGACATTCAGAGAGAAAGAATGCAGTGGAGAAAGCAAATAATTAATTAGCTTCTTTCCTATCAAAAAACAGAATTTTCCATTGTCTGTCTCATGGCTTCCCTCTTACCCTCTTATCTGTGTACTTCTGCAACCAAAATTGCATCAGCTGCTGATCCGTCTTAAGGTCAAAGCTGTGTAGTTTTCCCTACAGGCCATCAAGAATGTATGATGCAAGGAACAGATATATTTATGGCACATATACTGGATCACCTTTACTCCAACAGCACATGCCTTCCAAAAGTACACAGATGAAAACAGGGGCATATCTGGCCAAGCAACATCAGAGTATGGTCAACATGGCAAAATATGTTAATGGGGAAGAACACAAATTAAAGACAGGCTGCAGCACTTTGCTTTTGCTTGAGCTTAATGGGACGGTCAAGATGCCATCCTGTCTTCTCCTCTCCCTCCTGCTGAGTTGAGTGTGAACTATTTTTGCACTCTGAACTCAGTTTGCAGCAACTGAATTACTGTAAGCTGAGGATAAAGGGAGAAAGTGGGTGAAGGAGAGTAAAACTGGGACATTTTTAAAAGCACCCGGAAAAGTTGGACAGCAGAGGATTAATTGAAAGCATGCCAGCCAGATCAGGACAGTTGAAGGGTATGAGCACAGAGCAATGAGAGGGTCTTCCCTCTCATACATTTTTCCTTGCAACAACTCTGGGAGGTAATTTATGATGATGGAGTTGACAGACCCAAGGTTAGCCATTGTTGGTGACAAGGGAGATTTGAACCTGAGCCCCTGTCTGCAAGGACCAAATAAACCATTCTTTCCCTTATAGTCTTGGCAGGGAGACTGGATGATGCAGGGACCAGCCCTTGAGTCTGGTGTGAACAATTTGGATGATGTCTGGGCTGTTCAGCACAAAACCTGGAATATACTCCTCTCTTACCACATATTTTAAAAAGTACCCTGTTGCTTCACATCTTCCCTGAAGAGCTGGAGCCCTCCATTCTGATGCAGGGTGGCTGTTTATTTTATTTATGTATTTATTTATTTATTTCATTTGTCTGTTGCCTTTCTCCCAGAAGAGAGGCAAGGCAACTCACAGACAAAAAAAATGTAAAAAACATGACAACAAAATTTAAAACAGTTAAAATAATTTAAAAGCATTATACAATTGCATAAGAATATATAAAAGTTGAAAGACATAACTAAAACACTCATAACTCCATGAATACCACCCTGGTATGATTATGTGTTGAATGCCTGCTTAAATAAAATGTCTTAGCGTGCCATCGAAAGGTAAGCAGGGTGTTCCAAAGGGTGGGAGCAGCTACTGAGAAGGCTCTCTCTCATGTCCTCACCAAGTGAGCCTGAGAGTCTGTTCACATAAGGATCTTGCTGTGTCACCTGGCGCAGTGGCTGCTGCCATGGGTCACTTTGCTTTGAGGTCAGAACAAGGCACCCAGCCATATGATCAAGGCTGAGCATCTCATTCTGATTTCAGAAGTGAGTGGCTTCCCACCACTGGAGCCCCACCAAGTAGCACAGTGGGATGTCTGTGTGAACAGCTGCAGAGCAATAGCAATAGGAAGTACATTTCTATACGGCTTATCAGTGCACTTAAGCACTTCCTAAGCAGTTTACAATGTGTAAGCTAATTGCCCCAGCAAGCTGGGTACTCATTTTAGCGACCTCGGAAGGATGCTTGCCTGTCGAGTCGAGCTTGAGCCCTTGGCTGGTATTGAACTTGCAACCTTGTGGTTTGTGAGTGAGTGGCTGCAGTACGGGCATTTAACCACTAGCCACCAGGGCTCCACCACTGCACCACCAGGGCAGGCAGTACCTATGGGGCCAGAGCAGACAGATGGGAAAAAGCGGTCTGGGTCTGCTCTGGCCAGAAGTGGTTCCAAACCCTGCTGACTGCACAGCCCTCTCCCAACACAGGCCATACTCGCTGGGGCCAATTGGCACTTCCAGGGGCCACATTATCCTGGCTCCTTTTTTCTCCTGTCTAAAGGACTGGGGCATGGCCTCGGCGTGACTTTGGGCCACTTTGGAGGCAGGCATCGTCTAATCAGCATGCCTCCAAAGTGCACAGAAGCCACTTCATTTGGTCCATCTGTTCTGGGCCTGAGTCTTCCCATTCCCAATCTGAGTCATTAATGTGTGCCACACTGGCTTTAGCCAAGTCATTAAGGTTTCCTAGAGCCAGCATGGTG
Source organism: Sceloporus undulatus (assembly GCF_019175285.1). Lineage (NCBI taxonomy): Eukaryota > Metazoa > Chordata > Lepidosauria > Squamata > Phrynosomatidae > Sceloporus > Sceloporus undulatus. The sequence goes on from NC_056524.1 coordinate 8,046,504, forward strand.
TAGTGTCACACACTCTCTGGCCCTGAAAACCCCATTATAGGGTCTTAGTGTCACCATCAATGAGACCAGCAAGGGGTTTGCTGATGGAGGAGGCTGCATGCTATATCTCTACCTGATGGCATGTTCTGGCCCAGACTCTTTTCAATCATTAGATCCAGGTCAAAGGGGCAGAGGAGAAGGGAAGGTAGATTGCTGGATGGGATCATTGCTTACTCCTGAGGCAGTGAGATTATTTGTCCTCCAGGGAGAATTGTCAAGCATCCAGTTATGTTTGGCACTCCTTTGGAACACCAGAACCGGAGAAACTAGCCCACTAACCTACTAAACAACAAAGCAGAATGAGGCCTATATGTTTTCTCTTGTGTCTTTAACTAAAATGGCAGAGGTTTCACCCTGAGGGAACCTGTAGCTGTTTTGCTTGTGCCTTTTCCAGTTGATGGTTTGAAACTTTTGCTGCCATCCACACATCCCAGTGAAATGTCAGAAATAAACTCTGCTAGAACATAGCCACATAGCCCCAAAAATCCACAACAAACTATATGCTTCTATTTAAAATTTAAGGCCCGAATTTTACTGGTTGTCCATAATAGGCTCACTGACTCAATGACAGTGAGTGTTGATTTACTATTTTTAACAATAAAAAATACCAATTTATTTATTTATTTATTTAATTAGTTAGTTAATTAATTATATCCCACCTTTCTCCCAATATGGAACCCAAAGTGGCTTACAATATACTGTATAATTCAAAACAAAAATAGCTAAAACAATACATATAGTACAAAGGTGTTTTTTTAATTGACAACATCCCCATTAAACAACAGTAATGATTCTAGGGCCCTCATCCACTCAGTTAAAACAATATATAGTATGTACCAAAGTTTCTTTTAAAAAATTAATAACAAATATAAATAAAACTTTAAACTAAAACAATTAAAAAACTAAATCATTCAAAGCATAGTAAAAAAATGAAATAAATGTAGTATACAGGTTGGGTTTCCCTTATCCCAAATGTTTGGGACTAGAACTGCTTTGGATTTTGGATTTTGTTGCATTTTGGAATAGCTGTACATATGTGGCTGGCATCTTTAGAGAATGCTGGCATGGGAGCGAATGGGATATATGTATATTGCCATGCAATTAAAATAAAATCATAGTGCTGTAACTGCGGTGTAATACAGTGGAACCTTGGTATCTGCTGGGGTTTGGTTCCAGCACCCCGAAGGATACCAAAATGCTCTGATATAAAATGGGAAAATCTAGTGTTGTTGTTTTTAACATTTATATTTATTTTTAATATTTTAAATCCATGGATGGCTGAATCTGTGGATAAATGATCTGTGGACATGGAGGGCCGATGGTATAGATTGGCCTCCCATATTAGACTAGTTCCATAGGAACTTTAAGGAGTTATCCAAGGTGCTGAATATGACTTCCTGCACATAAAATCCCATGCACAGAATTTCTGTGCAGAAATAATTTCCTGGAACATTTGGGATATGGAAATAACAGAACCATACAGTGCTGTTGTGACATTCTTCCTGAGTCTTCCCTCTTCCCTCAACCCATAAATGAAACACACTGTGTTCTTTTTAGCTCAGACTAAAACCCAGAGCAGATTCACTGTCCCATTGACCTTATAGAGTCATCAGATTTTTTACAACTATGACCTTTGGAAATGTAACCTTTATGCCCTTCTGGCTTCTATGATCTCTTTTTCTGATCTAGATCTATTGTGATCTATGGTAAAAAGAAAGGGGAAATGTTATGAAGCTTTTTCTCAATGAGAATATGAAATGACTGGAATGAGTTCCCCCCTGCATATTCTGTATTCTGCATATCCATTTGTGGTTATTATTAGATATTCCACCTAAACATTAGGAAGAACTTCCTGACACTAAGAGCTCTTTGACAGTGAAAGACACTGCCTTTGAGAGTGATGGAGTCTCCTTCTTTGGAGGTTTTTAAACAGAAGCTGGAGGGCTTGGATTGTGTATTTCCACATGGCAGAATGAGGTTGGATGGCCCTTGGGGGTCTCTTTCATCTCAAGGTTTCTATGATTAGTGTAGAAGCAGGTTTTTGGAAAACGCAATGACTGTGTCCCTACAATATTTTAAATTATTTTGTGCATGAAAAAAACTTTGTATACACTGAACCATAAAAAAGGAAAGGTGTCACTGTTTAAGCAACCCATGAAAAAGGTTTGGTTTTTGGAATATTTTTCGTTTTTGGAATTCCAGATAAGGGAGACTCAACCTGTATTTTAAAAAACCTCCAGCAAAGCAGAATAGTTCCTGAAGCTGGTTTTCTCCAGGGCCAGAAGTGAACCCATCATAATGACTCACTTGAGCAACTCTATAGTGTACAGTATATGGCTTCCACCATCCTTCTCCTGGATCTTCAGTAACACACTTCTCAACCAGAATGACCAGGCATCCTCCTTTTCCAGGGCATGTCCTTCTGTCCAGGAAGGAATTTCAAAATGTCCTCCATTTTAAGCATGACTAAGAAGCATGAATTTATATATGTATGTGTGTGTATATATAATGCCCTTCATTTTTTAACGTCCTGCATTTTGTAGTGCCTTGTCCTCCTTTGCAGTTAGGACATCTTCTCACCCTGTCCCCATCACCACTCACTTTACATACAGGCAGAGTAGACATGTGTATGCTGGCTCACATTAATCAGCATTCTTTCATATGCAATGTCCAAACCGGGGCCACCATTAAGGATCAAGTTAGATAATTTGGTAGTTTTTGCTTTGCAACAGGGGATGTGGCCACTTTGCTTTGGCCCTACTCACCGCTGGAAAGTAGCCCTTGCAATCATTTCCAAATTGACATTCAGATAAAAAGAACTCCTGTTATAGACTTATAAATCAATGGTCTTCCACCCTTCCTTGCTTTTTGATAGCAATGCAAAAACTTCTGCAGCTTTTCCTAACTTGTGTCGTCTTCTTCAATAATAACTTTTGCCATCTTGGCCACACGCATCTCAGTTTTCGGGGGGGGGGGCATTATGTATATATTTTAACCTGTTGTATGCCGTTTTGATTGTCTGGCAAAAAGTGGGATAGAAATAAAAAATATTTCTTTATTATTTATGAATATTTTGCAATGTTAGCTGGGGTATATGGAGTTGTACTGCTAAATAGCTGCAAGACACCAAGTTCTGCATCGGGAAAGGCTTCCTTCATATTCTCCTCTGTGGCATCCTAGACATCTTTTCAGAGGTCCTGCTCTGAGGGCCCCACAGGTCACTATGGGATTGGCAGTCCAAAGCAGACTTCCCTCCCTGCCAAAGTATGATAAGATTCTAAGGGAACAAATGTGTCTATCCATAATCACAAGTAGTAGATATTCCAGCCAAGAGACATAACATTGCAGCCTGTTACATTGAAATGGAAATCATGCACCATTCCAGAAATGTTTGAACTACAACTTCTAGCATTCTTCTCCATGATCTGTCCTGACTAGGGCTGCTGGAAGTTGCAATCTAGCACTACCTGGAGGACCACATGATCCCCCACTCTGTGCCAAGGCATCCAGCAACTGTGATACATGAAAGAATACAAACACCTCTCATGAAACCATTACAAAGCTTAACAGGACCCTTTGCAAAGTTTAGAGAGGCAACATAGATGTTTGAGCACTGGACTAGGACTCTGGAGACCAAGGTTTGACCCTTCTCAGCCTTGGAAACTCAACTGGGTGACCTTGGGCAAGTCACACTCTCTCAGCTTCAGAAGAAAACAAAGGCAAAACTCCTCTGAATAAATCTTGACAGGACACCTCATTATAGGGTTGCCTTAACCTGGAAAGGACTTGAAGGCACACCACCACCACAATAACAACTGACAGAATCCCCTGCATAGTTATGCTGGCTGTATGTTGTCATTCCCCCAAATTATTTTGTTTAGGCCCTGCAAAAGAGAACAAGGACCCTTCCCAATATGTTAATAGGTTTGGGTATTGCACCCTTGAAATACTGCAGCATCAAATTATTCCTAACTCAGCAATCATCCCCTGAATTAATTGGGAGCTGTGCATGTTGCTCAGCAATGTACAGGATCAAGCCCAGATTATCCAGTGGTTTTAATGAGGCAGAGATACAGTGATGCAATATTTGGCTGACATAGAAGAAGGTGATTTGGAACAGCATGTGAAGGACGGTGAGGTCAAGTATATTTTTCTTTTTGGATTCTATTTATGCTACTACAGGCCTTTGGGGAAATGCAGTGAAGCAGATGAGAGAGTTTCCTCCTCACCACCTGTACTTTATATGGAAAATTGTATATATAAGCAAGAAACCACTCCAAAGTACTTGATTGCACTCGGCTATTTCTTCAAAGAACAGTCAGCTTATAGGTTTAGTTCTGTAAAATGAGCTAGTTCAAACAGGGTTTACTTGCAAAGATGTCAGTGCACAATGCAAAATGGTGCTCTTCCATGGAACTAAAGGCCTTATCTGCCCATCAGTTTTTTTTATTTATCACTATTTATTGTTATTGTGCTTTTAGGTTGGCTCTGACATCACGGTGGCTCTGTGCACGAGAAATCCCCATCCGCTCATCTTCAGTCAGTCGTGCTCAGTTGTTGCAAACTCAGGGCCATGGCTTTCTTAACTGAATCTATCCACCTATAATGTGGTCTTCCTCATTTACTATTGCCTTCCATTTCACCAAGCATTGTTATTTTTCCTAAGGAGTCATGTAGCCTCATATGTGCAAAGTGTAATAGCCTCAGTTTAACCATTTGGCTTCTAGTGAGAGTTTAGGCATGATTTATTCTCAGGTCCATTTATTTTTGGCTTTCCATGCTATCTGCAGAATTCTTCTTGAGAACTGTATTTCAAATGAGTTAATTCTTTTCCTGTCAAGCCTCTACGATCTCTACCTTTCGCAACCATATACAGAAGCTTGCTTCTTTATTTTTGTAGCCTCTGGTACATTACTGGTAGTTACTTTTCTGGACTACAATTCCCAGAATCCCCAGCCACTGGCCATGCTAGCTGGGGGAATTCTGAAAGTTGTCTAAAAAGGGTTGTACTGTATTTTTCCAAGTTCTGCCCTCTTCACTATGGCATTTTATTGCAGATCCTGCTTGAATATAATACAGTGATATAGTACTGCAAATAAGTTTTATTTCTTGCCGATGTGTACAGGATTGCACTACTATTAATGGCACAGGAGCCAATGGAGGAAAAAAATAACCAATGCTAATTCTTGCCCTGGTCTTATTGTTCTGCCCTCCTGGCAGTCTGGTTGAGAAGACTTCAAGTTTCAGATGCACTAAGACATGAATAGGAAGGATAAGGTCAGGGCAGAACGGTGCAGTGAGAAGAGACCTGTCCTCAACATACTGGGGAGCCTTTGGACACTGTGGGGATTTCTGGATTGCAGCCTGACACATAAGCCTAGTTTCTCGATGCTCATTCACACCCGTGAAAGAATAATTTGGTCTTTTGTGCACAGTGTCACCGTCAGCCAAATGAGAGTTCCATTCTGACCTGTTCTAGTGGAAACCCTAGTATTTTCCAGCAACTTTTGCAACTCCTCTTTTTTGTTATTTAACAGAGTTCCTTGTCTAATTGAATTAGAAAAAGCAACAACTTCATTCCAGTTCAGTTTGGCAGGCTAGACTGCAAAATGCTGCATGATGCTGCAGATATATCCTCCTCCTCCTCGTAGGAGTGGCAGCAGAATGCAAAAACAGGAAAGTTCAGACTTCACTGTGTAGAAACTGGAAAAGGCATAGGTTGGAAACATTACTTTGGGAGAATACAACTCCCATGGTAACTTCTATGCAGCTTTGGATCCTAGTTGTAGCACAGAGGTGATCTGTGAAAAGCAAGGGGGCTGCAAGAGGCCCCTAAGAGACCTTGTAGGGCTGTACCTGCTTCCCTCTTTAAAAAAAGACCCCAAATATCTCTAGGGAGTATGGGGGCATTTCCACTATGTCTTGGGTTTTAAAAGAGGACTCTCCTGGCCTAAATTGTCCGGGGACGATGACGACATAAAATGTGGTGGAAATATACTGCACATCCCCTAGCGGACATTTTGGAGCATTTGGGGTAAAACAATTTGTTTTTGACCCATAGGCAGAGTAGCCAATGCCCTCCTTTTCTAGGACATACCTCTACATTTCAACCTTCTGTCCAGGAGGAATTACAAAATGTCCTCCATTCTGAGCATGACTAAGAAGCTTATTAACAGTGCATTTGCTGTTCCCCTTTGAGAAATGTCTACTTAGGGCAGTGGTTCCCAACCTGTGGATCGGGACCCCTTTAGGGGTCGAATGACCCTTTCATGGGGGTCGCCTAAGACCATTGGAAAACACCTATTTAATTACAGTTATGAAGTAGCAACAAAAATAATTTCATGGGTTTGGGTCACCACAACATGAGGAACTGTATTAAAGGGACGCAGCATTAGGAAGGTTGGCAACCACTGACTTAGAGGATAAGATGAATCCTTCTAAAGGTCTTTTTTTCCTAAGAGCAGCAGAAGACAAGAGTTGCCCAGAGCTCAAGGTGCATTTGTAACTTGGTGCAGCAAACATGTTAGGCAATGGATTGCTTGAGTACCAATGCAAATGTTGAAAGAGTTTCCCCCCTTAATTTCAGCACAATGGACAAATGAACGGAATAATTTAAATGTTGATTCAGCCATGGGTTTGTTGTTAGTAAAATACAGTTTTAAGCCTTGGTCTTGCTCAGAGTTCTATAAGTGTATTGTAAGCCAACAAGGCATTAATACTGAAGATGAAAAATATGGTTGAGTCCCTAACAAAATGCAGTATATGTAGTAGCTGTAAATAAACCATATTAAATGAATTTATATTTATAATAGTGTTTTAGCTTTTATTTTGCAATGACCTGCATTTATCTTCAATGTCCTACATTTTGAGGTGCATTGTCCTCCTTTGTGATTGTGACATCCGGACACCCTGCTCAGGGGGGCACAGGGCCTCCAAATGTACTCTGGGAAGGCCTAAATGTACATGTACGTGCCGCCATGTAGTAGGGCCCCAATAATAGCTCTAATGGATCCCATCGAAGTATCCACCTTGAATCCCATTTGGGAGAAAGGCAGGATATAAATCCTATAAATAATTAAGTTGGACTGATGTCATCTCTGTAGTGTTTTTGGATTAGGGTTGCCAAATCAGGGCTATCCCAGGCCCTAATATTTCAGGGCCAAAATCTGAGACTTAGGGACTTCTGATATCACAAAACATTGGCCCTAGTGATGTCAAAAGGGTGGCATCACAAGGAATGGCTGCTGGTGATGTCATTAAACAGGATACAATAAGCATCAGCTAACTTTGCTCAGAGTTTGCCATTCAAATAAAAAACCCATATAATAAATGAGAAAAATAGATATGCAGAGACATTTGAAGACAGTTCTTTTACTCTGCGATTCCTCCACCTTGCCTATGGACCAGAGAAGAGGAGCCAGGTTCTGAACTCTGGGAAATGTAATGATGGGTGCATCTATACTGTAGAAATAATGCAGTTTGACACCACTTCCATTGCCACGGCTCCTTCCCACAGAATCCTGGGATTTGTAGTTTTGGGAGGCACCAGCACTCTTTGGCCAATAAGGCTAAATAAAGCCCTTGTAAAACTACAGATTCTATGGGATGGAGCTACAGCAGTTCAAGTGCAGTTCAAATAACTGCATTATTTCTACAGTGTAGATGCACCCTAAGTGTTGCAGGAGGAGATGCTGTAGCTAAGACCAGGGTGAACTGGCACCCTTCTTTACCAAGATATGTCCTACATTTCAGCTTCCTATCTAGGAGGAATTCCAAAATGTCCTCCATTTTGAGTATGACTAAGAGCCATAACAGATGGCTCTAAAGGGGTGGCTTCATGCCGCCCCTTTGAGCGCCAGATTGGGGCCATGGCAACCACACGCAGCAGCCCAGATCGAGCTATTTCTTGGCTCAAAAAGAGGTGGCAAAATGCTGCTCCTTTTTGAGTTGGCAAAGGGCACCCTTTCCGCCAATGCTGTGGCTTTGTGGTGCTTGGTTGGCGTCTAAACGGCATGCCTCTGGAGCGCCATTCAGTCAACCCACATGTGAGCAGGTAGGTGGCTTCCGGGCAGTGTTGGGACATGCGTCATGCATACGCCATGCCCCCATGCCACTCGCAAGGCGTCTCTTAGTGCCAGTCTGTACTGACCCTAAAATGCATGAATTAATATTTATGTTAGTGTTTTTAGCTTTTATTTTGTAATGTCCTACTTTTTTCTTGAATGTTTTGCAGTATCTTGCCCTCCTTTGTAGTTGGGACATCTGGTTCCGTGGGTAAGACCAACAACCAGGAAATGACACAAATACATGCAATGCCCAAACAGGAAGACATTAAAAGTAGTAAGAACTGAATATAGGCATGCTTAGTTTGCTACCTATAACAGCAATAATGTGTAAGGCTAACCTTGAAAGTTGATGGGGAAATGGCTAGTGAACTGAACTTCTTCCTTTTTTCATCCACTTCCAGCACCCTCAAAAGGTCAAGATGGACAAAATCCTTGAAGCCATCATGATGTCGTCTTACCCCGACCACATGAAACAAGGTTTAGTGCGGCGTGTCATCGAGGCTTCAAAACAGTCCATGGACAGTGAACAATGTTGGGTGATGCTTGAGCTCTCTACTAAACTCTTCCTCGTAGGCGATACCAAGTTCAAGAGGTCAGTCGGCAAAGATGTTCTGGAAGTTTATGGCCTTTACCACCGGGAAGTCTTTGAGGAGTTCTTCAATGTCCGTTTCCTCTTAAGCCTCCTCCAGGAGGGCTATGGACCTCTTGGCAAAACAAGCCTCTATGTGTTTGATTATATCCACCTTGGGTTGGCCTTTGTTTTGGATAGCCCATCAGCTAATGATATTTTCAGCTTGCTGAGAACCGAAGTTCTCCGAAAGGTCTGCGAGAGGCCGGGCCTCAAGCAGTGTGTGAAAATCAGCAAACTCTTAATTCAGTATCCTCAGTGTATTCCCACAGGCAAACGGCAAGCTCTTTTCTGCCAGCAGCTCATCCGATGCATTGGGCAATTCCGAACCACATCGGGAAGAGAAGAGGCCATTGTGGACTTCCTAGACCATGTGATCAAAGTTGGCCTTTTGCTGCAGAAAATATGGAAGACACAGGTGTCCTCAATTCTCCCCTCCTTGAAAGAACTCTTCGCAATCATTTCATCATCTGGTAAGGTGAAATGCAATTTTACTACTGTTGCTAGCAAAAATTTCCATAATCATGATAGGTCTTGTACGTAATGTATATACTCATGTATAAGTCTACAAAAGTCGGTTAAAAAATTGACCCCAAAAACCTGAGTCGACTTATCTTCAGTACTGTATTTTAACGCGCATATATATATATATATATGGTGAAAGGCAAGAGTTTAATCTGCCCCGGATGCACTGACCTCCTTCTACTGTCTCAGCCATCCAGCCTTTAGTATGTGCACAAATAGTTATGCCTGTTGGTATTTTGTAAATTCTTTTGCATTGTTTTCCTTTATTTCGTCCTTTACATCCTTAATTACACGGGCCTAAATTTTACACTCGACTTATCCACAGGCCATATCAAAATCCATAATTTTGGCCCCCAAACATGCCCACGACTTATATATGAGGTCGACTTATAGTCGAGTATGTACAGTATGTTTGAGAGGGTGCTATAACTATGAGGGGTTATTGGTGAGTTGTTGTTGTGTGCTTTCAAGTCATTTCTGACTTGTGGTGACCCTAAGACAAACTTATCATGGGGTTCTCCTGGCAAGATGTGTTCAGAGAAGGTTTGCTATTGCCTTTCCCTGAGGCTGAGAGCATATGACTTCTTCAAGGTCACCCAGTGGTTTTCAATGAGGAAACGAACCCTGTTCTCCATAATCATAGTCCAACACTCAAACCACTATGGCACGCTGGCTCTCTTTGGTGTATATAGCCTGTACATTTGTGCTCTCTCTTTCTATGAAGATTGTAGTGTAATAACATCAGAAACCCACAAAAGAGGAACACCTATATTCTGCTAACCAAAATGCACAAAATATATGATGCAAGCTGTTGAAGAACCACTGACTTTTTCATCAGGCAAAGCTGTTAAGCGTCATACAGGAGAAAGAAAAATATGACACTGTTAGGCCTACATTTAGTGAAGATGTTGATGTTGTTATCAGTTAAGATGGTATGGAGGCAGAGGCCATTCAGAATAAAGCATCCTTTGCTGTATAGGCAACACAGCTATTGTGAAGTTGAAGGCTTTCACGGCTGGCATCTATGGTTTTTTTGTGGGTTTTTTGGGCTATGCGGCCATATTCTAGAAGATTTTCTTCCTGAAGTTTTGCCAGCATCTGTGGCTGGCATCTTCAGAGAATGCTTTGCCTGGAAAAAGTTCGGTGTATATATACTGTGTGAGCCTGGTAATGCAGGAGTGATTTGCATGTGTATTGTTCTGTGATGATGGCCGGCCTCAGACTGGGAGGCTAATGCAAAAAAAGGATTACCAAAGGATTACCTTTTACCATACAGCAAAGGAGTCACAGTCAGAATAGGCAAAGTGGTGAGGAAGCATAACCTGCAAATGGTTTACAAACCAACAAAGAAAATCCAGAAAATGCTGTGCTCAGCCAAGGACCAGAGAGACCCTCTCACAGCCGCAGGAGTTTACCGCATACCATGCAGCTGCAGACAAGTCTGCATAGGGACCACCAAATGCAGTGTGCAAACCAGAATCAAGGAACACGAGAGACACTGCAGACTGGGCCAGCCAGAAAAATCAACAGTAGCAGAACATGCCACAAACCATCCTAGGCATAAAATACTGTTTGAAAACACTGAAATTCTGGACCATGCCAACCACTACCATGTCAGGATGCACAGGGAAGCCATTGAGATCCACAAACAACTGGATAATTTCAACCGGGAAGAAGAAACCCTTAAAGTGAACAAAATTTGGCTACCAGTCCTGAAGAATAGCAAAATAAGGACTCAGCAAATGCAAATGGGAAACCATTCAGAGTCAGGGGCTTTCCCAGCAGATAACTGATCACCAATTAGCAGACATTAATCCTCTTTTGCATTAGTCTCCCAGGCTGAGGCCAGCCATCAGCACAGAACAATACACATGCAAATCACTCCTACATTTCCAGGCTCACACAGTATATATACACCCAATTTTTCCAGGCAAAGCATTCTCTGGAGATGCCAGCCACAGATGCTGGCGAAACGTCAGCAAGAAACTTTTCTGGAACATGGCCACATAGCCCGAAAAACCCACAAAAAACCAACACAGCTATTCCTGGATATGAATAGCCATATGCAATAGGAAAGGTATTGTTTGCTGAAGTTGCTAGTATTAAATTATTATTAAAATATTTCTGTCCTACCCTATATCAAAAGATCCCAGGGTGGTGTACAAATGATACCAATACACATATTTTGTTGTTGCTGCTGTTGTGTGCCATCAAGTCATTTCTGACTTATGGTGACCTTAAGGTGAACCAATCACAGGGTTTTCTTAGCAGAATTCAGAGGGTGTTTTGCTCTTGCCGTCCTTTGAGGCTGAGAGAGCATGACTTGCCCAAGGTCACCTAGCAAGTTTCCATGGCTGCCCAGGGATTCGAATTGTAGTCTCACAGTGTCTTAATCCAGCACTCAAACCACTACGACACGCTGGCTCTCACAAACAGATTAAAATAATGTAAATAACATATATATAGACTAAAAACATATTAAACACAATTAACAAGTTAAAACAGGTTTAAAAGCCTAAAACAGTGAAAAGCTATCTGCATTAGATTTATGAGATAAATCAGTGAGGTCCAAAGGCTGTTCAGCAGACATGCCTTTACTTGGCACCTATGTGAAACCAGTGTTTGTGCTGATAAGGCCTCTTGGAGAAGGTATTCCACAATTTGGGTACCATGGCTGAGAAGAACCTCTGCTAGACAGCATGGTGTAGTGGTTTGAATGTTGGACTATGAATCTGGAGACCAGGGTTCGATTCCCACTGCAGCCACAAAACCCACTGGGTGACATAGGGCACTTCACACTTTCTCAGCCTCAGGGGAAGGCAGTGGCAAACCGCCTCTGTACAAATCTTGCCAAGAAAACCCCATGAATTATATCTTGGGGTCAAAATAAAAAATGACTTGGAGACACACAACACACACACACAAATGTTCTCACACAGTGCACTGACCTCACTGCCCAAAGTGTACACCCTTAATGCTCCCTTGGTGTAAAGATAAAGTTTCAGATGTCTAGGTTTCACAGTCTTGAGGCCATGGTGGAGATAAGCATGTACAGACATATTTTCTCTTTTATTACTGGAGATTAATTTATTCTGGCCTTCTTTCCCTCTTCCCTTTCTCTGGTGTCTTCTGTTTATGTGCTTTTGATCAATTAATTCCTTTCTTTATGATCCTGCACAGGTGGAAAGGTGGGTTAAAATATTTCCTTAAGTTAATAAAATAATGAAACCACACAATACAAAATCTTACTTGCTGGTTCTAATATGGACTCTACATGGGACTACCCTTGTGCTTTGTTCAGAAACTTCAATTAGTGCAGAACATGGCAGCCAGGTTGGTTTCTGGTAAAGCCAGAAGTGATCACATAACACCTATTTTAAAATCACTTTACTGGCAGCCCATTAGTTTTCGGGTGCAGTACAAGGTGTCGGTTATGACCTTTAAAGCCCTAAATGGCTTGGGTCCAACCTATCTTCAGGACTGCCTCCTTCCGTATAATCCACCCTGTGCACTCAGGTCCTCTGGGAGGAATTTATTGCAGCCTATGAAAACTAGAGGCCCCAGAGGCCTCTAGTTTTCAGCAACCGCTCCCAGATTACGGAATGACCTGCCGGAGGAGAACCATCACATTACCACCTTAAACAGCTTTGAAAAAGCTGTTAAGATGGATCTCTTCCGGCAGGCCTTTCCCAAATAGATGACTGACCACAGGAAATCAGAACCCGTTATCCCTCTGAATTTGCTAGCCACTGTTTAATTTGTTTATTTTAAGTTATGTTTTAAACTGTGAGTTGTTTAATTGTTATTTTAGGGGGGTGGGATATTGGGATATGGGATTGTGCTGTTTTAAAGCTTGTAAGCCACACCAGTTGTCTCAGACAGAGGGGTAGGATATAAATAAATAAAAAATTATTGTTATTTTTATTGTTTTCCGCCTGCTTGTGCCTAAATGGTCTTACAGAAGATCAAGATCCACCATCTATTGCCTTAGCCAGTGTGGTCCAGTATGTTCCCCTGGAACTCATGGATGGGATCCTAAGAAACCTCACCAATGATGACAGCATAACAGATGTTCAGATGATGATGGCAATTGGCAGGTAAGAGATAACCACTAAGAATATGGAGTGGTGAGAACTTTGATTGTATTTTTTTAAAAAGGAACATTCCAAAATTCACAACTTCCTTTATAAATTACAGTATATACCATGTATAAGTCTAGAAATTTTAGTCAAAACATTGACTTCAAAAATCTGAGTCAGCTTATCCATGAGCCAATATAAGTACTGTAATTTAACTCTTATGAAAAAGGAATTATCCCCTAGTGGAAGGCAAGAGTATAATCTGATCCCCCTCTACTCTCT
>NC_056524.1:8060132-8214782 GCF_019175285.1 Sceloporus undulatus
CATCCATCCATCCATCCATCCATCCATCCATCCATCCATCCATCCATCCATCCATCCATCCATCCTTTAGGGTGAGCTCAAATATTTACACCTGCTGGAATTCTGTAAGTTCTTTGGCATCATTTTCCTTTGCTTCATCCTTCAGATTCTTTGTTACCTACCTCTAGGTTTTACCCTCAACTTATCCACAGGTCATATTAAAATCCATAAATTGGACCCAAAACCTGCCCTGGACTTATACATGAGGTCAACTTATAGTCGAGTATAGATGGTAAACAGGGAGAGTTTGCGGTTTTTAAAAGATTGACTGCTATGGGAACAAAACTGTCAGATTCCTTTATCAAAGCTGTAAGTGCTTGTGGAACGTCCAGTTATGAATCTCTGTGTCCTCCACTAGTTTTGTTGTGCTGAGTTAGGGTTGCCACCTCTTCAGCCTCAGATCCTCCATATCTTTTAACAGCTGCATGTTAGGCGTATATAACATAACCCGTTCTCCATGCTAGGAATTTATTTATTTATTTAGCCACAAATGCTCTCAGAGTGGTTTACAGATTGCTAATTTGACAGTTCCCTACCCTCAGTTTCACATTCTAAAAAAGTCATGACACAGAAGGAGAAGGGAATGGCAGTGGGAAATGGGATCGAGTCCAACAGATACTGCTGGTTCTTCTCTCCCTCCGAGTCCAGGGTGGAACCCCCCCCACTCCCAAAGTGCATCAAGTGTATTTAGGACATGTGAGAACACCCAGAATTCAACACAGATTCATCCTAGATTAGTGTGAATGGGGCCCTGGTTTTCATCTGTAAAATGTTGGAGAACATGTGATCTATAGTTTGGTGCTGTTTCTCCTAATGTTGAGATGGAATCTCTTTTCCTGCAGCTTGCATCCATTGTTCTGGGTCATGTTCTCTGGAGCAGCAGAAAACAAGTTAGCTCCCTCCTCAATATGACATCCCCTTAAGTATTTAAACAGGGCTATCATATCACCTCTTAAACTATCATCCAGGATGGAACATTCTCTTCCTCCAAACCCCATTTCTGCAAACGTTCAGGTCTTTGTTTTCCTGTGTCCAATGCCTAAATATACCCTCAAGGCACCAGATCCTGTATGCTCTTGGAAGCTAAGCATGGTTAGCCCTGGTGGGTACATGGATGGGAAACCTTTAATAAATACTCAAGTGCTGTAGGCTATATTTCAGAGGAAGGAACTGGTAAAACTACCTCTGAATATTCCTTGCCTAAGAAAACTCTATGAAAAATGCATGGGGTTGCCATAAATCAACGGGTGACCTGAAGGTGCACACACACACTTCAGATAAAAGGTTTTGTTGTTGTTAAGGGAAAGCACAGATATGTACCTTTCCAAACTTGCTTCTTTGGATCCTTTTTCTTCTTTGTCCTGGGGAACTAATGGTAGGAGCTATTAACTGGCAGCAGTGCTTCTATTAAGAGGCCACAAGTTTCTATAAATAGCTCTTGGAAGAGCAATTGCTTCTTTTAAACCCTTTGTAAAACACTTGCCCTCTGATAGGGCATAGAGACATTAAGCAGACCCTATGAAATGCAATTAGGCTCGCCCAAGGGATGGGAATACTGTACAAGCCATTGTTTCCCCTATTATCATGCATGGATGTGAGAGCTGGACAGTTACGAAAGGTGATAGGAAGAAAATCCATTCATTTGGGATGTGGTGCTGGAGAAGAGTGCTGAGGATCCATGGACAGCCAAAATGACAAACAAATGGGTCCTAGAGCAGATCAAGCTGCAAACCTCCCTGGAAGCCAAGATAAACTGAAGCTGTTGTACTTCGAACACACCATGAGAAGGAAGGACACCTTGGAAAAGACAATAATGCTGGGAAGGTGGAGGGAAGTAGGAAGAGAGGAAGGCCACATGCCATATGGATGGCTTTTATTAAGGAGGTCACAGATTTTATGGGGTTGGAGGAATTAAGCAGAGCAGTGGAGGACAGTGGGTCTGAGAGATGTCTCATCCGTAGGGTTGCATGAGTCGAGATCAACTGGAAGGCAGTTATCAACAACAGCAAGAAAGGGATGGATGAGCAGATGCTCTGGAGGGGACTTTTAAAACCAATTGGCCTAGCAAAAGGCTGTGATCTTTACAGACACACATCTCCTGGGTTGAATGTGCTGATATAGGGCACCCATCCTGGCACTGCTATTGCCCCAGACAGAACTTCTGTTCTTGGAGAAAGCACTGTTTTCCAACAGTCAGAACAAGACAGAAGAAAGTAACAAGCAGCCACAGGAGTTTATCAGACAAGGGAAATTGGAAGTATAATCCAACGGCAATCTAGGAACAACTACTGCATAGGTAGGAATCATGCAGACCTCCAGGAGTGTGGCTTTGGTGTGGCTTCTGGACTCTTAGGACGCATGCATCATTGAAACACCATACCTCCACTGTGACTCGAAGCAGCTTTATTTTGGCTGTCTGTAACAGGCCACAGTCCAACAACACCTGGAGGTCTGCATGATTCCTACCTATGCAGTAGTTGTTCCTAGACAGCAGTTTCCATCAACCCTAAGCAACATTGCCTAATAGTGAGGGTCAATGTAAGCTCAGCTACAACTGAGTGGAGCCCAGAAAGGCACTTTTAAAAATAATTGTTCCTTTGTCTCATTATAGCATTTGGAAAGGAATCTGTTGCCCTTACTTTTATGTACTCTGTTTTAAAAAGTAGCTTGCTGCCTTGTTCACTTTGGTGTTCCTTACAAAACTTTCAAAACGTTTAGAGAATGGTATAAAACCTAAAAAAAAAATCCTCGTCAGGAAGACTTTATAAAGTAACTAGAAAACTTATTTTATATATTTAATCTATATCCCGTCTTTCTTCTTGCATATGATCCATGGCAGCTTTGTTGCGGGTGGTGTGCCTTCAAGTATTGATGCAAGTGACTTTGCTGTATGTTAGCATCTATACAAATCCTACAATAAAAGGTTTATTTTTTTTAAAAAAAATCTGTTACAAAGGTGTAAATCATCTTTAAAACCCAATAAGAAGAATCAGTGCACACAGCCATTAAAATCTGCTGCCACAGATAAGAAATTAAGCCCTGTATAATGCTCTCTCCCACATCCTCACCAGACATTCTGTTGCTTTATTTGCAAATTGGCAAGAGAGACATAAGCAAAAGCAAGCAGCAATCTTAGAGCCAGTGTGGTATAAAGATTTGGGTATAGGACTAGGACTCTGAGAGACCAGGGTTCAAATCCCTCTTAGCCATGGAAACCCAGTGGGTGACCTAGTGCAAATCACACACTGTCAGCCTCAGACCAAGGCAAAGGCAAACCCCCTCTGAACAACTCTTGCCAAGAAAACCTTGTGAAAGATTTGCCAAAAATGACTTGAAGGCCCACAACAACAACAAAATACTCTTGACCAAGAATGATTTTTAGGTTTAATATGTCTGTAAACGGCCTTGAGGGACTGGGTCTGGACAGGAGACAAGAAAATATTTTAATTAATTAGTTAATTAAGTTACTGATTGAAACAATGCTTCATTTATTGCACTTTTAGACTGCCTGAGCTCTTTAAGGCACTGTAAAGATAGATGGGAAAAATGTTAAACAGTGAACAGTAGAACAGCAGTATGTAATAAAACAGGCAGCAAGAGGGGCATAAAACCATGCAACACATAAAAACCAAAGTAAAGTGGTAGTGAATTAGAACAATGTAGAGATGTGAAAGCATTAAATACTCATATAAGGCAGCTATGAGAGAGAGAAACCAAGACTGAGAGATGGAGACACTGTGGTGGCTGGTTTGTCTGGGGTTTAATTCAAACCTTACTCTGTCCTGGGTTCTAGTTCAAACTTTAAAGGAACTATCTAAGATGCTGCACCATGTCACCAAATAGGTCCAGCACCTTAAATAGATAATTTAATGTTCAACCCAAAACCTAGAGCAGATTCATTGCCCCACTGCCAGGGCTGCCACCAGCTCTGGGTACACAGACATGCTGTATTTCTTACCTGCTTCATTCCATCTCTCAGCTCAGGCTGTGTCTGCACTGCAGATATAACCCAGTTTGACACCACTTTAACTGCCATGGCTCAGTGCTATGGAATTCTCAGTCCTATGGAATTCTGGGATTTGTAGTTTTGTGAGATGTTGAGAGCCCTGGTGCTGCAACAAATTACAATCTTCAGAATTCCATAGCATTGAGCCATGGCAGTTAAAATGGTGTCAAATTGGGTTATATCTGCAGTGCAGACGCAGCCTCAGTCTTCTTGTTGGCTTTGTTGCCATTTTTTGTACTTGATTAAGGCAAGTCCTATTTTTTGTCTACTTTGCTTTGCATGCAAGTCTTTTGATATACTGACTGCTCAGTTTTGAGAGCTGTTTTATCATTGTGGCAGGCGCTTTGTGAGCTCTTTGAAGCATGCTTTTTCATTATGGCTTCACATGGTTTGTTAGCATATTTTACAGATTTTAAGGCTATTTGTGATTTGTTTCATCCGCTTTGAGGGTTGTATGTATTATTCTCAACTCTCTTCTCCTTTGTTTGCTTTATATATATAAATATTATATATATATATATATATATATATATATATATATATATATATTCAATAGCTCACGAAGAAATATATATTCAATATATATATATTCAATAGCTCACGAAGAAAGAGTATTTCATTCCAAAAGGTTTCAGTTGTTTGTAGTTAATTATTCATTTCATTTCAGTCAGCCCCAGATGTTTTCTCCTCTTCTTTGTTGTTCTGGATATCCCATTCAGGTTTCTTTCACTCAATACAGTCATAGCACTTTGATGCCACTTCAACTGTTATGGCTGCATCTTATGGAATCCTGTGATTTGCAGCTCAAGAAGTTTCCAAAGGTGGTCTGCACAGGTGCAGAGATTTAACATATGAAAACTGGGACACATCTGGTCAAGTAACATTCAAGTATGATCAAGATAACAAAGTACTATTAATGAGGAAGAACACACAAGCCAGCAGATGCTTCAGCAGTTTGGTTTTTCCTCAGCCTTCTGGGAAGGACCAGATTCCAATTTTCTTTTCTTCTGAGTTAATTGAGTGCAAACTCCTTTTGCATTTTGAACTGAATTTGGAACAATTGTAGTATGCTGAGGACAATGCGAGAAAGTAGGGAAAAGAGCAAGAAGCCAGGACATTTTAAAAGCAGCTAAAAATGTGATGACAGGGGATGAAGCGGAATTCTCCGTGCCAAATCATGACAGTTGGAAGCTATAATAACATTGTGAAGTGGAAAGCTTTTATGGCCGGCATCCATAGTTTTTTGTGGATTTTTTGGGCTATGTGGCCATGTTCTAGAAGAGTTTCTTCCTGACGTTTCGCCAACACCTGTGGCTGGCATCTTAAGAGAATGCTTTGCCTGGAAAAAGTTGGATGTATATATACTGTGTGAACCTGGGAATGCAGGAGTGATTTGCATGTGCATTGTTCTGTGCTGATGGCCGGCCTCAGGCTGGGAGGCTAATGTAAAAGAGAATTAATGTCTGCTAATTGGTGATCATTATCTGCTGGGAAAGCCCCTGACTCTGAGTGGTTTCCCATCTGCATAGGGACCACCAAACACAGTGTGCAAACAAGAATCAAGGAACACGAGAGACACTGCAGACTGGGCCAGCCAGAAAAAACAGCAGTAGCAGAACATGCCACAAACCATCCTGGGCATAAAATACTGTTTGAAAACACTGAAATTTTGGACCATATCAACCACTACCATATCAGGATGCACAGGGAAGCCATTGAGATCCACAAACATCTGGATAATTTCAACCAGAAAGAAGAAACCCTTAAAGTGAACAAAATTTGGCTACCAGTCCTGAAGAATAGCAAACTAAGGACTCAGCAAATGCAAATGGGAAACCATTCAGAGTCAGGGGCTTTCCCAGCAGATAATTGATCACGAATTAGCAGACATTAGCAAACATAATACATATTAATGCACTTTAACATTCAAAGAATAAAATATAGCAGACAACAAAATAAAATGACATGTGCACTACCATCTTTAGATCCTCCAGGAAAGGGCATAATGGGCAGAACAGCTACTAGTTTCCTGATCTCTTTACTTTTGGTCAAAACAAGGTGTGAGAGAGGAGACACCTTGTTTTAAAGGAGAATCACTGTTCTTGGAGGCTTCCAGGGGTGTGATCCTCCTTTTTTGTTTAGGAAGGCATTGCATGCAGGATGGTGGATCATGGGCTGTGTTTTGCCCACGCCTGGGTTTGAAGTACAATTAGTGTTGTTTTAAAAAAACACTAGTTGGCATTGGTTGCATCTCCTTACCAGCTGGTAGGTCCAGTCCTGGAAGAGGAACACTTGCTAGGAACATGTTGTGGTACCAGTGTCTCTCTGAGCACCCACATCAGAGGTTAAGGAGCAAACCCTTGAGAAGTTTTCAAATGCCTTAGGTCAGTGATGGTGAATCTTTTTCAGTACGCGTGCCAGGGGTGAGGCTTCTGGCCACCGGGCTTGCCAGGGGCAGGACTTTGACCCCCCAAGAGGTGGGCTTCTGCTCTCTGGAGGCGGGACATCTGGGACGAGACTTCTCCCCCCACCCTCTCCCCGGCCTCCAGCTGTCTCTGAGTGACTGCTAGGGGTAGGAAAGTTCAATTGGGAGGAGGAGGAGTGGGCACATACTCGGTCCTCCTCCCCCTGGACCCTTCCTGACCAATAGCTGTCCCTGGGGAGGCAACTATGGGTCAGGAATGGCCCGTGAGTGGGGAGGAATGGGCACGTGCCTTAGATGGCCTTAGATGGCATTGAAGTTATCCATTTGTTTTTAACTGTGTTTTTAAAATAGCTATAAAAACTAAAAACAAACAAAACCCACACCAGCTTTTGTAAATTGGCACTGCTGCAGTAGCAACCCAGGGCTTTCTCTTGTTTGCTGCTGTTACAACCCCTCGAGTTGACCTTAACTCTGTGGATAAGACACCTCCAAGAACCCCTATCTTCCACTTTGCTGCTTAGTTCCTGCACGCCCTGATGGCAGGGCTTCTGCAGTCTGGCATGCAGTCTTCCTCTCCTCCTCCTGCCCTTTTTTGTTTTTTCTTCTTCAGTATTACTCTGATTTTTGTAATAAGTAATTCATGGTCTGTGCCACAATCAGCTCCTGATCTGGTTTTTGCCACGAGAATAGAGCTTCTTCATCTTCTGCTTCAAATTACATAGTCAATCTGATTTTTGTGTTGGCCATCTGATGATGTTCATGGGTATATAAAAGTAGCAAACTACTTTTTAAGTATTTTTGCCCTGCTGAGTCCCCATGTCATTTGGAAGGACCTGAATTAAGAGCATAGAAACATAGAAACATTCCTTTTTGGAGCTGCAATGCCCAGATTTTCCCAGCCAGTATGGACACCAGAATGCTTTGCCATCTATGTCAGTGGAAGAGGGAATTCATGCCAGGTTTAAACCCAGACATTAAAGGAGATATCCAATGTCTTGAACTTATTGGCATGGTGGGAGGTTTCAGCACCCTGGAAAACTCATTTACAGTTCAGAAAACAATCTGCAGTGCATTTATTGGTCCCACCCATGGAAGTCATCAACTGCCACTGAAGTTTGGCGCTATAGTTTAAAAAGATGAACATTTTCCCATTTTGTGACTTTGTTTTAACAGGTATTCACCCATCTTTTTTTCTTTGCAGGATGATTGAATGGGTCTCGTGGCCTCTGGGGAAGAATATAGACAAGTGGATCATTGCTTTGCTCAAGGGGTTGGCTGCGGTGAAGAAGTTCAGCATCTTGATAGAAGTCACACTTTCCAAAATTGAAAGGGTCTGTATGTAGGCATGATTACTGTATTTACACCTTGATTTATCACAGGCAGAGCTTAGGAGCTCTCAGAATTCCCCAATTGGCATGGAATGCTTACAGTGGGATTCTGGGAGTTGTAGTTCCCCAAAGTGACTTTCAAAGCTGTCATAATTGGCAGGAAAGTTTTCTCCATTCCTTGAAAATCCACGTGGAAGTCACAGAAACATTGTTTCATTTCTAGTCTGTGTATTTAAGGCAATAGTCAGGGCTCTGATACCTGCAGAATCGAGTTTTTAATTCATAAAGTCTTGAATGGCTTAAATCCAAAATAATGTTATTTACCTTTTAGATTTATGCCATTATTTTCCATTGGTGAGTGCAAGGAGATCTGCATAGGCTGAATCCGCAATGTAGGAATGATCCAAGTTGACACCACTAACTGCCTTGGCTCATTGCTACCGAATTCTGAGAATTATAGCTTTCTGAGACATTTAACCTTCTTTGCCAGAGAGCTCTGGTTCTACAATAAACAACAAATCCCAGAATTCCAAAGCATTGAGCCATGGCACAGTTAGTGGTGTCAACCTGGATTATTTCTGCAGTGTGGATGCAGCCACAGTCCTTCTCCTTAACCTGTCTCACAACAACCCTGTGAAGTGAATTAGGCTGAGAGACAGTCACTGGCTGGTCCAGTATTTATCACAGTAAACAACACTGCCTCCCCCCTTAGACTGAGAGTAGACTGATTTCAGTCAGGAGTGGTTTATTCTTTGTTTTCACTATAATATTTACAGCCTGCTAAGGTATGCAAAAGAAAGCATTCTTGACAAATGCCTCTTCTCCAGAGAGTGAAGCTTTCTCAGTACTGTAGACTGACCAAAATCCAAGTCTGCAGAAGAAGCCCGGCTATGGACTTCATCACACGGGGAAATTGGAAGGTTAACCAAAGGTTAATCCGGTGTCATCCAAGGTATTTCATGTCATTTTGCAAACAATTTTCAAATGACATCGCATGCAAATGGAAGGCAATCCAAACGCAATTGTGAGACATCCCAGGAATAGCTGAATTCAGAAAAATATCAAATCTAAAAATCCTTTTCCACTGAGAATTTGCAGTCAGTTTGCATTTGCATTAGTATGAAATGCATCTCCAGTTCGGCTTTGGGATTACTGTTGGATCTCCTTGCACACTACACACTAACATGGCTGTGTCCCTTAAATCAACACTGTTGATAAATCTCTTTTTTCATCCCTACTTCTTCATACTCTAGGTGTTTTCCAAGCTGTTATATCCTATCCTGAGGGAGGGAGCACTTTCTATTCTACGTTACATGCTCCTCAGCTTCCAGCATTCCCATGAAGCATTTCACTTGGTAAGGAGGTAGGGTCTTGTTCAACAGTCAAGTGTTTAATTATCTACAACAGAAATATGGCATGACCCATCATCCCTGAGGACTATTGTTCATGGTGTCTGGAGCCAAGGAGAGTTGGACTCCACCAACATCTGGAGGGCCCAAAGCTTTGAAACATTGCTTTTTTGGACTACAGCTTTCAGAATCCTCAGTGCTGACTCCTGCACAATAGTGCTAGAAATTTACTTTAAAAACCAAAGATACATTAAAATAATAAATTATAGCTGAGTTCATTGCATCCCAGCTTTTTTGGGGGGTGGGGTGGAGGCAGTAGAATGCACATATAGCTTAAAAAGTCTAATGCTTATAGCGATGCACAGTGTGGCGGTCAGGGTGTGATCTGTTATGCGCTTTAGAGAACACTTACAGGGGTACCCCGGGTTACGAAATTAATTCGTTCTGCCGCCGCTTTCGTAACCCGGAATACTTCGTAAGCCGAAAAAGCCATAGGCGCTAATGGGGAAAAGCCGCGATTTCGTGTGAAATAGCGCCGAAAAGCACCAAAAAAATTTTCGTAACCCAAAATAACCTTCGTAACCCGGAACAATTTTTTTGAATGGATTTTTTTCGTAACCCGGAAATTTCGTAAGGCGGCGCATTCGTATCCCGGGGTACCAGTGTATTATGGTCTTGAGCCAACTGTACTGGCTTCCATTGCTTCTGTTGAAGGTCCTGGTTTTGATTCATGAAGGTCTAAATGGCTTAGGACAAGGGCATCTAATGAACCTCCCTGAGGATCTCTACTCAGGGAGGTCCTCTTGTGTGTCCTACATCCTCAAGAGGCAAGATTAATGAAAACCTGTGACAGGGCTTTCTTGGTAGGGTCACCTCAGTTATGGAACTTCCTCCCAAAGTTAGTCAGATTGACTACATCCCTACTGAGCTTCCAAGACTATGGCTGCATCTGTACCACATAATTAATGCAGTTTGACACCGCTTTGACTGCCCTGGCTCAATGCGATGACATTCTGGGATTTGTCAATTTGTGTGATAGTTAGCCTCCTCTGTCAGAGCACTGTAGTGCCACAACAAACTACAAATCCCAGGATTCCATAGGATGGAGCCATGGCAGTTAAAGTGGAACCAAACTGCATTAATTTTGCAGAGTGGTAGCAGCCTGTCTTATTAATTTGTTCTTGGAACCAGTCTTGAGGTTAGCTTTTGGTGATGCATCAATTTGTTCTCAGAGAATGTTGATTTTTTAAAAATCTGTTTCTTACAAGCATTTTAATCTATTGTGAAATAATGTTTTTTTAATCTCTTGTGCATTCCCATGGAAGCCTTGGAGGTCTGAGAGCTGATCAGTAGATTTAATAAGTAAATATTAAATAATAACAGGAAATTAACTGGGCTATATATCACTAGAAAATATGCTTTAATGGTTTTTATTTTTACAAATGGTTTTAACTATGCCATTTGTAATGTATGTTTTGATACTGGTATTATTTAATTATTTTTTTAACTTTTATAATTAATGTTACCGTTTTATCTTTTTTTAATTATGGTAAGCCACCTTGAATCCTATTTTGGGGGAATGGGAGGATATAAATCCCATAAACAAACAAATAAATAATAGATCGATAGAACTTATAAAGTCAAGTGCTGTGTCTGTATTCCTGACCCAAGACAGTTTTTCTGTATTTCAGTGTAGAAGCCAATTTTATAACTGACAAAACAAAATATTTACAAATTGGCTGATCAATCATAATAGATCTCCAACCAATAAATGCTAATCTCTCCCAGCTATTTATTGCGGAAAGAAGAAGTGGAATGCCTCCCATTCTGATGACTGACCAGCCCACAAGGAAGAAACAAAATTAAACCATGTTTTAAACCTTAAGGAGCTAGGTCTCAAGTTTATCTTGGGCACTGCAGGTGGTTCTGGTTGCTTGTTTTAAGACTTGGTTTTGCTCTGTCCCCTTTTCCAGCTTCTCCCGCACATTCCCAGAGTGGTGGCCGCCCTCAACAAGGAAAACTCCAATTCTGCGGCAAGCTGCTTGGAACAGCTGGCTGAGCTCATCCACTGCATGTTCTTCCGTTTCTCGGGATTCCCAGACCTCTACGAACCTGTCGTGGAGGCAATCAAAGTAAACACTTCCTTTTTGGTCTGCGTACCACAAACAGTCGGTGTGTGTGTGTGAATTAGAAGTGTTAAACTGAAATAAGGTGGACTCTTTACTATGAACAACTAAAAATAGGCTGGAATCCAGATCCACTGAGTCAGTGGGATTTACGCAGATAGGTTGACTTTCTCCCAGCATGGGACCCAAGGCAGCTGCACCAATTCTCATAACAGGATTGTGATGTTGTGCAATCGAAATGCACATTGATGTGTAGTTTGCAGCCATGCACAAGCAGGAAACCAATGAGCAAGAGTGGATCACACTCCCTCAGAAGGAGGTGGAGTCTCCTTCATTGGAGGTTTTCAAACCAGGGTCTGGTTGGGGTGCTTTGATTGTGTATTCCTGCATGTTATGGGGTTGGATGGGATGGCCTTTGGGGTCTCTTCCAACTCTACAATTCTATGATACTAAGTTGAAGTGGTGTTAAACTGCTTTATTTCTGCAGTGTGGCAGCAGCCCCTATCCAGCCCCATTGAGTGCTGCTGCTGGGGGGGAAAATTCAGTGGCTTCTATAGCAGAAGCAAGAACCCCAATAGTTGTGTGACCTCCAGTGAGTTGAGTAGAGGGAGATATATGGTGTGGCCCATCATCAACAGGAGGTTGTCCATATTTACTGTAGACTAGGTGCACGGAAGAGGTGAGAGGTTGCTCTCTGAAGCTGTCTTGTCATGTGTTTTTATTTGGTTGTGGTTTTGGAAATACTTCTGCTGAGACGTTTAGTCTACAAAGTGGGAGGAAATGACCAAATATTTCAACAGTAATTCCACATACAGTAAAAGGTGACCCAAAAAGCACTTTGTTTTTTACTTTCAAAATACAGTAATTGCATCTCTCTCTCCAAATTAAGAAGAACGTTAGGGCATGGTGTGACAGAGAATAACTGTTGTGATTGATATAATTGATAAATGGGTACCATAGAATCATAGAGTTGGAACAGACCACTAGGGCCATCCAGTCCAGATCCTATAAAAAGCAGAATAAGGTATTAGCAGTGTACAAGGGAGAGTTTGAGAAAGTGATTTGTTTGTTTGTTTTGGATGATAGTTCCTGGTTGAAAGATTTCTGGGAACTGTCATCTAAGAAGTAACTTTCCCAAGTTGGAAAATTATAAATTTGGCAAAAAGGACCTGAAATGTTCTGCATTTGCAGTCTTGGCAAGATGAATACAAGTTGTTAAAATGGCCTGATAACAGACAAAAATAAAAAATACTTGATGTGACTCCACAGACTAATTGTATTTTTATTTTTATTTTTGCTTACTTTATTCTCCAAAGGCTCTTCCAATTCCAAATGAAGACCGGATAAAACACTTGCTTGGACAAAATGCTTGGACCTCACAGAAGAACGAATTAGCCTGTTTTTACCCTCGTCTGGCTTCCAAATCTGAAACAGGGAAAATAGGATTGATCAACTTGGGGAACACCTGCTATATGAACAGCATCATCCAAGCACTCTTCATGGCCTCAGAGTAGGTTTTATACCTTCCTTTCTGCTTTTGTTTCCCAAACTTTAAACAATAGGTTTAGTTGTTTCTGTATTTATTACATATATCATATTTGCTGATGGAACTTGGCTGTAATGCCACAGAATATACATAGTTTTGAATCTCCAGAGCAGGTAAATCTTCCCTTGCCAGTAAAACCCAGGGCTGGGGGGGGGAGGGCTTTTAAAAAATCACCCTCAAACCATGTTTTTTACTTTGTTTAAAACATTTTTGGCTTAAACCAGCTTTTTATTTTTGCATTCGTGTTTTATTAACAAACAAAAAAAGATTGAATTCTGCTTATAATAGTACCGTGGAACATTATTTCCTGTATTAGAAAGCTTTATCAATCATATTTAATATTTTCTAACATTAACAACCCAAAGTTATTGGGTGTTATATGATTTACATCTTTCAATAAAATTTTACAAATGATATTGACAAATTGGTAACCTGTATATTGGAGTTTAGGACTGCAACAATATAGGACTAAATCAGAAAATTAAGTACGGTAGTAAAATGCCATTTAGATTCAGTGGCCACTAAGGTAAATGATAAGTGCTCTTTTCAAGCAAGTTGTTTTGGTTCAACTTATATTAACTGAAGGATTTTTTTTAATGGCATTTCTTGTAAAATAAAGTGATTAAAAAGAAGCAACTGACACTGGTTACTGGTCTAATAGTGAACAACTGTCAATCAATTGTTAAAGTTAAAGTTTAAGTTCAATCTGTCATTGTTTTCCAGTAAGAGGGTTGGAAAATAGTAATGGCAGCTTGTACATTTTGGCTTGGACATAGTCACCGTACACTTGAAAGTAAAGCTCCTATTCATGGTTTTGATGGATTGAGGCTCCTTTGAACTCCAATAACTCAGTAGGTTTACCAATTACTTTTAATGTTTAAAAATTTTCCTTTCAAGCTTCAGGCATTCCGTGATGAATTTAGCAGAGAACAATTCCCAGCCCTTGATGGCGAAGCTTCAGTGGTTGTTTGCCTTTCTAGAGCACAGTCAGGTAATTTCAATAAGTGTATGAATAATTCTAGCCCTTCTGTAATGCTTGCTGACTGTTCCAGATATATCCAGTTATTTTTTAGTTATTTATGAGTAGCATTTATATGCCCTACTCTTCAGCTGAAAAAAGCTCTTAGAGCAGCTTAAATATCAATAGAGTCAGCCCTCCACAGTTGTGGCTTTGACTTTTGCAGATCTGATTATTTGTGGATTTGATTAATATGTTATCTCTAGGAATCTCTAGGTCCTTCAGCGCAACTCTGTGGTCAACATCTACCAGAGCTTGACCATAGAGTTGTGCTGAAGGACCTAGAGATTCCTAGAGTGAACACTTCTCTAGGCACTTGTAGATCCTCCATCATGATTCTATGGTTAACATTTGGCGGACGTTGACCATAGAGTTGCACTCGAGGAAGTAGCAATTTCTAGAGAGGTGTTATCTTGGGTAGAAAAAAAAGTGGATTTTTATTTGCATTTCTCCCCACTTTCCACAGGGGTCCTGTGTCCCTAACACCAGCGAGCATCCTCATTTTAGCTAACTTATCTAACATTATCTAACTTAAATGCACAAGAAAAGAGGACACATGTAAAGTCAAAGGCTTTCATGGCTGGCATCCATAGTTTTTTGTGGGTTTTTTGGGCTATGTGGCCATGTTCTAGAAGATTTTCTTCCTGACGTTTCACCAGCATCTGTGGCTGGCATCTTCAGAGACTGCTTGCCTGGAAAAAGTTGGGTGTATATATACTGTGTGAGCCTGAGAATGCAGGAGTGATTTGCATGTGTATTGTTCTGTTGCTGATGGCCAGCCTCAGGCTGAGAGGCTAATGCAAAAGAGGACTAGTGTCTGCTAATTGGTGATCATTATCTGCTGGGAAAGCCCCTGACTCTGAATGGTTTCCCATTTGCATTTGCTGAGTCCTTATTTTGCTATTCTTCAGGACTGGTAGCCAAATTTTGTTCACTTTCACAGTTTCTTCTTTCCGGTTGAAATTGTCCAGATGTTTGTGGATTTCAATGGCTTCCCTGTGCATCCTGACATGGTAGTGGTTGGCATGGTCCAGAATTTCAATGTTTTCAAACAGTGGCAGAACATGCCACAAACTATCCTGGGCATAAAATACTATTATTTTACACACCCACTTTTTCTAGGCAAACATTCTCTGAAGATGCCATCCACAGATGCTGGCAAAACGTCAGGAAGAAAATCTTCTAGAACATGGCCACATAGCCCAAAAAACCCACAAAAAACAAAAGAGGACACAGTTTCCCTGGCATTTGAAAGATAAATAACAAATCTTCTGAGTATAAATATAAGGCAGCTTTCTATATCCTGTATATAAAAATATTTTCCCCCATCTCTACCAGCGGCCTGCCATCTCACCTGAAAGCTTTTTCTTGGCATCATGGCCTCCCTGGTTCACAAGGGGAGCACAACAAGACTGTTCCGAATACTTGAAGTACCTACTTGATCGGTAAGTTAATCTCTGTCTTGGAAGAGAGGAGCAGAATTTCTGAACCTACAAATTCCTGTCTGGTCGAGCACACATTTTAGTCTATTGAAACAACACCAGCAAAGTCCTAAACCAGTTGCTATTCCAGGCAAGAAGAGACCCATTGAATCAATGGGAACTTGGAAAGTCAACACTTTGTTAAAATCTACTGATCCAGTGGTTTGGTTCTGGTTGATAGTAAACAACTGGATTTACTTCAGAGTCTACCACACATGTCTTTGTTCGTTGTTTATCAATGGCAATTTATTATGACATAATAACAATAAATATTATTTTTGTGATGCCATTAATTTATTCTGGATGTATACAGCATGTTGGTGCATTTTGACTAAGACTATGGCTGCATCTACACTGCAGAAATAATGCAGTTTGACACTGTCTTAACTTCTACAGCTCAATGCTATGGAATTCTGGGTTTGTAGTTTTGCGAGATATTTCACCACCTCTGTCAGAGAGCTCTGGTGTTACAACAAACTACAAATGCAAGACTTCATAAGATGGAGCCATGACAGTTAATATGGTGTCAAACTCCATCAATTCTGCAGCAGCCTACTACTTATAAACATCTCATGTGAGAGTGAACTGCATGCACATAAATATTACTTCATTCTGGCATTAGCAGGAGGGTTTTTGTCATAATTTTCTTAGTGTATTTTCTTTTTCCCCACACTTCCCAAAAAGGCTGCATGAAGAAGAGAGAACGGGAAGAAGAATTTACCAGACTCTCAAAGGGTCCACACTGACACCTCAGGCTGACCAACTGCATTCTCTGAACAAGACTCTAGTTGAAAAGATGTTTGGAGGCAAAATTAAGACAAAAATTCGTTGTCTGAAGTGCCTAAAAGTCTCTTCCAGGGAAGAGGCCTTCACAGACCTTTCCTTGGCATTTCCACCAGCAGATAAGCATGTGCCTACACCTGTTGGCAGTGCCTCATTTTTACCTGTGGAAGAAATGGGCCCACAGACCACTCATCCCATCACAGAAGCTCAGTCTAGGCTGAGTGATTCACCAAGGAGGTTGGAGAAGTTTACTGTGCCTGGAATAATCTCCTCCAAAACGTTGCCAGTTGAAACTTTGAGACCAGAAGGACAAGAGATAACTTTCCCTTTGGGATCTGACTGGGATGCTGCTGGTGCAAAGCCCAAAGAAGACTCAACGTTGGCCATGAAGGAGCAGGTTTGTGGTCCTGAGCCTTCCAGATCAGTCCCTGATTTGATCAATTATTTCTTATCGCCTGAGATGCTGACAGCGGAGAACCGTTATCACTGTGAAAACTGTGCCTCCCTTCAGGATGCAGAGAAGCTGGCTGAACTGACAGAGGGACCGCACTACCTCATCCTCACTTTGTTGAGGTTCTCCTTTGACCTGAGAGTCATGCGGAGAAAGAAGATCCTTGACAACATCTCCGTCCCCTTGGTGTTGAAGCTGCCAGTTCTGACACCCTCCGAAGAACTGTGTGACACTGATCCCATGAGGAACGGTGGGCATGCTTCATCATGCAAGCGCTTTGCTTCGGTGGTGTACGATCTTTGCAGCGTGGTGGTACATTCTGGGGTCTCCTCGGAGAGCGGCCATTACTATTGTTACGCCAGGGAATGCGAGGACACCATCACCAAACGTGACCCAAAGGAGGCTTCTTGGAGCATTGTCTCAGAGAAACCTCCAGACCTCGCAATTCAGTGGTATCTTTTCAATGACACCAGAGTTTCCTTCTCATCATTTGAGTCAGTTAGCAATGTCACCTCCTTCTTACCCAAGGACACAGCTTATCTGCTCTTTTATCGACAGAGGACCATGCAGTCCGTAAACGTGAAGTCTGAGGCAGCTGTAGAATCTGGCTGGGTGAATGGAGATTTGCACTCTCCAGACAAAAGCCTGATGGAAGCCATTGCAAAGGATAACATCCTCTTTCTGCAGGTGATATTGACTAGCACCATATGTTATTTTTACGATTACAGACTGCCCTCCATATTCACAGACTTTTAATCTACAGATTCAACCATCCACATCTATGCCACAATAGCGTAGTAAAATGGTGTTCCTTATAAAAAATGGCAAAATCAAGATTTGCTGTTAGGAATATATATTCAGTCGGCCCTCAGTATCCTCAGGGGGTCCGTTCCAGACCCCCCTGCAGATACCAAAGTCCACAGATGCTCAAGTCACATTGTTCCCAATGGTGGTCACTGGTTGGAGGGAGCCATCAGTTACTTGGTCGTTGGCCAGCCCAACTCCCCAAGTGATTGACAACTCCCTCTGACCAGTGGTTAACGAAAATGTGGGAGAACCGGGTGCAGAAGCAGCCTGGCAGGCATCTCCCTGGCAACTGCAGCAATCCACAGGTTTACTGTTTTTGTTCTGGCAGAGTAAATTCTATGGTCTTCCGAGCCCTTGGCACAGAGGCAGGTAAGAAGTCCTCTTGTCCCTAATGGTGGTGCAGCTGTGTGGTCGTGCCACCATTGGGGCCAATGCAGGCTTGCCATCTGCAGATGCTTGAATCCACAGTTCGGAAGTCTGTGGATACCGAGGACCAACTGTGTATGTGTGTGTGCGTGCACGTGTGTGTGTGTGTGTGTGTGTGTGTGTGTGTATATATATATATATATATATATATTCCTAAAAACAAATCTTGATTTTGCCATTTTATATGGCACAGTGGTTAAATGCCTGTACTGCAGCCATTCACTCACAAACCACAAGGTTGTTGAGTTCAGTTCCAGCCAGGGGCTTAGGGTCGACTCAGCCTTGCATCCTTCTGAGTTCGCTAAAATGATTACCCAGCTTGTTGGGGGCAATTCGCTTACACATTGTAAACCACTTAGGGAGTGCTTAATGCACTGATAAGTGATATAGAAATATACTTGCTATTGGTATTGCTATAAGGAATACCATTTTACTACACCATTGTGTTTAATAAGACTTGAGCATGCCCTGATTTTTACACAAGAATACATAAGACCTTTTGTATTCTTGCAGGTTTTCAAAAGTGAAAAGTTTTTAAAGAATGGGTGGATGTTTTTAGACTAAACCCTTTTAAAATCTTTTATTGGTATTTTATCTTTTTAAGTGTAGTTTTAAATCACTTAAATATTGTCAATACAAACTGAGTCTCCCTTATACCTAATGCTTACACACACACACACATTGAATTAAAGCTCCTAGAAACAATGAAGTAATGTTTTTGTTGGAAGTACTGGTATTGACAATAAAATTAACAAATTCTGAAATTATTGTTTGAATTGTGTAATGAAACAGGAGTAACACAATTCATTTCAAATAAATCCTTTCTGATCTCTGCTCAGCAATTCACTTGACATAGAGAGTATGTATGTATTCCTGTATAACTCTAGAAATTTAGTCAAAAAATGATTTGAAAAACCTGTCAACTTATCCATGCGTCAGTGAAAGGCAAGAGTTTAATCTGTGTTGGAAACTCTTTCATCCATCCAGCCTTTAGTGTGAGCACCGACATGCCTTCTGCAATTTTATCATTCTTTGGCATGATCTTCCTTGATCCTATAGATTCATAGGACCTTATCACACAGGGGAAATCGGACAAAATTGGGGGTTTAAACAGCAATTATCCCATGCAAAATGAGATATTGCAATTGAGATTTTCACACTTTGTCACTATTAAACAGGCAATAAACAAACAATAAACAGCAACAGATCATTCACAGGGAAATCTCAAAAATGATTTGTTGCTGTTTATTGCTTGTTTAATAGCAATGTGTGCGAAAATCTTAATTATGATATCGTGTTTTGCACAGGAAATTCGCTATTTAAACCCCTGATTTTCCCCGTGTGATAAGGTCCTCTGGTACATGCCCCTAGGTTTTACCCTTGACTTATGCAGAGGTCTTATCAAAATCCATAATCTTGTCCTCAAAATCTGCCCTCAACTTACACATGAGGTCAACTTGTAGTCAAATGCATACAGTATATAGCCAAGTACTGTTTTATGATGTTTTCTTTTCCTTTTCCTTCAGGAACAGGAAAAGGAAGCCCGAAGCAGAAGTGCCTACATTTCAGCCTTGCCCAAATCCCCTCTGTGGTGGAAGGACTTCAATGGGGACGATGATGATGGTGCCTCAGGGGGCTGTGGGCATGACCCTGGTGGAGGAAGCTCAGGTTCTTTTCACGGACTCGTCTTCTAGAAGGGCCATTTTGCCCAGGCCAAATGGCTAATGCTGTAACCATCAAACATGTCTCTTCAGCGTTCAGTTCTCTTGCCTATGAATTCTTAGCAACAGAACGAGGCCCACAATGACCAGACAGAGCACTACCAAAAAAGAAAAAAAAGTATTCAACTATTATCCTCCATATCTCCATGGAAAGCTGGGAACTATCGTTTTCTTGGGGCAAGGTAGCAAACAGGTCATTCTCAGTCTCCTCACAGAATCACAATTCCTGCAAACTGCAAGGGGAAGCTATAGCAGTGTTCAGCATAGTTTGTAGTGTACTGAAAATCACATGCACACACACACACAACTTCCGCTGTCTTTGTAGAAATGTGGGGAATCATGAAATGCAGTTAGAGAAAACAATGCTGCAAGTTGGACTTAATCTGTGACTCAAAGAAATTGGCACCATTGTGGACTCTTGTTGCATGATGCCTTTTTGAAGCAAAGCATTTGGGTGGGTGTTGAATCTTTATGCTGAGTTGCATCATTGTTGTCACGTGAGGGGTCTTTTTAGTGGGTTTAAAACATTATACAGATTTTTTAAGCTAAAAGGCCAAAGTTGTCTATTCTCATGTCCAGTGGCATCACTAAGGTTGGTGTTATCCTAGTGTGGTAACTTATTGTCGCTCCCAGGCAGGTGGCGATACCAGGGGAGACAACATGGAACATGGGAGAGAGTGAGAGAAGGAGAAATGGCAGCAGGCTGGAGGGGTGCTCACCATCCAACTTCCCCTTCCTGACTGCCTTTCTGCATTTCCCATACCAGCCAAGTTGCCTGGCACACACCCCAGATGCCCCTCTCCATCAGCCAGAGCGCATCTGCCCACTGCTGGCACCTAGCAACTCCTTCTGGGTCTGGCTGGGAGGCTACTTGCTGGGCAGGAAAGAGAGGAGAAGGAATCCATGGCTGCCTCTCTGCTGACACCATTGTCTCCCTTTCCTGCCTGACCAGCCATGGTGCCTCCACCATCTGCCCACTGCTGTTGCCTGCCAAGCTCTGGTCAGACAGAAAAGAGAGAAGAGAAGGAATCCATGACTGCACAATGCTGCTGCTGCTGCCATTGCCTTCCTTTACCGCCTGGCCAGCAGCCTCGCCAGACCCGGTTCCTGAGTGGAGGAACACCATTCCCAGATGGCTGGCACGCCACTGCCTTGTGCCGGGCAATTCAGCAGGAGGGAAGAAAGGGCTAGGTAGTCTGCTGGGGCCCCTGGTGGAAGTAGGTTACTTCTGCCACCTGGAATCCCTGTCTGGGTCTGGCGGGGGCTACTGGCTGGGCAGAAAAGGGAGCAGAAGGAAAGGAATCCATGGCTGGCCCTGCCGCTGACACCTTTGCCTTCCTTTCCTGTCTGGCCAGCAGTCTTGCCAGGCTGAGAAGGCACTTCTAGGTGGCAGAATGGCTTTCTGAGATGGCACCATTGCCATGCCCTGTGTTTACTTCTGGGGCAGGGAACACATGGCATAAGGAGTGAAGGAAAAACAAGGTAGTCTACTGCGCCCCCTGATAGTGTGAGGTGCTTCTGCCACCTGGAAGCCTCTTCTAGATATGGTGTGGCTGCTGTGCAGGAGGGAATGGGAGGTGCTGGCAGTAGGAAGGAGTCTGTGAATGCTGCCACTGCTGGCATCTTGCCTAGCCAGCTGACAGACCAGGAAGGGGCTGCTGGGCAACAGCAACACCCTACCCATACCAGTGGCCACAGCAGTCAGATGACAGAAGGAGTCTAGCTGGTGGAGGGGGATGGCCAGGGGTCTTGGGACAGACAGTGAGTGACCACCTCGCTAGGTGTTCACCGCTCTCTGTGGTGGTACGCAATGTGGTTGATACCTCTTACCCCTTGCATCCATTAGGGATGCCCCTGGTCAGGTCTTACTTTAGATTGGGTTGGATAAAATCCATCCTTTCATATGCTGGAGTGTAACTCCCACTTTGGACACATGCTTGCCTATAACTCCATGCTATTGACTATGCTGGCTAGGACTCATGGAGGCTGCAGTCCATTTCCATCTGGTGTGGCAACACTGCCCACCTCTGCCTTTACAGAGTGAGGTAAGATTATTAAACATTACAGTGACACAACCCCTTTGTCCTGCTTCTCCTTCCTTGTACTGGAGTTTGTAGTTGGGGGCTTCTGGTAATCTTTCTCATGAATCCAGCCCGCTCTGTGGTTGGTCTGGAAACCATGTCCTATGAGGAACGACTTAGGGAGCTGAGGATATTTAGCCTGGAAAAAAGAAGGTTAAGAGGTGATATGATAGCTCTGTTTAAATATTTGAAGGGATGTCATATTGAGGAGGGAGCAAGCTTGTTTTCTGCTGCTCCAGAGAACAGGACTCGGAACAATGGATGCAAGCTCCAGGAAAAGAGTTTCCATCTCAACATTAGGAGGAACTTCCTGACAGTAAGGGCTGTTCGACAGTGGAACAAAGTCCCTCAGAGTGTAGTGGCATCTCTTTCCTTGGAGGTCTTTAAGCAGAGGCTGGATGACCATCTGTCGGGGATGCTTTGATTTGGATTTCCTGCATGGCAGGAGGTTGGACTGGATGGCGCTTGTGGTCTCTTCCACCTCTAGGATTCTAGGATAGCCAAAATCTTCCTGCTTGGTCATCTTATAATAATAATAATAATAATAAAATTTTATTTATACCCCGCCCTTCCAAATAGATCAGGGCGGCTTACAAATGCACCTTAGTGCAGCAAATACAATATAAAACAGGTTAAAAACAACATCATCTCTTCATAAAAACAATAAAAACCCCTTAGCCCAACCTCACGGCCACGAGTGAGGAGGGAGGCCCATAGGATGTTTAGTCGGGGAATGCCTGATTAAATAGGAAGGTTTTGAGTCCCTTCCTAAATTGGGCCAGGGTGGTGGATGAGCGGAGCTCTATGGGCAGCTTGTTCCAAAGGGCTGGGGCAGCTGTGGAAAAGGATCTTCTGGCCGTAACGGCCAACCTTGCCTATTCTCTAGTTATTAAATGGTCATAGCAGTATCCTATGGGGCTCAGCAGCTGCCTGGGCTAGAAGGCAGAGAACTGTACATCTTTGTGCTACATACACTTTATGCAGGATCTTAACCAATATCTATGTCTAAATAAATAAAAGCAGGTATCCTCTAGCACAGGGGTTGACAACCTGTGGCCCACGGGCCGCATGCGGCCCGCTGAGCCATTGGGACCGGCCCCTGCTCGGTCCTGCCACTGATTGCCGCTGCCAAAGGCCCTGCGGGGCAGGCACGCGGGGCCTTGGGCCTCTCGCGCAGGCCCCTCAGAAGCCGGGAAGGAGCCTGCGAGGACGCCTGCACGTATCCCCTGCCTCCTTCCTGGCCTCTGAGGGGCTTGGAGGCCCCTCAGAAGCCAGGAAGGAGCCAGTGAGGACCCCCGCGCGGGTGTCCCCCGCCTCCTTTCCGGCCTCTGAGGGGCTTGGAGGCCCCTCAGAAGCCGGGAAAGAGCCGGCGAGGACCCCCGCGCGGGTGTCCCCCGCCTCCTTGCTGGCCTCTGAGCGGCCTCCCCTCATTTTGCAGCAGGAGGGACAGAGAGAGAGAGAAGTCGTGTGTATGTATGTGTAAGAGCAGTGTGTGTGTAAGAGAGAGAGTTGTGTTTTGTGTGTGTGTGAGAGAGAATGAGTTGTGGATGTGTGTGTGTGAGAGAGAGAGGGGGGAAGTGGGTTGTGTGTGTGAGAGTGGGTTGTGTGAGAGGGTGTGTGAGAAGGGGAGGTTGTATGTGTGAGAGAGATGCGTTGTGTATGTGTGTATGAGAGAGAGAAGTGAGTTGCGTGTGACAGGGAGAGATAAAAGTGGGTTGTGTGTGTGAGAGAGGGTTGTGTGAGAGAGAAGGAGGTTGTATGTGTGTGTGAGAGAGACAGACAGACGGGTTGTGTGTGAGTGAGAGAGAGACGGGTTTTGTGTGTGTGTGTGTGTATGTGTGTGAGACACACACACACAGAGAAGTGGGTTGTGTATGTGAGAGAGGGGGTGGTTATGTGTGTTACACAGGGGTTTGGTGTGTGTTTGTGTGTGTGTGAGAGAGAGAAGTGGGTTGTGTGTGTGAGAGAGCAAGTTGTGTGAGAGAGGATGTATGTGAGAGACAGGGGAGGTTGTGTGTGAGAGAGACAGGTGTTGTGTGTGTATGTGTGTGTGCGCGCAAAATCCCCTCTCAGCACCTTGTGCCTTTCTGGGTTGAGACAGTGTGCATGTTTTCTTTTTTTTAATTGCTTTGTAGTAGTTTCCATGCTTGGAACTATTATTATTATTACCACCACTCTGGGGGCGGAGCATGCGGCCCCGCCCCTGGAGGGTGGAAGCCCCCCCCCCCGCGCACAGCCCCCCCCCCCCCGGGGGGTGGAACCTCCACCCCCCAGCTTCGGCCCCCCAGTTTTCTGAGGGACAGCAACCTGGCCCCCGGCTCAAAAAGGTTGCCTACCCCTGCACTAAAGGGCTGCTGTTACATTACTAAGTAGGGAATTCAGCAAAGTGACTAATACACATTAGGACACATACACAACAAACCCATGTGCAACAGGACCAATGCTCACTGGGACCAATGTGCATCGATACATCAGCTTCATGTGCTAATGCAGATTCTGATGTGCACCAAGAAACTCTTTCCTGTGTCCTGCTGTGCATCTTTGCAATTCATTGACAGGATTTCCCAGCACTTCCACAGTGTCACTAAGTTGCATAACATACATTTGTGCTAGAGCAGGGGTAGGCAACCTTTGTGAGCCAGCCTCAAAGGTCAGAAAGGAGGCAGGGGACACCTGCGCGGGCGTCCTCACAGGCTCCTTCCCGGCTTCTGAGGGGTCTGCGTGAGAGGCCCAAGGCCCTGCACGTCTGCCCCGCGGGGCCTTTGGCGGCGGCAATCAGCAGCAGGACCGAGCAGGGACCAGTCCCAATGGCTCGGCGGGCCGCATGCGGCCTGTGGGCCGCAGGTTGCCGACCCCTGCTTTAGTGAATATGAACATTATGCTATTGCCCAATTCTAATTCCATAAGTCCCAAGCAGGATTCTAGCCTAATTAATTAATTAACCAATTAATATCTCAGCCTCAGAGGAAGGCAGAGGCAAACCACCTCTGAACAAATCTTGCCAAGATTCCCCAGTGATAGTTTGCCTTAGGGTTGCTATAAACTGGAAAAATGAATACACACAACAAAAACATAATGCAAAGTGTGCCAGAATGCCCAAAATTTAGAATATAATTGTTTCTTTAGGATAATCCTAACAAACTCACATCGCAGCCTGCTCCTGATTTTGGTATTTAATAACATAGATCCAAAAGCTTTGTTTTTAGGCACATATCACGTTTTTTTTATTAACAGCAATTTTGTAAAAAATATCTAAGTTAAGCATGAGAGCAGTTTTACAGGAGAAGTGAGTCAAAACTGCCTTTTAAAAAAGAAAGGTAACTCAGGAAGAATAAATTAATAATTTAAGGTATTAGAATCCATAGTAACTAGAAAAATTAATAACCAACTCAAGTAGTGACATCACAAGACTAAAACAGACCCTACACAATTTTTCATTAAATAAAAACAAGAATCATTTTGTCCCGAAAAAGTTCTTTTTATGAAATAAACACCCTCTCTCTCCCTGCAACCCCCAATACAAGACAGTATGCAAGACAGCCATCTATTACATTCACAGCCAAGTTTCAAAACTACATTGTTTCTCTGATGAAACACCATTAAGGTTAAGACTCCCAGACAAAAATCTCTTGGGATACCTAATGTGTACTTTTAGGCAATTCTTATAAACACTACGTTACTTCCATTTGCTTCAAACATTGGTATTTGAACACTGGTTAATTTCCGACTAAATTTGCTGTCCACGAAATTGTTATATTGGTATAGCCCTTTTATTTATCTAAACATCTGGTTAGGTGAATGCTATTGATTCTCTAGGGCTATTTGTCTTTAACTAAGTAGTTCCTGCCATTTAAGACTCAAATCGGATGCAGCGAGTCACTGGATATGATCATAGAAGTCACACACTCTCAGCCCAGAAAACCTTATGATAGGTTTGCCTTAAGGTCACCATAAGTTGGAAACATTTGGAAGGCATACAACAACAACAACAACAACAACAACAACAACAACATGGGTAGATGCCACCAAAACCTATAGGCCCCCATCTGCCTCTTTCGTTACCATGGGAAAAATTTAGTAATTCAACATCTAAGATGTAATGGTATCTCACTGTTAGTATGGAATCCTTTGAGCAGAATCCTTCATTAGGCCTCATTTTTGCACTTGGGTGATTGAGTCCCATATCCTCCTAACTGGGACACATTTGACCAAACAACATCACAGTGTGGGAAAAGTTATCAGTAAGGAAGAACACACAAACTAGGAGATGCTGCAGCAGTTTACTTTTGCCTGAACCTACTTGGAAGAGGCAGACTCTGTCCTCTCCTCTCCCCGCTGCTGAGGTTACTGAATGCAAACTATAAGTTGAAACTCCCTTACATAAAATACTTGGGCTAGAAGTGTTCTGTATTTCAGAGTTTTTTAGACTGGGGAAGATCTATATATTTATAATGATCTATATATTTATCTTGGAAATGGGACCCAAGTCTAAACATGAAATTCATTTATGTTTGATATACACCTTATATACATAGCCTGGAGGTAATTTCACATACAATAATTTAAACAATTTACAAAGTTTGTGTATATTGAAAGCAAAGGTGTCCCTGTTTCAGCCACCCATATGGACAATTTTGGATTTTGTCATTCTGGATAAGGGAGACTCAATTTACATTGGCACTTATAACTCAGTTTGTGGCAATTGAAGGAAGCTGAGGACAAAGGAGGGAAGTGGGGACGAGGAGGAGACTTAGAGTGGAAATTTTAAAGTCACTCAAAACTGGAAGAGCAGAAGGTTAATCGAGACTGTCCCTGCCAAACTGGGGACAGTTGGATCAGTCCAGGGCTGTTCAGAGCAGGTTTGGCCCCAGCTATTTGCAAGCAGCAGATCTGTGGAGTGCAGAGGCCAGGGATGTAGTCAGAATTTTGGGAAGGGGGAGTCCAGACTAAGTGCCACCATTATAATGAGGCTTGGTTGAGGCGGCGCAGCAGCTCACACCATTCATTGTATCTAACGGAAGGGGGGTCCGTAACCCCGCAGACCCCCCCTTGGCTACGTCCCTGCAGAGGCTGCTGGTGGATGCTGGTAGCAGAGCTGAGCAAGCCCCCCTGAGCTGAAAGGTGGCTTTGGGCTGCATGGAAAAGATGCTTCCAGCTGAGTATGAAGACAAAAAATACCAAGGAGAAACTCTTCTGCTGCTGTCTGGGAGGGATGTCCTACTAAGCCCCCTGCAGTTTTACCAGCAGCAAGCAAGGTAAGCAGTTGGGTGAATCGACAGGTAAGACTGAGGTGGCTATTTGGTGCAAAGGAAGGTCCACAGTAGTGGCATCACTAGGGTTGGTGTCATCTGTGTGGTCACTCATGCTGTCATCCTCCTGCTTGCCTGGCCCATGCCCCAGCCAGCTCCTTCTGCCAGCCAGGCTGCCTCTGCTATGGAAGGGATGTGTGGTGCTGCTACCACTCAGCAGGGAGTTTGGAGAGACTGAGCACAACCTTACTGCCCCCAAAGCACCAGACTCCAAGGTCACACTGCACAACTTGGTAAACCAATGATTTGCACATGCACACATGTACGTGAATGAGGAAGATGTGAAAGGTAATAGAAATGGAAAACATGTTAACACTATGATACAATAACAAAGGACATATATGGGCAATAAAGACAGATCTTGATGAAGCAGTGAATATTGGCTCATCTTG
Organism: Sceloporus undulatus; assembly: GCF_019175285.1. Taxonomy (NCBI): domain Eukaryota; kingdom Metazoa; phylum Chordata; class Lepidosauria; order Squamata; family Phrynosomatidae; genus Sceloporus; species Sceloporus undulatus. The sequence goes on from NC_056524.1 coordinate 8,087,421, forward strand.
TTTTCTCATCTGAATGTGGGGACTGCACTGCAATTAATTGTTCACTTTTAGGCCAAGATCTTACATCACTTCAGGGCAGTGTAAATATCTATTGACAGAGTTATATTACACAACTCCTATGCTGATTACCAATGTGTGGATTAATGGACAATGGAAATTCCTTACAACCTATTGTGTAGTTGCAATGTGCCATGGCAATGCATGGAGGCAATACACATTCATATGTTATTCTGCATACTTTAATGTGTTACAGGTGCACATGTGCAAGAGCAGGACACTGTTGTTGGCTGGATATGACCATAATGCATTGTCCAAAAAATGAGTCAGAATGCTTAGTGCTACTAATGCTTGCATATATTGCTAACAGTATGCCAGCCACAGATTTTGTGACAAAGGACTTTTCTCTGCCACACATATGTTTATCTGCTTATTTACACTTAGATTAACTCATCATCCACCTATGTCAGTTTTTACAACTCTTAATGTTACTTTTAATACCTTTACATACCATCCACATAATTTTTTGTCCATGAAGCGGGGAGGGGAAATGAGGAAACACACCCTTGGAGAATGTGTAGTGTGAGGTCTTGTATCACCAGATGTTAGTAGAGAAAAGAAGACAAGCGGTGGGCTGTTTCTTTTTTAATGGCCACTGGAGGGGTATGGTTTAGAGCAGGTCCAGTAAACGTAAACACAAGGGCAATGTTTTGTGGTCTCTTTCACACTGCACAGTTATAGCAGTACTGGGATACTGAGACCTCTCTGGAAAACTATGAATCCCAGGATTCTGTAGGATGCAGCCAAGACGGTTGAAGTGGTATCAAAGTGCTGTAATTGCAATTACAGTGTGTTCACACTTCAGGTATCCTGACATCTGAAGTCAAAGCCTGACGTTGTTCAAATCCAAATGACCAATTTTATATTGTATGACCAAATGGCCTGCTATATTCATGGGAAGAAACAGAGCTTGGAAGTGTCACTTTTGGAGTTTGTTGTTCCCAGAATGTCCCCAGGCAGCTTGAGAAGGTAACACATGAGTTAGCCTTTTGCAAATTACTGGAACACCATAGGGGAAGCAGCCATGTGAAAATAGCTTGTCCATGGCTCAGGTGTCATGAGAACTGACCCAAAGACAAACTGCACCCACATTAAGATGATTAAACTTGCATCTTGGGGCTGTACCACTTTACCCTACCTCAAAAATAGGCCCAGCACCTAGGTTAGCTCCTAGACATTCAGACTAGAACCCACAGGGCATTGACCACCAAACTGGCACTGGAACCACCAGCCCTCACAGCATGACTGTCCAAAATCCTGCTGAAATGTCATGTGATGTCATCTGAAAATCTTCATGCAATTGCATGATATTGACGGGAACATCCCACTATGCTCTAGTCACTTTTCCCCATGTGAAAATCTCCAGTGTTTGATACAATGAGGGAGGGTGCATATTTTGGTTATACTTCTAATGTGTAACATTCATTGCTTTCAACCCTTGCCAGATATGGTGTTTACTCTTTTTCTCCAAACTTCAATCTTTCTTAACAACCTTGTGCTGTATAGAATGGGAATGACACCAGAAACCCATAGTAATTACACTATAATGATGAGACTCTGACAGTTGGGAATTATTATTTTTTGGACTAAAATTCACTGGGGCAATCTGTGACTTGTAGTCCAAAATAAGCAACTTATCCTAAATTTGAACATTCAAAGACTAATCCACAGGAACCCAGTCTTAGGATGCTATAAACAGAATGCCATCAAAATGAAAAAAAAAAAATGAGATACAGACCAGGTGACAGGAGTGGAATGAAGTCAGGAGTGTGAAGGTAAGGACGGTAAATTGATGGGATGCGCTCAGATCCCCCATATATGAATTGTCACTTTGTTTTCTCTAAAAACTAAATTCTGGTGCTATGCCAATTGGTAGTGTCATTCTTGTGCCGTGGAGATATAGGGGCCAAGTGATGCTCATAGGTTTGACCTGATCTTGTGTGTGCACTATTAAGTAGACTGTTGAGTTTCAGAGTCCAAGGTGTGGGAGATAGGAAATGGTGGCTGGCATCCAAATAGGATGTGAGATTCAGAGAATGGCGGCCATATTAATCTTGGATATTCGCAAAAAGATCTTGTAGCATCGTTCCCCCTGCTTTTGTCTCTCAATGGCCATAGTTAAAACTGACTTGCCGCCTCATCGCCACACCCTCAGGTTTTGCATTTCTATGGCTATTCATAAAATTTGGTTATAAAGTTCCTTCCTTGGCACCAGTTCATTCCATGCATCTGAGGAAGTAGACCAAGTCTATGAGCCTTATCACACTAGACGAATCCTGGACATTTTTCACAGGAGAACCCTAGGGGAAGAGCAGAGCTTGGAGATACTGCTTTTTGTTTTTTTCTTTTTGGAATAAGCATCCAGAACATCCCAGTAGCCATGCTGGGTTGGGGATTCTGGACATTCTAGTCCAACAGAGTAGCTTTTTAAAGGTCTGGGAGCAGCCTGACTGAGCATGCCCAGCAGCTACAGAATGCCTATGTCTGTTTAGAGCTGGCGGGAGGATCAAAAACTGATGAAGAGGATGCTGTTTTGGATCTGTAATCCTGAACAGGAGCAGTACATGCTGCAGATCTTTGCTGCAGATTGTGTGCCAGTCACACACACCCCTTCCCCTGGCACAGAGAAAATTATAGCTGAGACCCTGCAATGTCAGATAAATCTAAGATGATGGATTTCCATTGTCATAGCTACCAGTGCTAATGCCATCCTCCAATAATTTACCTTGTAAGCAAGGCACTGCCCCCAAATGAAGTTTCTGCAGATTGGGGAGATGGCGATGATAACTTGAAAACTGTGAAGTCGAAGGCTTTCATGGCCAGCATCCATAGTTTTTTGCGAGGTTTGGGGCTATGTGGCCATGTTCTAGAAGAGTTCATTCTTGACGTTTAACCAGCATCTCTGGCTGGCATCTTCAGAGAATGCTAGCTCCCCCATGTAGTAACTTCATAGTAGCCCCTTGCCAAATAGGGACATTGTGAAACTACTCAATTCTACTTCCCACAGATGTAAGTCCATTTAGAAAGATGTTAAGTTCACAAATGAATTCTTCCATACTTCATAAATACTATATAAAAGAACCAGTACTTTGGTGATTGGGGTTTAAAGGTAAAGACATGAATGTCTAGTTGTAAGCAAGTGTAGGGGACAGTGCTCATCTCAGTTTCTAAGCTGAAAAGCCAGCGTTGTCTGAGGACTGCTGTGGTGGTCATGTGGCCAGCATGAGTCCATCAAACGCTGTTATCTTCCCACTGAGAAGTGGGACATATTTACTTGTATTTGCATGCTTTTGAACTGCTAGGTTGGCAGATATTGGGACTAGTGACAGAGGTTTGCCCTTGCCATTTCTAACTTCAATTCCATCTTCCTTATACTCTACATATGTGATAGTCTTGTAGTAGAGGTGTAGTGACCAAAAAAATAAAAATAAAAAGGCTTAGGACTCATTTCTCTCCATGAAGCTAATCTTTCACAATTTTTCATCTACTGCTCTAGCAGATTTCTGCAGGATTCCTGTCTCCCTTTCCAGTCATTTGTAATAATGCGATACTCCCGAGAACTGATCTGACCATAGCATTTATATAGAGCGAGATTTTAAATGTATTATCTGTTCAGATCAGCAGCAGTTCTCCAAGCTGGACTACAAATTCCATCACCCACAGCCAATAGAGTGCTGGAAGCTGTGAGGGTTGTAGTCCAACACATCTAGAGGATGCCAGTTTGGGGAAAGGCTATTTTAAACCTTCAATGTCCAACTCTTGAAACCTATCTGGAATGAGAACATGTGCAAGGAGATCTAAGCAGCCCTGCGTCCCATTTTATCTGTCCAGGACTCTGATTAAGCTTGGAAGTTGCAGTCTCGTTGCTTAGGCTGATTTTCTGAAATATTGCAGAGCAAGAATAAGACGCACCTTTGCTGTTATTCATAGAATCACAGTTGGAAGAGGCACGAAGGGCCATCCAGTCCAACCCCATTCTGCCATGCAGGAACTCTCAATCAAAGCATACCCAACAGATGGCCATCCAGCCTCTGTTTAAAGACCTCTAAGGAATGAGACTCCACTACACTCCGAGGAATGAGTTTGTTCCACTGTCGAACAGCTCTTACTGTCAGGAAGTTCCTCCTAATGTTGAGGTGGAATCTCTTTTCCTGGAGCTTGCGTCCATTGCTCCAGGTCCTAGTCTCTGGAGCAGCAGAAAACAAGCTTGCTCCCTCATCAATATGACATCCCTTCAAATATTTAAGCAGGGCTATCATATCACCTCTTAACCTTCTCTTCTCCAGGCTAAACACCCCCAGCTCCCTAAGTTGTTCCTCATAGGACATGGTTTCCAGACCCTTCATCATTTTGGTCACACTCCTTTGGACATGCTATAGTTTCACCGCATCCTTTTTGAATTGTGGTGGCAAGAACTGGACACAACATTCCAGGTGGGGCCTGACTAAAGCAGAATAGAGGGGCACTATTACTTTCCTTGATGTAGAAACTATACTTCTATTGATGCAGCCTAAAATTGCATTGGCCTTTTTAGCTGCCACATCACACTGTTGAATCATGTTCAATTTGTGATCTACTTAGACTCCTAGATCCCTTTCACATGTAGTTTCATTCAGCCAGATGTCCCTCATCCTATATCTGTAAATTTCATTTTTTCGCCCTTAGTGCAGTACCTTACATTTCTCTGTGTTGAATTTCATTTTGTTAGCTTTGGCCCAGCTTTCTAGTTTATTCAGGTCATTTTGAATTTTGATTCTGTCCTCTGGGGTATTTGCTACTCCTCCTAATTTGGTGTCATCTGCAAATTTGATAAGTAGAGTATGTCCCCAATGCTGCCATCCAAGTCATTGATAAAGATGTTGAATAGCACTGGGCCCAGGACAGAACCCTGAGGGACCCCAGATGGCCATCCAGCCTCTGCTTAAAGACCTCCAAGGAAGGAGACTCCACTACACGCCGAGGAAGTGTGTTCCACTGTCGAACAGCCTTTACTGTTGCTCCTAATGTCGAGGTGGAATCTCTTTTCCTGTAGTTTGCATGTTCTATCCTCTGGAGCAGCAGAAGACAAGCTTGCTCCATCTTCAGTGTGAAACTCCTTCAAATACTTAAATAGGGCTATCATATCACCCCTTAACCGTCTCTTCTCTGGACTAAACATACCTAGCTCCCTAAGTCTTTCCTCATAAGGCATGGTTTCCAGGCCCTTCACCATTTTAATGGCTGTCCTTTGGACATGCTCCAGCTTGTCAACATCCTTTTTGAATTGTGGCACCCAGAACTGGACACACTATTCCAGGTGAGGCCCAATCAAAGCAGAATAGAGTGGCACTAATACTTCCCTTGATCTAGACACTGGCACTATACTATATTCAGACACAAGCCAGGTACCTTCAAAGTTTTAAACCAGGAGTGTGAAACTCTGGTAACGCATAGAAACACAGGCGGCTGCCTTATGCTGGCCTCAATTCAGCATCCCCTCGGTATAGCATAAAGGTCTACTTGCAGACCATATGCTATTGCTGACCCATATACCATCACTCCAACTTACTTCAAACCCCACAAATTGTCTGGTACAATCATTTCATTTGTTCATGTGAGCAGGCATGGTCAGAAAACATATACTTACTGCCCCCACAGTGATATATGCAATAATGACATCCGCACCGAGATTTGTGGTGCTCCTCCAAAGATCTTGGTGCTTCTGTAGTCCTTGCGCATCCAGCTGTTGTGTATGTGGAGAGATTACTGGACACTTCTCAAATTCTTGCCTGTTCACATTGAAGCATGGGAGGTGACTCTGGGGTTTTAAAGTAAGTCAGGAGAGGGACTTTGGGGGCTGCACAGAAGACAGCAATACCAATCCCTACAGTGGCTGAAAAAGTAAATTGTATACATAAGTGACAAATGCATGCGCAGATATCCCAACATGAAGTCTGGCCACTGAGTCAGTCTATTTGTCTAGCATAGTATTGTGAACTCTTGCATGCCAAATTCTTTAAAGTTTCAGGCAGGGTTCTCCCTTTAGATTTATCTGGAGATCCCTGGGATTCCCTGTTGGCACTAAGTAAAGCCCACCGCTGCTTGGCTTCTAAAACCAGACAAGATCCAATGTGTTCAAGGTTGTATGGTAACCTATATTGGGTCTTGGGGTCATTTAGCCACCCCAAGACCCTCTGTGAGTTGTGCACATGCAAACACACACTCTGCAATTTTCAGTGGCATATTGCACCAAGGAGCCATTGTGGTGTAGTGGTTTGAGTGTTGGACTATGACTCTGGAGATCAGGATTTGATTCTCTGCTCAGTTACAGAAACCCATTGGGTAACCTTGGGCAAGTCACACATGCTAAGAAAACCCCTTGACAGGTTCGCCTTAGAATTGCCGTAAGCTGTAAATGAAGGCACACGACAACAACATTGCACCACCAAATTTTGGTGGCAAATCATGAGGAGCTCTTAAAACAATACTTTTTGAAAACACTGGCTGGCATCCTGTTCAATAGGTATGTCATAATCCTGAATTACAACACCATAATTAGACAAATTCACTTTTAGAGTTCTTCCGTTGTTGTAATGAGCAAATGTGTTCCCCAAAACCTACTTTTTAAGCCATGAGCTCTCTCAACAGAAGAATTTCCAAGGCACAGGAGAGCGGAAAGGTGAACAATAACATGTCCAGCTCTCTCCTATTAGGTCCCTGCTGTTTTCTGTCACATTGTGCCTTGCTACTGGGGTAGAATTAGATACATCATCATTCATTGCACCTTGGAGATTCCTCTGGTGGAGGAAAACATGTCTTAAAAGAAAGTGTGTGTGTGTGTGTGTGTGTGTGTGTGGGAGGGGGGCGGTTAGGATTTGGAGAGGTAGCTACACTTGTACCTTGTCCACTTGCACATAACAGACATTTCCCTATGCAATATCTCAGCTAGTTTGCCACAGAATTTTGGAACCAAACTCTTTAAAGCAAATATTTTCTAAATCTGGCAGCGTGATCCACTGTCAAATTTGAGTGATGTGGGGAAAGGGTTCCATGTGGCCTAGGGGGCATTACCTGCCCACTCTTGTTTCAAACCAACCAGCGACTTTTGCTGACCTTTGGCAAAATGGATTCATTTGGGATTTTTGTTTCGTTCTTCATCATAGTCTAAATATCGCAAACACAGGCAATTTCAGCTGTACTCATTACTGCTGAATATTTGCAACCACTTTCCAGATTTGTCAGTTTTCAGATTTGAATTCGCATTTGCTTCAGCCTTGTAGAACTCTAAGATTTATTTAGCAGCCATCAAACACTGGAGTGGCAACTGACTGAAACAGAATATCAGATTTGAGCCCAATCTGACGGGGGCATTATGTACTTAACTATGTATCTTCTAATCTCTCAGACACCACACTCTGTCAACAACTAAATACAACTGCACACCAGCTATCAAATACTGTCAAACATCAAACCTTGAACTCAAACATCATAGGTTATCAGATACAGATACCAAATATTCCTTGAATATTCACCAATACGCAAGTATTTAGAAAATACCCCAGAGGATTCATCATTAAAATTTTGCAAAGGAGAATCTTGAAGAAATGGGGCAGGTGGAGAGAAAATTAAATTTCAGCTCAAGCCAACATACATAGCCGAGAGGTTGATATACGACGATGAGCAATGATAATTTGCTTCAACCCTGATCCCCACAAGGCTCTTAAGTGCTTTAGAAATAGGAATAGCTGCAATTAATACAGAAAACAATAACCAGAGCCAACAGTTGGCCATGTTTTTCCATGTAAACAGCCAGAAGACAGAACAAGGATGTGAGGTTAAAGATTCCAAGAGAAGACTGGCATCAGTTTGGCGCAGAGCAGATTCAGGCAGCTGATAAGGTAGGTTCAGCGATGACTGAAAGCATGAAGACACAGGGTGTCAAGAACCCCAGTATTGCTACATTGAATTTCCCAGCTCACTTCTCCAACAGAAAATCTTTAACAGCAAGACCTCTGGCACTTTTAGCCCTGGCAGATGATACTGGCCATGTCTTCCCCTGACATTACATTTGCTTTCCAAACTAGACTGCCGGGCCTTGTAGAACAATCCTCGAAGATAGCTGGAGGCCTAGTCTCTGTAGACTATTTGGTCTCTGACTCTTCCTTCTGTTCCTCTGTACCTCAGCCTCTTTATGGCTTGGCTGCCTTGGTGGGCTCTGAAGACTGCCTGACATCAGTCCACTCCAGCATGGTGCTTTGCAAGGCTTGTGTCTTCTCCTTGTCCACTTGTACATAATCAACCTTCTCATCTGAAGCAGCTGATGATGTGGAAGGCTGCCCAAAGAAAAGAAAACAGAACTGGTCAGTTGTACACCAGTGCCCAAATGGTAGAGACTTCCAGCCAAAGACTGGGCTGTTGTAAACCAACAAAAGGATTAAGTTTAGCCTGGAATCCTGTTGGTTGGAATCCCAACAAGAACACCCCAAAAAGATCTCTCCAGTGCCCCAAAGTGCAGCATCTCTGAAATCCTGTGGTTGGAGCACTACCTGGTTTAAGAGATATGTTTTCGGGGGGAGGTGACATTAGCAGAAGTAGCCATGACAATGGAGCTCTATCATAACAGCTCCATCTGATGATGCAGATTCTCATAGAATCATAGAGTTGGAAGAGACTGCAAGGGCCATCCAGTCCAATCCCCTGCCATGCAGGAAATCTAAATTAAAGCATTCCCAACAGATGGCCATCTAGCCTCTGTTTAAAGACCTCTAAGGAAGGAGACTCCACCACACTCCGCACCTTGGTCTTGAACTGATGATGGTTAGAAAGATGGCCAACGGGAATTCAACTGATGCCTGCAAGGTGTAATGGTTTGAGCATTGGACTACAACTCTGAAGAGTAGAGTTTGAATCCTTGCTCAGCCATGGAAACCTACAGGGTGACCTTGGGCAAGTCACACTCAGAGGAAGGGTACTGCAAACCTCCTCTGAACAAATCTTGCCAAGAAAACCTCATAATAGGTTTGACTTAGGGTCTCCGTATGTCGGATACGACTTGAAGGCACACAACATCAGCAACAACAAACCATCAAGCCAATTCTGGTCAGAAGAGGGATCCTGAAAGGATTTTGTGGCTAAGAGGCTAGGCAGTTACTATGGATTCCTTTTGCTTTACCTCAACTAATCATTGCATGATAATCTTTTGTTTCTTTAGCTTCATCTTCCCCACTACCAATACAATGTGTGGGATCATTTCTCCATAGCAACTTGTTGGCTCCTCAAATATCCTTTGTCCACGCATAGTTTATGAAATTCAGCGAATTGGAACTGTCAATCAAACTTTGAAAAAATAATTCTGACCTTTCCCCACAACCTCCTACTTTCAGAGGCAAGGCATGATGTTTCCAATGGTGGCACCATATTTAGGGACAGTGCAAATTATATCGGTCTCTCCCACTAACAGGATGTTGGCTGATGAGTGAATTACACTCAGAGTAGATCCACTGATTCAATTCCTGAATGATGAGTCAACATAAAGGTAAATTTTATTGATTCAGTTGGTCTACTCCAGTTAGGACTAGCAATTAGATTCAATTCCATACCTGAAAACTTTTGGATTGAGGCAAAGGGTTTAGGAAAAGACTGTACGGTACCTTTCTATGTGGACCAGGGGAGCTTGGCTGGAAGTCCAAAGCCAGGTAATCAACACTTCCTGTGCTCTTTTTTGTGGCTGGACTGTTTGTGCCACTGGGAATGGGAGATGCAGAGATTGGGTTTTGCTGAAAAGAAAACAAGAAGATCAAGAATCAGAAAAGTTAAAAAAGAAGAAAAAAAGACAGCACTTTGTTGAAACAAAGGGCCCAAACAGACAGGTCAAAATAAAGATCACTTTGGAGGTGTGCTGTTTAAATGATGCAGGCGTCCTAAGAGTCCGAAAGCCATGCCAAAGCCATGCTCCAGTCCTAAGTACTGGAGCACAGCTTTGGTGCAGGAACTGGCCTCTTAAGATGCGAGTGTCATTTAAACAGCAACCTCCAAAGTGACCCAAAGCAGTTTTATTTTGTCCTGTCTGTTGGGGCCCAAAGTGACTAACCCCACACTCTGAAGATGCTCTTCTGGATCAAACCAGGGGTATCCCTGGAGCTACCCAGCCACTGTGTAACTGCAATATGCAATGCCCAAAGGCATTGCAAATTGCAATTACACAATGTACAACCTAATCTGTATATTTGAATGGCCCCACGTATGCAACTCTGCTTATGCCTCCATCAGTTGGTTCTACATTATTCAAAAAATATCCCTCTGTATGCATAACTCAATTTACATCTGCATCTGTCACTAGCAGGATGCCAACACGTGTTGATCCTGGACACCTGGATTCAAATTTCTACTCTGATGAGCTTCAAGTTGCTAGCTTCCCTCCTTTACTTCCTCAAGTGTAAATTAGAAATCACAGTGGCCATATCACTCTTGTTGGGATGATGGACTGTAGAGCAGAGTACAGATTTCAAAGTAGAGAGGGACCAAAATGCCCCTTCCACCTCACAAGCCCACCAATGGGCATATTCACAATTTTGGGGGGTACAATTTGGGGAGCTGCTTATCCAGCATAGGCTGGATTTGCTCACTGGCCATACTTGTGTCCACTGGCAGCCCCCATTTTGTTCCAGAACACCTCTGGAACAATATGAAATCAGACAGCTTCAGTCAAAAATGCTTTATGTGTATAAAAAGGCCAGCTGGCCATTCTTTGGGAAAGCCTTGAAAGTGGCTACCATCACAGTTGGGAAATGGGTAAGGATGCCAGCAAGAAAGAGGTGAGCAGATTTCAGCTGTACTTTGGTGACATTTGAAACTAAGGATAAGCAGTTTAAATAACAAAAGGGACATAGACATAATTCTGCCTAAGACTGACTGTAACTGTGTGAATTTTAGCAAAACAGCTGGGGTATGGGGGAAGGGGTTACTGTGCCAGTTAAAATTCAGACTAAAATCCAAGACAGATTTGCTGCCCCACCCCAACCAGCAGCTGAAGGCCTACAGAAACCACCTAGCTGCCAATGCAGTTAAGTAGAATTGAAAGATTTAGGTGTAAAATGTTGGAGATGTCAGGAGAATCTTGGATCAATCACATGTATGTGGTGGGCTTGATTTAATTCTTGATTTAATGATTTTGGTGCATTGTGTTTATGTAAATATGTACTATTACTAACCAGAAGGTTGGAGTTGATCCAGCAACAGGTTTCTTGACACTATTTTTGGGATCAAATGAATTTATTCTATATAAAAAGCTAGTTGGCTTTTTCTGCCTAGCAGCAAGATTAGAAATAGCACACCATTGGAAAGATGCAATGAATTTGTCCCTATATAGTTGGAAAAAGAGACTCTGAACTTTGTTGCTTGTGGAAATGCTGACCATGTAAGTGCATCTGGAAAAAGAAAAAAAAGGACCACCCATCTATTTTTTCTCATAGAATAACAGAATTATAAACAGTATTGTCTACTTGTTTCACACAATATTTTATGTTAAGATCTACTTATTAATTAACAAATGTTGCAATTATTCTAGTTGATGTTGGACGTTGTGCCCTGTGTGTTTCTTGATGTGTTTATGTATCTTGTGAATCTTTTTAAAAAACTTTTAATACCCATTTTGAAAAAGAAACCAAGAAAGGAGAATAAGAAAAAAAAAAGAAGAATTGATACTGGGAAAGAAACATGGCATTAGGAGATGCTTTCCGACGAGACTTACCATGGCCACATAATTTTCTTCACTGTCTCCTGAGTCAGTGCTGGTGATGCTCTGGGTAGAGATGGGGCGACAGTACGGGGAAAAGTTGGAGTTGAAAGCCTGGCTGAAATGGGAATTTAAGAAGAATAGAGATTATATGCTTTCATTACTATCAAGGAAGCACAGGGCCAGCCCTACCATTAAGTAGAGAGAGGTTGTTGGCTCAGAAGCAGATGCTATGGAGTGAGGGGGCTAGAACCATAGCATTTTAAAGCTGGAAGGGATCACAAGAGCTATCTAATCCAACCCCTTCCGATGCAAGAAGACACAAGTTAATCATCTCTGAAAGACAGCAATCCGACTTTTAAAGACCTCCAAAGATGCAGAGTCTCCATCCTCTGAGGCAGTCCTAATGTTTAGGTGAAATCCATTAGTTCATGTTCTAATCTCTTGAGCATCAGAAAAAAAGTTTGCTCCATTGCCTATATGATATCCCAACAGATATTTCAAGATGGCTATCATATTACCTCTCCAAGCTAAACATACCCAGCTACTTAAGCTGGTTTCCAGACCTCTGACCACAGCGGTCATCTTCTTCGAGACACACCCGAGCTTTGTTGTGGTGCCCAGACCTGGACACAGTATTCCTGGTGAGGTCTGACCAAAGCAGAAAATAGTGTTCCCCAGTCCATCCATTTACTTATGAAGAAGAAATAAACATTTGGGAGAGTGGGACTGGGGTGAGTTTATTGATTTATCGATTAAAATTTCCAGACTGGTAGCAAAATGGCTGGCCTGCACCCCCTGAATTAGTTTGTTGTCTCTAGAGGTGGAAATTGCTGTCAGTGTCAAAATAAAATTTAACTACCAATCTTGTCAACATCTGTAAGGTAATAGGAGGTGAGTGCCATTTTGTTCTTCATTTTGGTTAACATGTCTTGGGCTGGCCCTGAGGAATCAGACTTGCAAAGTCTGAAACTTCAAACTGGATGCCAAAGAGACAGGCAGCTGACATGGCAGGATCCATGACTCCATATTGGGTCTATGAATGCCACAAATCTTATTGTTGGGGTAACCAACCAAGCAGGTGTGTGTTTGTTTGGCACTGCCAGGCAGACAATGGCCAAGATGCAATGGAGAAGTCGCACAGTGTAAAGATAGCGTAGCTAATTCATGGTTGCATTTCGTTGCCCATATACCAAACCGCATGGCTGTGCAACTGACTGCACAATCCACATTATGCAACAACAACAACAACAACAACAACACACACACACACACACACATTGTTTTCCCCCGCAGAATAATTCTGCTATAACACTTTGGGGGGTTGAATAATAGAAGAAAAATGAAAGATTTTCACTGGCCTCTTATTCTTCCAGATGATTGGGAAACTTGGTTTTTGACTTGGAAACAAACAAGCATGTCTGGTCTTTCCACCCACAAGACAAAGTATTCTTATTTTCATATGTAACATCAACAACCCTCAGTGTCCGCAGAGGTTAAGGACTGAATACCTGCAAACTCTGTGCAATTGTATTCTAGAAAGGCACAGCCCCAGACATCTGGTGTTGAATCAATACCACCTCATACCAGCAATCTTACAATCCTCTCCTGGTGGGTCTGGTTAGTTCTTTCCTCCTACAGTTCTGTCAGGAAGATTGTTCCAGACTTTTCTATTGACATCCTTACTATAGAGATACAGGCATATACTGTACTTCTCCACCTGAGTACATTGGTCATTTGGCAAGCCAAGTCTAGTGTGTGACATACAAAGGGATGAAATTGAACAACAAAACAATCCCACCGCATACTCACCCAGGCCTGGACCAGGATTTTGTGACTGGCGATTTAAAGGGAAGCTCATCAATGACGGTGTTGTTCCTCAAGTCTAGTGGTGTTGGTTTTGCTGAAGCAGAAAGAGAGCTGAGTCAGGACTGAGTTAGAAGACCAAAGGGTCCTGTGATACCTTAAAGACTGACACATTTATTATAGCATGAACAGACCTCAGAATGGATTAATTTAAAATTAATTTTTATAGGTTTTTCGGACTATGTGGCCATGTTCTAGAAGAATTTGTTCCTGATGTTTTGCCAGCATCTGTGGCTGGTGAAACATCAGGAACAAACTCTTAAGAGCATGGCCTCATAGCCTGAAAAACACACAAAAAACTATGGATGAAAGCTTTTGACTTCACATTAAAATTAATTTGTTGCTCATATTTTTACGGTATTTTCTAAAGTCATTATCTGAATTGTTATAAGGACAGTGATGGCAGTGCACTGAGTAACAACTAATGTTCCATATTAAATTGTTGGTGTGTGCCTTCAAGTAATTTCTGACTTATGACAACCATAATGCAAACTTATCATGGGGTTTCCTTGGTGAGATTTGTTCGGTGGGGGTGTGTTGGCCATTGCTATCGTCTTATGCTGAGCAACTTTCCCAAAGTTACCTACTGGGTTTCCGTGAACTAGATTCAAATGCTGGTCTTCTAGAGCCCTAATCCAACAAGCAAACCACTACACCACATTGAGTATCTATTAGTATGCTACCAGGGTTATAATTTTGTGGTGTGTATGTTAGCCTTTTTGTCATTTTAATTGAAAGTTAAAGCTGAAATTCATAACATAACACATTAATTTTATAGGTGTTTCACCCAAATTATTGTTCATTAGTTAATTTTGGTTTGCCACGTCATGTTAATATGATAGCATCAACACGAAAATTCTCCAAGCTTTGAGCATGAGATAGTGTATTGCCTGGTTCATCAGCTATATAAAGTTTTATCTAGAATTTGTAGTGGTTTGAGTGTTACAGTAAGTCCCTGGGAAACCACCTATAGGTGCATCTACACTGTAGAAATAATGCACTTTGAAACCACTTTAACTGCTGTAGTGCTACAGAATCCTGGGATTTGTAATTTTGTGAGGCACCAGCACTCTTTGGCAGAGAAGGCTAAAGACCTTAAAAAACTGCAAACTCCAGAATTCCATAGGATGGAGCTACAACACTTAATGTGGTGTCAAACTGCATTATATCTACAGTGCAGATACACCTTTAGTGACTTTGGGCATGTCACACACCCCCTCAGCCTCTAAAGGAAGGCAATGGCAATCCCTCTGTGAACAATTTTTACCAAGAATACCCTGTGACAAGTTTTCTTTAAAGTTACATTAGTTGGAAATGATGGGAAGGTACACAACAAATGAAAATGCACATAGTAAGGGAGGAGACAATTGATTGTAGAACATGAGGTAAGAAGGCAATTAAATACAGAGAGCACTAGCAATGCACTGGTTGAGTCTTTCTTATCTGGTATTCCAAAATCCGAAATATTCCCAAATCCAAAACTGTTCATGTGGACAGCTGAGATAGTGACACCTTAGCTTTCTGACGGTTCAGTATACACAAACTTTGTTTCATTCACAAAATTATTAAAAACACTGTGTATAATTACCTTCAGGCTATGTATATAAGGTGTATACATAACATAAATGAATTTTGTGTTTAGACTTGGGTCCCATCACTAAGATATCTCATTATCTACAAATATTCCAAAATCTGAAAAAATCCCAAATCTAAAACACTTCTGGTCCCAAACATTTTGGATAAGGGAGACCCAATTTGTATGAAAATTGATCATCCATGGAGTGTTTGTCTAGACTATTTGTTCTCAAACTTTGGTCTACCAGATGTTAGGGACTTCAGGTCCCAGAATTCTTGACTGTTGATCAAGCTGGCTGGGGCTTCTGGGAGTTGAAGTCCAAAATAGCTGGAGGGCCAAAGTGTGAGAGGCACTTGATCTAGACTGATAAAAATACTACCATTCTCCTCGTATGCTGGGTTACCTTTGCGATCTGGTTTGAGGTTTCGGTTAACAGGTGGGGGCTGGATTTCACTCATCCGCCTGTGAGGTTGGGAGCTGCTACTGCCTTTATGAAGCGGGAAGGTCGAAGAGGACATCCCCATCATGTCCAGGTGATGAGGCCCAGGGCTCATGGGGATATAGAGGTTCTGGGAGTCGTCGTTTGATCGTTCCATGCTCAGCAGGATCGAGGACCCCGGGTTCATGGGGACATAGTTGTCCTCCGAGTCAGCACTATGAGAACGAGCCACTGTAGCTTTGTTTTGCTGGGAAGCGAAAAGGAAGCAAAGTATAAACAGCGGAGGTCAAAGATAAAAATTCAGAGAGGCTGAATGGTGGGAGCTCCAAAACTGTGGAAAGGTAGCATTCTCAGAAACCCCAATTTAAGTTGTTAAAACAACAATGAAGTTTCTAGTCCCTAGGATTCCAGGCAATAGCTTGAAATCAAGCACATAGTGGATGGTCAGGGTGGCCAGATGTTTTCCTTTTCCAGGACATGTCCTACATGTCAACCTTCTGTCCAGAAGGAATGCCAAAATGTCTTCCATTTTGACCAAGACTAAGAAGCATGAATTTACATTTATATTGCCACCTCTAGCTTTTCTTTTGTAATGTCTTACATTGTTCTCAAATGTCCTAACATTTTGCAGTTCTCCATTGTCCTCCTTTGTGGTTATGACATTTGGTCACCCTGTGGATGCTGAAAGCTAAGGAAGAAGGCAAACTGAGAACAATTTCCTCTAACCAAAAAGGTGTTATCTGGGCTATGCAATTATACCAGTTTCATACCTCTCTAAATGCCACGGCTTCATCCTAAGTCACTCCAAGATTTACAGTTCAGTGAGATCCTTAAAATGCTCTGCTAGACATCTTTAGTTTACTTCCCTGAACTAAAAATCCCAGGATTCTTTAGGATGGAGCCATCACTGTTGGCTCCATCCTAAAGTGGTCTGAAACTGATATACAACTGCATGGTGCAGATACACACCTGAGTTGTAACAAAGGGTACAAATAAGAGAAATTCACCTTCAGGGAGCTAAGCAAGCATCAATACTCACCAGATATGAATGAAGCCCAACATTCATAGACTCTGCTGACTGAGCTGCATTGCTGCTGCTATGCTGAGGGTATTCATAGGTCACGCAGGAAGAAGCTGAAATTAATGAAATCTTAGTTAACTGAACTGGAAAATAAAGGTTATCAAGACAGCTTATCAGGCTGTATGAAGGACTGCATTGCCCTGTTTGAACTTGCCTGAATTTTGAGATCTTTGGAGAAGGGCCTTCTCTCAGCCCCACTGTGGTCGGAAGCACATCTGGTGAGGACACATGAGAGAGCCTTTTTCGTGGCTGCTCACAGGAGTTTATCACACGAAGAAGATTGGGAGTATATCCCATGAATATTCTGGAAAAATTGCACAATTGTGTGAAACGATTTCACACGTCGTACAAAACCCACAGGGACGTAGCCAAGGGGGGGGTTCTGGGGGTCCGGATCCCCCCTTCCATTAGAAAAATGAATGGTGTGTGCTGCTGCGCCGCCACACTCAAGCCCAATTATAATGGTGGCACTTAGTCTGGACCCCCCCCCTTCCTAAAATCCTAGCTACGTCCCTGAAACCCGCCATTAAAGTGGTCACAAAGAAGCATTAACACGCATATTTTTATTTTCAAGATTTCAGCGACAATGCATTTCTGATATCACTTTATTTGCGCAATTGCATGTGATAATCATTCACGCAATTACTCTCCATTTTTGTTTTATTTGCGGGATGCTTCAAATGCACTTTAATTTCTCTTTAATGCCAAAATTAGCCCAGTGTGATAAACTCGTCAGATTATGAAATTCCTTTCCACAAATAGTCTGGATGACCCCCTCTCTCCTCTCTCTCTGGTGGCATCTAGATAGGCCTAATCTAGATAGGCCTTGGATGTTAACTAGCAGTTGCAGAAAGGTCTTTTAATGGAGTGTGCTGCAGTTTTATCTTCGCTATTACATCCATCCCTCCATATCCATGGATTTTTTATCCACGGATTCAAGCATCCATGGCTTGAAAATATTTTAAAAATATATAAATTCCAAAAAGCAAACCTGAATTTTGCCATTTTATATAAGGGATTCCATTTTACTATACCACTGTATTT
This sequence comes from Sceloporus undulatus, assembly GCF_019175285.1. NCBI lineage: Eukaryota > Metazoa > Chordata > Lepidosauria > Squamata > Phrynosomatidae > Sceloporus > Sceloporus undulatus. Next base: position 8,105,197 of record NC_056524.1, read on the forward strand.
AATGAGACTTGAGCATCCATGGATTTTGGTGTCAACAGGGGATCCTGGAACCAAACCTCAACGGATACTAAGAACCCCCTGTATGTTTTATATATTTTTAACATTATTTTGAATTAATGTTTTTAAACTGATTGCTTATTTAATTTGTTTTCAACTTTTGTTCCATCCATTATTTTATACTACAGTGGTTTCTCCACTGTTGGAAGTCAATATGACTGCAAAACCTGAGCTGCATCATGCAGAAGTCTTTTGTCTAGCCTCTCCTCTGAAAGAAATTTATACCAGGCTTATTACAGGCAAGGTAACATTCAAAGACTGCAGTGATGGGCATGTTTACTTGGGTATATGTTTAACTGAATTGGTGGAGCTTTCTGCTGAGTAAAAATGAATGTGACTGGGCAGTTAAGATTAGTATTTACAAATGTAAATGAGGTCAACTTATGGTTGAGTATATATGGTAGCATTTTGAAGTATTTTACATTTTTAGCTTGCGGCATTTTAATTCTGCTTTAAAATTGTACTGTTTTATTGTTGTTGTTTTTAACCTTTTGTAAGCTGCCTTGGGTCCAGCTTGAGAGAAAGGTGGCATATGAAATGAATAAAAAATAATAGCCACCTTTGAGCTATCCAATAGTTGCCCCTCACTCCTGGAACCTTCTTCCCCCACAAGCAAGAGCCATCACTTCTTTAACCAGCTTCAAAACGGAGTTGAAAACCATCCTGTTCAGAGAAGCCTTCCCAGGCATTGCATAATTGTCGCTTACTATTTGATGTTCTTTTGGTGCCTGCTTATCAAACCATTTCCTGTATTGCTATGTACTGTATATGCATTATCCTACTTGAGAGTATGTATTTTCCCTGGAAAATGATTAATCACCCATTGTGAAGCCAAGCCCTCCCTCCAGTCCATCTGCCTTGGTCCAGGCCTTGGAGGTAGAGAGGAACTGCTGGACCTCTTACCCTCTCCCTCCACCACTCCCTTCTCCTTTTGTGTCATGTCTTTTTAGATTGTAAGCCCGAGGGCAGGGATCCGTCTAACTAAAAAGATTGCATGTACAGCGCTGTGTAAATTTACAGCGCTTCATAAATAAAGGTTAATAATAATAATAATAATAATAATAATAATAATAACTGCCCCAGCCCAGGAAGTGATATTTACCTCGATGTAGCCTGCCGTTTTCCACTGCAGGTAAGGTGTTCCTTCTGGGAATGGTTGCAGCCACTGGACCCATGCTCAGGCCTTCACTGTCCAGCAGTCGCTGTTGAGGGCTGCCCCACCGGGACTCTGCTTGTCCTGGTTTAGGAGGCCTTGGAGGAGGAGTGGCAGGAGTTTCACTGGACGCTACCGCCAGGGCATTGTGGTTCTTGTCCAGTGTGAATGTCCTTGGGATCTGATAAACCGGGGTGCCGGGGACATCATAAGAGTCTGTCGAAAGCTCCCCAAAGCCTTTGCAGAGGGTGTTGTTGGGGGTCTTAAAAGTGTAGACCTCTTCGCTATCCGTTTCGGAGCCTGTGAGGCTTGCTTTAGTGGGGGCATAGCATCCAAAACTCCTCGGAAGGTCGTAGGCGCCGTCCCCTAGCTCCGAGTTGTGCCGGCTTGGCTTGGGCAAGCTGTAGAAGCCATGGACTTGACCACCCATCCCATTTACGCAGTGTCCGTTCCCCTGAGAGACCTTCCGGACAGATGGGTCGCTTCTCATGAAGAAGGCAGACCTTGTGGCTTGTGAAAAACTAGCGCTCCTAAAATGGAGAAGAAAAAAAAGGAAGAGGTGAGGGAGAGATGAGGAAGACGTAGTCCTGTTCATTTGGTCACTGGGTAATTTATGGGGCAACTCTGTCACCACAGATTTTTTAGACTGTTTATTTGTCTCCCATTGGAATGTGAAAATTGGAGTTCAAGTGAGAGAATTTTTTGCAATTCAGCAAACTACAGTTTCCATCATTCTCCGAGGATGGACAAAACAGTTAAACTAGCATCAAAGTGAAATACGTTTATAGTGCAAGTGGATCCCTAGAAACTTCTCAATTCCCAGCAGCAGGATTGAGAAGCAACCAAGAATGTAACTAAACTCTCTCAACCTTTTGCCCCACAGCTCCCAGAATCCATCATCACCGGTCATGCCGATGGAGGTTTCTGGGATCTGAAATACAAAACAGCCGGAGGATCAAAGGTTGAGAACCCTTGCTCTAGGAGAGCAAGAAGACAATTAAGAGAGTATAGGGGAAATGGGCAGAGATAAGGTAATACTCATTTGGTGGGTGGTTTAAAGCAAAATGAGCAAATTTGCATTTTCCCAAATGAATGTGCCAACCAGATCACAATTATTCTTCAAGTTTTTGGATTTCTCCAAATTTTGCAATGTAGTTCTCCAGTTGATTTTTTTTAAAAAATACATACAAAAATGCTCACATTAAACTGTGTACAAGAGCATCTCTCCTTAAAGGTATGTATTTCTCTACTCGTTTCCTCCTATCCGTACACTTCAGGAGAAAATGTATACATAAATGCACTTATCTGTGGAAAAGCATATAGCAATGGTTACAAATTTTCATGTCGTTGTTGCTGTTGTGTGCCTTCAAGTCATTTCTGACTTATGGTGACCTATGGGGTTTTCTTGGCAAGTTTCTTCAGAGGGGGTTTGCCACTGCCATCCTCTGAGGCTGAGAGAGCATGACTTGCCCAAGGTCACCCGGTGGATTTACAAGGCTGAGCCAGGATTCAAACCCTGGTCTCTGGAGTTGTAATTCAGTGCTCAAACCACTACATCACACTGGTCTCTATTTTATATTTTCTATGACATTTTCTATTCTCTATTACATATTATCATGCAGACCCTGTTTTTAACCCCCCTCTCCCCCAAAAAAGATGAAGAAAGAAGGAAAGAAAGTTGATTAAAAAATGGAATGAAACAAAATTTGTGGTTTGAAAGTTCAAAAGTCTGCTGGTCTGTTTGCTTCTCTCTCTCTCTCTCTCTCTCTCTCTGATATCTACTCACCTACCTACTTATTATTTATAGTATTTTAGAGAGGGAAGAAAGAGATGTAGACTTCATACTTATCCCCACAACCATGATGACATGCTCTGGAAGGGTCCCAACCAGAGGGGTCTCAGGGCGGTTTGTTTTATTTATAACCCTTCATTAAATCCATCTGAAGTAAAGTGTATTTTAAATTATTAATGAAAGACAGATGTAGGAGTGAAATTCTCTTAAACACGGGAAAGCCCTAGGGTTCATGGGAATCCAGCTGTGACTCAAGGCTGCCATAATCTGCCTTTGCTTCGTACTCTTGGTCCCTCCCCAGCTGTCATCCGTGGTCCTCTGGGCCAGTTTCCAGATGTCAACTCTACAGTGAGAACCCCTTCTTCCATCTTGCGCAGCAAATTAGCCGAGCGCATCGCTATGGCTGGATGAAAAAAAGCAACGCCAACATGCTCACAGAGGGCTTCCTGACACGCTCATTTCCAATTTCCCTGACATGTACCAAACAGCAAGGTTTTCTCACTCTCGAAAGAGATGACACATTGGCTTTGACTTTTTTGGCTTTGATTAATATGTTCTCTCTAGGAATCTCTTGGTCTTCCCACGCAATTCTGCCAGATATTGACCACAGAATTGCACTGAAGGACCTAGAGATTACCAGAGAAAGTACTTCTCTAAGTATATGCAAGTCCTCCAGCATGATTCTATGGTCACCTTCTGCAGATGCTGACCATGGAGTTGCACTGGAGGACCTAGAGACTACTATAGAGGTATTTTCTCAAGTTTAAATAATAGTGGTATTTTATTTACGGTTTTCCCACTTTCATGGGGATCCTGTACCCCTAACCCCAGTGAATGTGGATGGCACACTGTATAATTATACAATATCTACTCATGCAGGAATTTTGTTCCAGAATATAGCCCTTCCACTATGATCCGTATTAAAGTTATGGCAAAATACATTGAAAAAACAGTAAAATATTATAAAGTATGGTAACATCCAAAATCGACAATTGGCCAATAAAGATATCACTGTTTTGTGGATTTTGGATGTTATTGTGTTTAGTTATACGGTATGGCCAACATGGCTACCCCCAAATATGTTTCCAGTAAAGTATTACGTTTAACTGGAAGTGCAAGTTACGCTATAGCTAGGAATACCAATGTATTGCTAGTTTTTTTAAATTGCTGTAGAATATACAGTTATTTTCTTACAATATAATGGTTCTTAGAGCTCTCTCATGACTTCCAGCACATAAGAACATGTGAGGAATGTTGTCCATTTCTAGTACAGAGAAGAACTTGGAAAAGTTGCCTTTTAGACAACAATTTCTAAACCATGATGTTGGGAAGGGATTTCTGGAAGGTACAGTCCAAGAAAGTAACTTTGCCAAGCTATAGTCCTGAGGACTATTTCCAATAGCAAGGAGCTAGATGTCTGGAGGAAACCCATAAGCATTGCATGTGACCAGCATCTAGTACTTGACATTCTGATGCTTTCCACATTGCCCTATTATAGTGCTATGATTCCACTTTAACTGGCATCACAACATATGAAATGCTGGCATTTGCATTTTGTTGTTGTGTACCTTCTTATTGTTTTCCACCTATGGCAACCCTAGGGTGAACCTATCATGGGGGTTTCTGGGGGCCCAAGGTCATCCAGTGGTTTCCATGGCTGAGCAGAGAATCGAACCCAGATTTCTAGAGTCCTAGACTACATCTGCACTGCAGGAATAACTCAGTTTGATACCACTTTAACTGCTATGGCTCAATACTATGGAATTCTGGGAATTGTAGTTTGCTGTGGCACTAGAACTCTCTGACAGAGAAGGCTAAATGTCATCCAAAACTATGGTTCCCAGAATACCACAGCATTGAGCCATGACAGTTAAAAGTGGTGTCAAACTGGATTGTTTCTGTAGTACAGATGCAGACCTAGTCCTACACTCAAACCACTACAGTTCAGAGATGGGTATTTCAAATTCTCAGCCAGAAAGCTCCAGTGGCTCAGCAAACTACAAACCCCAGGATTCCATGCAAAGTTGCCAGGGCAGTTAAAGTGGAGTCACTGCGCGATAACTGTGTGGTGTGGAAGGGCTCCTTGTTCCTCTTGGTTCTTGAAACTTCGTGGAAAATTAGCAGGACGCTTAAAGTGTACTATGCTTCTTTTTTCAGTAGGTGGTGCTGTGTATAAAACTATCACATTCACTCTGATTTTACATCATGGAGATGGTTTCTTTTTGTCATCCAAACACTGCATGGTCCTTTTCCTGGAAAGATGGGAAAGAAAAGATGTGTGTTTTGTTGAACGATGTAAATTGCCTGACAGCGCTTGAACTGATGGACTGCCTTAAATATTGCTTAAGATCCTACATGTTTACAGAGTGTAAACTCAAGTGTATTAAGTGGTGTCTGTGCTACAACATCCTTTTGGTGAATCCCAATATTGTGCAACTGATTTTGTATCTTGCAATAGCCCTGCTTAGTTTCTCTTATTACCACAAGCCTATTTTTGTCTGAAGTCACTGAAAAATAGTTATGCACCATCTAAGTTTTAAGTGCTGCAAATGTAATGTTACACAACTGTGAACTAGATGTTACACAATTGCTCCAAAAGTACAATGGCATATGTAAGAGAACTTGCTTTGTTGTTCTTGTGTGCCTTCAAGTCGTTTCTGACTTATAGTGACCCTAAGTCTTTAAACAGAGGCTGGATGGCCATCTATTGGGGATGCTTTGACTGAGATTTCCTGCATGGCAGAATAGGGTTGGACTGGATGGTCCTTGTGGTCTCTTCCAACTCTACGATTCCATAATTCTATGATTCTATGTCTTGGGGCTTTCTTGGCAAGATTTGTTCAGAGCAGGTTTGCCACTTTCCCTGAGGCTGAGCGCATGTGACTTGCCCAGGGTCACCCAGTGGGTTTCATGGCCAAATGGGAATTGAACCCTGATCTCCAGAGTCGTAGTTCGACACTCAAACCCTGACAGTTAAACCAGTGTTTAAATGCATTACTTTTGCAGTGTGGCAGCAGCCGTGGTGAAAGGTGGGTGAGACCATTCAAGAGGAGCTTGGACATTGTAAAAACAACTGCTGCAGGAAGGACTGTATGTAATATTTTGGGTTTTATAAAATAAAATAAATAAATACATATGGTAAATAAATAGCATGTTATGAACCTGTTATTTTACTCTTTACTCATGAGGAATGAGTATGTCTGGGAGTAATGCATTATCTGCAAAAGAAATGTAAAAATAATAACACCGAATGTGTAATGCATTACAAATTTCCCATAATGTTCCAGGCATGGGTTTTAGTATTATGCATGTACACTAAGGTACCAAACTACAAATGTGTGTCAAACTACATATCCTTGGATTCCATAGGATGGTGACATTGCATATAAAGCAGTCTCAAACTGCATTAATTCTGCAGTGTGACAGCAGGGAGGTGGGGACATAACAGTTAAATAAAACAGATACGGGAATTAAATATAGATAGCCGCTGCCAATTATGTTTCTTTCATGATACTTTGCAGACAACTCCTGAAAATGGAATTGTTTCCCAACAGTACCAAAGAACAACACTCTCAGTTTATAGTCATCTCTCCCCACCCCAAATATCATAGAAAAGCTTAAAATCCTATGACAGCTATCTGGTATTAAGCCTTAGTGAACACTGTGGCTTCTCATTTTAGTAAACATAGATAGGATCTGGTTGTTATGGTGCTTCTAGACAGAAAGTACCTAGAGATACATACCAGTCAAATGCCACTGTGTGGCTACTTCGCCTTTGCTTCTTTATTGGATTTCAGTGATAAGACAAAAGTGGGATAAGACGTGGTGGGAAAACATGGAAGAAAGCGTGGCCCATGAATACACACTCCTCTCTCCCAAAATTCTGCATAAGGGTGGAATTCTTTGGAAAAACCTGAACAGTTTATTTGCCGTATGCAGGGTTGTTTTCATACTATTTTTATCACTGTTTGCTTTTACTGTTTGCTGTGGTTGTAATCTGCTTTGTTTGGTGGAAACACATTGGAAGGACAGAGAGTCCTGTTTTTATCCATTTGTGTTACAGTTGTATTTCTTGTTATCAAAAGCTACCTTGAGACCTTCTTGTAGGGAAAAAGGAGGACATGAACAAACTAGTATTATACCCTCCAATATTTCACAGATGAAAAGCAGGACACCGGTGGTCAAGCAATATCAGAATGTGTTCAAGATGGCCAACGTTATTAATGAGGAAGAACAAAGAAACAAGGAGAGGATGCAGCAGTTTGCTTTTGCCTGAGCTTACTGGAAGGGAAAGATTCTTTCCCTTTGCTGAGCTGGGCCCAAACTGCTTTTGCATTTTGAACTCTGCTTGCAGCAGTTGAAGTCAGAATGAAGGAATAAAATGGGAGGAGAGAGAAAGTGAAGCCACTTCCAATTATAATTACAGCATTTGATTTCTTTTTATGCATTGGTGTCTCCATTTTAAAAGCATCTGAGAAAGTAGGTGGCAAAATATTAATCAGGATTGGCCCTGCCAAACTGGGGCAATTGGAATGTATAGCAATCGCTCCAAAACAGACAGCAATGCAACAACAACAACAAAAGTACACTTTAAAATGTCCAATAGAAACCAATGCCCATCTCTTATAAGAATCCTAGGATGTCCAATCCCACCTGGCATTCTCTGACTTCCTGCTCATGCACTGGTGTAGGAAGAGATAGTCTTGCGGGGCACTTGTGGAAAGCGTGGTCCGGATATGGTTAGAAGGTGAATCAAAAGTGAAGAGGGTGGGTTGGCTGGAGTGTGAAGGTGCCGACGACGTCCGTTCTCGCAACAGCCTCTGGGTGGAGCCACTGAGCTCTGCTGGGGAGGACCGGGGACCATGACTCACGGTAGGAATGTTTCTCAAAGAATCTGTGCAGAGAAAACAACAGAGCTGTCAGGATAAACTGCACAACCATCCCTGCTTCATCATACTCATCCAGAGGGAGAGAGAGACAGCCACACAATGAAGTTCTCCAAAACTCTAGCATAACCAATACAAATATACCTTGCCAGCATCCTTCTCAAGCACATAAGAACTGACCTGCTGAATGTCCATCTAATCTGTGAATGTCTGACTCATGGGGCTAATGAGTTTGGGGATGCTTCTGGATCCATCGCTCCAAATGACAGCTTAGATAGATGCAACAGCCAGGAATGCTTACTACCAGCTTTGGCTGATACACCAGCTGTGCATCTTCCTAGAGCTGGGGGGCTGAAAGATGGTAGTGCATGCACCAGTAACCTCAAGGGTGGACTTCTGTGATGCGCTGTACATTGGGCTATTCTCTGTACCAAGTTTGGAAACTTCAATTAGTTCAAAACATGGCAGCCAGATTGATTAATGGGACATCCAGGAGTGACTATACTACATCAATATTAAAATCACTCCACTGGCTGCCAATTAGTCTCTGGGCAAGGTACAAAGTGTTAGTTATTACCTTTAAAGTGCTACAAGGTTTGGGTCCAGGTTACCTACAGGGTCACCTGCTCCCATATAATCTACTCCATACACTCAGGTCCCCTTGCGGACATTTACTCCAGTCAATCAGAACTAGATTGGCAAATGTCAGCCAGAAAACATTCCCTTTAGCTGTCCCAAGACTGTGGAAGGACCTGCTGGAAGAGATTCGATAGCTGAATACGCTGTCTAAATTTAAAAAAGCATTAAGGACCAGTCTCTTCTGGGAGGATTCCATGCATGATTTCAAATTGTGAATTTTAAATGATGAATTTAAGATATGGATTGGTTTAATATGTGTACATCTTATTTGCTCTTTTAAATTGAAGTGTGTTTTAACTGATGTGTTTTAAGTGATGTCGTTTGTTTGTTAATTGTTGTTGTCTCACGCCTCGATCCATGGAGAGAGGCGGGTAAGAAATAACAACAACAACAACCACCACAGAGGATCCACAAAAACCCCTCTCACTAGGGCTGCATCTACACTGTAGAAATAATGCCGCTTGGCACCACTTGAACTCTCATAGTTTCATCCTGCAGAATGCTGGGATTTGTGATTTTGTGTGCACCAGCATGTTTTGGCAGAGAAGGTTAAAGACTTTGTAAAACTACAAATCCCAAGATTCCATAGGATGGAGCTGCAGCACTTTGTTGGGGAGGCTGGGTGTTGAACCAGCCTTGGGACTTCATGCCAAACATGCAAGTACAGTCGGCCCTTCTTATACATGGATTTTTTATACACAGATTTGTTTATACATGGATTCAAGCATCCACGTTTTGAAAATGTTAAAAAAAAGTATAAATTTCAAATATCAAACCTTGATTTTCCATTTTTTATAAGGGACACCATTTTGCTATGTCTTTATATTTAATGGAACTTGAGCATCCACGTATTTTGTTATCCATGGGGGATCTTGGAACCAAACCCCAGTGGATAACAAGGGTCCACTGTATTCCTTGATAGACCCATCAATGTGGGATGGCTTTCCTGAATGCAGAAGCCAAATGAGTGTAAATCCACACTCATGCATTTATACTGTAGTTGTGCTACATCACTCTTTGCTGAATATTGGCCCAAATCTTACTGGTTAGCCTCAAGTGGAATAGACTCAAAATCCTGTTTCTTAGTGTCAATTAGAGTAGACCCATTGAATCAATTATTGAACGGTGAGTCAACAGAAAAGGTAAATCCAATTGTTTAATGGAACTTCTCTGAGCCTGCTAACAGGATTTAAGCCAACAGCTGAATAGTGAGTCAATACACAGATAAATCCAATTGATTAAATGGATCTAGGCCATTTTAATGGATGTAAAAAGAATAGGATTTAGACCACCAGCACTGCAACCATTTGTATCAGCCAATGTACCTGGTACTTAGGGAGCTGGGGATGTTTAGCCTGGAGAAGAGAAGGTTAAGAGGTGATATGATAGCCCTATTTAAATATTTGAAGGGATGTCATATTGTGGAGGGAGCAAGCTTGTTTTCTGCTGCTCCAGAGAACAGGACCTGGAACAATGGATGCAAGCTCCAGGAAAAGAGATTCCACCTCAACATTAGGAGGAACTTCCTGACAGTTAGGGCTGTTCGACAGTGGAAAACACTTCCTTGGAGTGTAGTAGAGTCTCCTTCCTTGGAGGTCTTTAAGCAGAAGCTGGATGGCCATCTGTTGGGAATGCTTTGATTTGGATATCCTGCATGGCAGATTGGGGTTGGACTGGATGGCCCTTGTGGTCTCTTCCAGAGATCTCTTCTAGATCGCCTAGATCCTTTTCACATGTACTTCTTATCAAGCTAGGTGTCACCCATTCTATATCAGTGCATTTCATTTTTTCTGTCTAAGTGTAGTACTTTAAATTTCTCCCTGTTGAAATTTGTTTTTTTAGTTTTGGCACAAATTCTTAATCTGTTAAGGTCATTTTGAATCGATCCTGTCCTCTGGCATATTAGCTACCCCTCCGAATCTGGTGCCATCTTCAAATTTGACAAGCATGCCCCCTATTCCATCATCCAACTCCCCATATCCCCAGTGAGCATGTCCATTTCATGCTTACCAGGTTGGGAAGGGTTGACCTATGGAGTAGCAATCTGGGAGGAACATGCTAGATGCAGGTGTCATACTGATTATCTTTTGAGGCTAGGGTCTTTTTTTAGGCAATGTTATTACTTTAAGACCTTTTAAGGCAGTACAAAAACGGGATGATTATATGACAGGCAGATAACACTCAACTAAGGAAGCCCCCACCTTGGGTTTTCAAGACCTAAGCAGGGCAACTGATGTCCAAGGCTCTTGGAGGTTTTTCATTCCCATCATGGCTGTAAGTCAAAGTTGACTTGATGGCAAATGAAAACAAAATATTTGGCAGCACAGTGCATCCCTGAGGCCTAAAAGGCCTTTTCACACTTTCCTACTCCTTGCAGCTCAGCTTGACAACTCTCCCAGTGGCCTCTCTTGGATGTCCTTTGGCATTTATCTCCATGGATCTGCAAAGGTTTTTTCTAAGATGTGGACTGGCATATTTTATGCAGTGAAGTGACCATGGCATAAAATAAGAAGCTGCATTGTTTTGTTTGTTTTTAAATGAAATACCTGATAAAAAAGAGAGAAATCAAATATGCATATTGTTTCCCTTCCATCTTCCTAATTTAAGGCCAACAGCATAATCAGCAAAAATGGAAGAGAGAGAGGAGAGCAACAATTCAAGGACTACAATTTAATTTCCTGTTTTTGTATCCCCCCCCCCTAATTTTTAATTCTTTTCTGTTTTTCATTCTTTCTTCGTGTGTTCTGTTCTTATTTTCCTTCCTTCCTTCTCCTAAATAGTCTACTTTTCCTTTCTTTTTCTTAGATGATTTTTCCACCACAGTAGTTCTTGTGTGTGTGTGTGTGTGGGGGGGTCAAATCCACCAGTTGTCGTGTTGGTGGAGGACACCTAAAGTAAGCCTTCAGATCTGGGTCCCATTGGCACTATACAATTATATATAGTATTGGCACTATACAATTATGTTGCAATAATTCCACTTTAACTGCTATGCTTGCAATGTACATAAACCTGGAGTTTGATAGTTTGGTCAGGCACTAGAGTTTTCTGGTTGAGCATTGTAAATTATTGTTTGTTGTTAACTGTGTTTGGGTCGACTTGGACTCAAGGTCACCCTGTGGATAAGACATCTCCAAGACCCCTTGTCCTCCTTAGCTCTGCTTAGGCCCTGCAAACTTGGATTCGTGACCTTCCTAATTGAGTATATCTATCTAGCATGAGGTCTTCCTCTCTTTCTACTGCCTTCTATCTTTCCTAGCATCATTGTCTTTTCTAATGATTCATTTTTCCTCATGATCTGGCCAAAGAATGGTAGCCTCAGTTTAGTCATTCTGACTTCCAGAGATAGAGAATGGTATGAGAAAACTGTGCAAGTCTTATTACAAGATCAGGTGGGAGGAAGTCATTCCTTACTCTGGTAGATCAATAAATCTCAGTGAGAATGATAATAAATCTATATTATCTGCATATTGAACTGTGCATCATATTAGAAAATCACACTGCATTTTTTACATTATGGAAGTATAGTGTCACATGCTGGCAACCAATACAAAATTGTGAAAAAACAAACACATTTGGTTATGTATATGGAGATGAAGATGACGGAAATGCCAAAAGGTTCAAGTGAAGTCCATTTGAGGCTTGAGGCTTATCCAACCTGGAGTTCAAATTCAATCATTTAATGGAAAGCCTACTGTAAACATGAATTGCCAGGCACTTACTTCAAGTGCATCATGAAATAAATAGAATTTGGCTGCCCATGGAGGAGGACAAGATGCCATCCTGCCTGGCCCAATCCCAAGCCAAGAATATAAAAGGACTGACAGTTGGATTGTAATTCAACACAATCAATGAGACAGTATCCCAAACCACATCTGGAATCAGTAGGCTGGTTTAGGAAGCCACTAAAACTTTGCTCATTTTGTAACTGCTGGCAAGAACCCTGAACCCCAACTGTTTTCTCCTTGTTACCCGAGAATACCAAGCACTCTGCCCAGTTTTCAACCTTTATACACTGTCTAGGATAACCTTCTGAAAAATTAGTCTTTGCAGAAGTCCATGAGGGATCTTATTTTTCTGCAGAAAACATATTTTCTGCATGGAAAAACAGTATTTTTCAGCAAAGCCTCACCATGTTTACAGCAATTGAAGGAAGCTGAAGACAAAAGGGGAGAAGGAGAAGAAAACCAGGAAAAAGTGGGAGAAAAAGTAGTCAAATTGGGGTGTCTTTGCCAAACTGAGATCTTGGTGCACATGGCATCCTATAGGCCCAGGAAGGACTATTAAAGCTTTGCTCATTTCATAATCGCAGAAAGAACACATAGTCCCACTAATTTTCTCCTCATAACCTGAGAATATAAAGTATTCTGTGCAGCTTTCAACCATTATATACTGTTTAGAGCATCTTTCTGATAAATATTAGAAGGGGTGTCATTTTGAGGATGGAGCAAGCTTGCTGTCTGCTTCTCCAAAGAGCAATGGATTCAAACTACACTGGTGCCTCGGGTTACGAAATTAATTCGTTCCGCCATTCCTTTCGTAACCCGAAAATTTCGTAACCCGAAAAGGCTTTCCGTTAGCACTGGAAAGCCTATAGCATTTGAATTTCGCGCCGAAATGAATTTCGTAACCCGAAACAGTTTTTGCCAATCCAACTTTTTCGTATCCCGGAAATTTCGTAACCCGATCATTTCGTATCCCGAGGCACCAGTGTACAGGAAAAGAGATTCCACCTAAAACCGGGAAGAACATCCTGACAGTAAGAGCTGTTTAACAGTGGGACACGCTCCCTTGGAGTGTGGTGGGGTCTCCCTCTTTGGAGGTCTTTAAACAGAGGCTGGATGGCAATTTGTTGCAGGTGCTTTTATTGTGCCTTCCTGCATGGTAGAATGGGGTTGGACTTGGTGGCCCTTGGGAGTGTCTTCTAACTCTATGATTCCATGAATGAATCTGTAGAAATCCATGTGGGCTGTTTTTGAGCAGGAAACGTATCTTCTGCAGAGAAAACAGTTGTCTGAGCAGTAAAAACTTCTGTGTAGAAAGCATTTTTCTGTGCAAAAAGTACCGTTTTCTACATAAAAAAACTGAAAAACTGTATGAAATTATTGCACTTTGGACATATCACAAGACAACATGGTTCTCTGGAAAAGACAATAATGCTGGGCAAAGTGGAAGGCAGTAGGAAAAGAGGAAGACTGCATTGCAAATGGATTGATTCAACCAAGGCAGCTACAACCCTCAGTTTGCAAGACCTGTTGATGACTGAAGCACCTGCGGGTCTCTCCTTCAGAGGGGTTCCACAAGCTGAAGTTGATGAACTTCTCTGAAAGGCAGCCTCAGTAGTGAATAATCCTGGGCTTGTTATTTCTTTACTTAATGGGATTTCTGACAGGGAACCTATTCCTCATTGGTATGATCAATACTGATAAACACCCTGCTCATCACTCAAGACTACACAAAACATACCGAGTTCTGCTCTTCAGCACCTTGTTGTCTCTTTCCTCTTCCTTGCAGCTGGAGCCTTCGTTTGCTATAATACCTGGGCCTGAGAACCAATGGCATACCTTCCAACCCTTTTCCAGATGGAAACTGAGGGGTTATTTGTGATGTTGAAGGCATTCATGGCCGGCATCCATAGTTGTTTGTGGGTTTTTCGGGCCATGTGGCCATGTTCTAAAGAGTTTGTTCCTGACAAAAGATCTCTGAAGATGCCAGCCACAGATGCAGGCGAAATGTCAGGAATAAACTCTTCCAGAACATGGCCACAGAGCCCAAAAAACCCACAAAAAACTGAGGGGTTATTCAGACAGTGAAAATAATCCAGGATGAATCAAAGTTGAATCTCTGTTGTTCACACACATCCCAAATGAACCTGATTAAGGTTTTTTTTGGCAGGGACTGCCAAAAAACAAACAAAATGGGATAATTGATATCGGGTTTCCCCCCAAGTTTGTTTTTTTTAAAGATCAGTATCATTAGTTGTGTGAATAACCAATTTGAACAGACCCAGGACAAAACTGAAGTCTTCCAAATTAACCAGAGGTATTTCTTTACACTTTATGATTCTGTCCAGTTCTTTCATAGCTGCCCTTCCGAAACCTAGTCTTCTTCTAATTTCTTGACTGGTCTGATCCATATTTAATCTAAGATATGTGAACTCTTTGACTGTTTGAATACTGGTAATGAACTCATCTTCTTGCACAGTCTTTGCCACCAAAGAATAGCATAGGTCAATTAATTGATTAAAATCTGCATGTGAAGAGGAATGATTGCGTGTGCGCGCGTGTGCATGTGAGTGTAAAGCATTTTTCTTTTGTTCGATTTTCCTCTCTCTCAGGTCACCATTTTCAAAGAGGCCGTCCCCACTGGCTGACAGATTTAAAAAGAGAGAAGTAGAAATGAATATTTCTTCTGACACGACACGACATCTGCCATCCGTGGAAAGCACTTATGCTAAAAATAATTAAATTTTAGAACTCTGCTGTCCGGTTAATTGGGAACACAGTTATAAGTGATCAAAAGATGGTTAATTAATCTCACCCATCAACTAACACATTCATGGCAGAGGCGGGAATCAATCTGCAGTCTCAGAATCACTGAGTTGCAGAAGACCCTAAGAAATACATAACTAAAGCACACTTATGGTGCCTTAGGTTCAATGGGCACTGCAGAAATAATACAGTTTGTCACTGCTATAACTGTCATGGCTCAATGCTATGGCTTCCTGGGATTTGTAGTTTTGTGAGATGTTTAGCCTTCCCTTGTCAGAGAGCTTTGGTGCCCCATCAAGCTACAAATCCCAGGATTCCATAGGATGGCACCATGACAGTTAAAGCAGTCTCAAACCTCATGGTTTCTGCACTGCAGATGCAGCCTTGGCTTAAGCTTGGCGCATGCACTTTGTCACTTCCCCCCATTGGCCTCCTCCCATACAACACCATACAAAACCTTTAGTAATGTTTTTTGCACTAATGTTACTCGTAAATCATAATTCCCGTATATCACTAAATTTAGCGGCAATCGTTTGTGACATAAAGCAACTAGTGAAATTAAAATCATGCCTTTAAATTACAACGTCATAAGCACAATATTTTATACTGGTTTATATATCATGCAGCCTTTCCATTTATGTGTTCTCAGTTATTGTATGCCTTGACGGGTCTTTTGACTGTAAATAAAGATTGATTGATTAATTGTCATAAGCACAGCCCAAATGAATTTACATTTACAGTTTCATGTGAGTAAAGCGAAAATTTGGTAAGATATGTTTTAAAAGAAAATTTAAAAAGAGCATTAAAAAAAAAACCTCAAACCAGAGGCTTCTCCTTTCTCCACTCACTGAGTCTTGTCCCACTCCTCTCTTTACTTCTGCTGAGTTCTAGGGTTTTAAAGGGATGCAGGTGAATGCCACAGCCTATTTTTGCCACAAGGCAGACATTTGGGGGGCACTGGAGTAATCTCCTATTCGGGTGTCACTTAGTACAGCCCACAGCTTCTAGTGATGCCCCTGCTTCAAACACGTATTTGAGATTCAATTACCTTGGAATGGCTTTTGGTCTATTGTACTGTGGGTTCCATTTTAGTTATACTGAATAATTTTGGGTTGTTTTCTGTGACAGAGAAAAGGTGATATGATAGCCCTGTTTAAATATTTGAAGGGATGTCATTCTGAGGATGGAGCAATCTTGTTTTCTGCTGTTCCAGAGAACTGGACCTGGAGCAATGGATTCAAGCTACAGGAAAAGAGATTCCACCTCAACATTAGGAAGACCTTTCTGAAAGTAAGAACTGTTCAACACTGGAACATACAGTACTCCCTCGGAGAGTGGTGGAGTCTCCTTGTTTGGAGGTTTTTAAACAGAGGCTGGATGGACATCTGTTGGGGGTGGTTTGATTGAAGTGGATAGTCCTTGTGGTCTCCTCCAACTATATGATTCTATGGGAGAATGTTAAATATTTTGTTGTTGTTGTGTGCCTTCAAGCCATGTCTGACTTATAGTGACCCTAAGGTGAACTATCATGGGGTTTTCTTGGCAAGATTTGTTCAGAGGGGGTTTGTCATTGCCTTCCTCTGAGGCTGAGATTATGTGACTTGCCCAAGGTCACCCAGTGGGTTTCCATGGCTGAGTGATGAATCGAACTCTGGTCTCCAGAGTCCTAGTCTAACATTCAAACCATTATGCCACATTGGCTCAGTGGCCAGAACAATCTTTTAATTTATGAGAGTAAAATATCAGAGCAAAATAATTATCAGAGCAAAATATTTATGCCCTGCCCTCTATCTGATGATATTAGAGTAGGGTTCAGTTTACAGCAGGGAACTGTCAAATGAACTACTGTATTTATAAGCTGCTCTGGGAGACGTTTTGGATAAAAGATAGGGGACAAATACTTTCAATAAATAAATAAATAAATGTTATTAAATTTGTAAACATGACACACTGTTGAAGGTCCTGCTTTCATACTTTGGCATTTCCACTTTAAAAAGGAGCATATAGCAAGAGATGAGTATGCTGGTGGTCAGAAGAAACAGCAGTGGGTTAGAGAGACACCCCACATCCCTTGCTTGTGGGTATAAAAATTGACTTGTCTATGGCATTTCCTACAATCCTTCCCCAGCATACTGCAGGTTTCTATTAAGACAGAGAAAGGAGCATTAATGTGTGGTTCTGGCTGCCTAGTTTGTGCCTAAATGTACAGCTGATCAATATTTAATATTATCTTTAACAATGTCTGCAAGAGATTAAGGATAAAAATTCTCTCTTTGCATAGATCATTACACAGATCGATTGCACACAAAGGTCTCAAATCCCTTGTTTTCGAGAAAGGTGGGGGCGAGAAGGAGAGAAACCATTTAGCAAAATGCAACACTCCCAGAATGCAAGAAGCCACCTTTCATAATTATGCTTCGATTTGGTCATTTTAAGATACAGTAAACAGATGTGCAGCTACTTATGAGATAAGGGAATGCAGGCTATGGAATGTGTCATTGTGGTAGAAAATCACTAGCCCTTTACTCATCCATGTTTATCATTTTAAAGTCCAGAGAAATAGCGGCCATTATGCCCCATCATTGCCCGTTTTAACTGGAATTTCTCTTATTTGTTCTCATTGTGTGCTTTCAAGCCGTCTCTGACTGCATCTGCACTGCAGAAATGATGCAGTTTGACACTGCTTTAACTGCCATGGCTCAATGCTATGAAATTCTGAGGTTTGCAGTTTTGTGAGATACTTAGTTTGTGTCAGAGAGTTCTGGTGGCAGAGCAAACTACAAATCCCAGGCTTCCATAGCATTGAGCCATGGCAGTTAAAGTGGTATCAAACTGCATTATTTCTGCATTGTAGGTGAGTCCTGAGATAAATATGAGATAGACCAAAGGTGTAGCGTAAGTCATCTTACAAGAAATGGTCCACTTTTATTATTTTTTTCATGGGCACCTCATGGCAACCCTATCCTTGGGTCAAGATTTATTCAGAGGGGGATTGCCATGGCATTTCTTCTGAGGCTGAGAGAGTGTGGCTGGCCCAATGTCCTCCAGTGGATTTCCACAGGTCAGCAGGGTCTCAAACCCTGGTCTCCAGGAATACTAGTGCAACATTCAAATCACTACATTGTGCTGGCTCTCAAGTTTGTGACATTTATACCAATGACTCTTGTTCAGCTTTCTTGGTTTTATATGCACACTTTGGGTTATCGTAAGTCGGAAATGACTTAAAGGCACGCAACAACAATGAAGGGACTTAGAATTCTCTGGTACAGAGCTGTGGCACCTGTTCACACAACACTATTATAGCACATTGATTCCATTTTAACCGTCATGGTTCCATCCTGTTTAATCCTAGGATTTGTTTTTGATGATGTGGCAATAGAGCTCCCTGGCAACAAATTCTAAATATTTCATGCAATTACAAATCCCAGTTTTCAAAGGATGGAACATTGGAGTTAATCACACGAAGGAGATCGGGAATTTATCCTGGGAATATCCTGGGAAAATCGCATAATTATGCGTAACGATTTCACACGTCCCACAAAACCCGCCATTAAAAGTGATCACAAAGAAGCATTAACATAGATCTTTTTAGTTTTGGGTTTTCAGCGACAATGCATTTCCAATACCACTTTATTTGTGCAATTGAGTGTGATAATCATTCATGCAATTATTCACCATTTCTGTTTCATTTGCAGGATGCTTTAAATGCACTTTCATCTCTGAATAATGTCAAAATTAGCCCCAATGTGATAAACTCCCATGGCAGTTTAAGTGGAAACAAAGGGCTATGGGTTTCTTTTTGGTAGCACACCCCCCCCCCCCCCGGTGTAACTAGATTAATTCGAAATGCATGTGAGTCACAAAGATTCAACCCAGATTCAACCTGGATTATTTTAACTGTCTGAATAACAACCTACCCCCATCTTTTAATTCAGCTCAGCTGATAGCACAAAAACAAAGGGCAACTTCAGCTTAAAAAGCAATTTATCACTATTCACTTGCTTTTTTCAGTGAAGCCATTAAGAGCACCAGGTTGAGAGATAGAAGAGGCTGTTAGGAGGTCACCTTCTCTATCAGTCCCAGGGAAAGCAGACCGCTCACATCCAGGGAATCCATTTCATTGACCCTGGCATTGATTTTCAAACAAACATATATTCGCATTACATTTCCCACAGTGACCCCAGCCACAAAGAGCATTAGTGAGTGAAGTGGCTTTGGAATTCACTTGTTATCACCATTACCGCTACAAAATGCAGACAAAGATGGGTACAGCATTTCGGAAGCTTATCTTTCCGCTATGTCAGGAGTCAAAGGAAAAAAATACATTTGAAAATAGGATGTTTCCTCTTTCAGAGAAGTGCAGCTGCATTGGTTGCTGTTGTGTGCCTTCAAATCATTTCCAACTTATGGCAAGCCTAAGGCCATAAGGCTATCATAGGGTTTTCTGCATGTTTTTCCTTTAATTTGGCTACTGGTTGTGGTTTTTTTTTTAAAAAAAGGGGCTTCTGGTATTTTATATGTCCATTTGATTTTTTAAAGAAAATATCTGTGTGTGTGTGTGTGTATATTAATTGTCATTTTTATTAGAATAAAATCTAGTCATTCATAATATATAAAAATCTTAGTATATTAATTTATTTAGAAATATCTTTGAACTAGTTTCAAAGCAGTATGGCAGTATGAAATTTTCAAAGCAATATGATTTGAAGAAACATACCATATGAAAACAATGCATAGAAATCAAGATACAGGGGAGGCTTGGAAAATTGTTATTACTTTGTAAAAGTAATTTGCTGCCTTTATAGTTCTTCAAAAGCCAAAACAGTTAATCACTATCAATGCAGGAATTTTAGAGTCTTTTTGCTTTCTTGTTTTTCAAAAGTAACTAGAATGGCTACTTGTAGTTTAATTAAAAAAAATATCAGACTGTGTTAAGTTGCTGCCTATGGTACAAAACCAGAACTTGGTCATGTTAGTTTTTTGTACTACAACTGGTTCACATGGGCCCATATAGACCATGCAACTATAAAAGTAACTGAAAGGATTACAGCTACTTTGCAAAGGAATTCTGTATTTATCCCTCACCATAACCTAATGATTATGCTTATTTGTTGTTGTTATTATTGTTGTTGTTGTGTGCTTCAAGTTGTTTCTGATTTATGGCAACCCTAAGGCAAACCTATCATGGGGTTTTCTTCATTCATTTATTTCATTTTCATGCCACCTTTCTCCCAGAAAGGGACTCAAGGTGGCTCACAAGATAAACACATTTTAAAAACTTTACAATAAGGATGTAAAAACAATTAAAAGCATCTTGTTAAAAACAATATAAAATCAACATTAAAACATACAAAAGTTAAAATAATAACGAAAACACCCCCATATAAAAACCACCCTGTCATGATTATATATTAAAAAGCCTGCCTAAATAAAAATGTTTCGCATTCTCTGAAGATGTTGGCGAAACGTCAGAAAGAAACGCTTCTAGAAAATGGCCACAGAGGCCAAAAACCCCACAAAAAACTAAAAATGTTTTGGTTTGCCAGCAAAAGGAAAGCAGGGGGGAAGCAACCCAGATCATTTGTTCAGAGGAGGTTGCCATTGCCTTCCTCTGAGGCTGAGAGAGTGTGACTTGCCCAAGGTCACCCAGAGGGTTTCATGGCTGAGCGGGGAATACAACCCTGGTCCCCAGAGTCACAGTCCAATACTCAAACCACTATGCCATGCTGGTTCTCTATGTTTAACTATTACAAAAAGGAATTAACTAAGAGTAGCACCAGTGAATATCAGGTGCTGTGGGATACATTTCAGAGGAAGGAACTGGCCAAACATCCTCTGAATATTTGTTAGTTAAGAAAAGCTTGTGAAATTCATGGAGTCGCTATAAGTAGACAGGCAACTAGAAGGAGCACACACACATACACATACACACTATTATTTCTAACCAGTTCCTTTCAAACTCTGGGAGGGTAGGGAGACAGATCTAGGAGAGTATTAAGAGATTCTCCTGACAGAGAGTAAATCAAGGCCAGGGATTATCTGAGATCAGTATTCAGACACTGCTTGCTTGCTCTCTAATGTGGGAAAGAAATTCTGTCTTGTGAAGGAAAAAAAACAAAACGCCAAAACCAAGGCACAGTAAGTGTTTTGTTCCATCTTCCCTGAATTGAAGAGAGTTCAGGGAACACTGAAGAAGAAAGGAGAGTTAAAATGATTTTGGAAAAATTGATTGTTCATGTTTGGGAAAGGTGGCATGCCAGCAACCCTCTTTCTCGAAAGATGGGAAATTATTGCTACATCAGCATGGATTTTAGAACACTGCGTGTAAGAAGAATGTGTAGGATTTTAGGGATGCACAGAGATTCAGGAGGCAGGACAAGCTCAGTCTGATTTTCTCCCTTCACCTTCTCTTCTATTGTTGACACTACACAACAACCCAAGAGTAGATACGGCACAACCCTGGGCTGACATGCACCATACCCTCCAACTTTCCCATTTGATCCTATTTTAACTGTCATGGCCTCATCCTACAGAATACTGGCAGGGACAGCCCTGCTTAATCCTTAACCATCCCACTTTGCAACTGCTTTTGCAATGTCCCAGATTCTCTCTTCCCCTCCTACCTTACCCCTTTTTTCTCAGATTATGGCAAAGTGAATTCAAAGTAAGCAACGTATAGTCAGACTCCATTACACCAGCAGCCTAATCATAAAGAATGGGTAGACTGTACCATTTTGGATCAGATGGCCCATTTCAATTGTTATATTCCTATCATGGGAGTCATCCCACCAAATCCCTGTTTTACCAATAAACTCATATTAATCTTTCTATACTAAGACTTCAAGTTCATCTTGTTTGTTTGTCAAACTCTGTGCATTGGTGTTTGCTGTTATTAACTGCCTTCGAATCGACTTTGACTCCGTGGCAGCCTCACCCTCTTCTCCAATACCATGTCTCCTGATTTATTTTCTTTCTGTCGGCTTTCTTCACTGTCTACCTCTTGCATACATACCTAGTGATGGGAAATATAATGGCCTGGATGATCCTTACTTTAGTGTTCAGTGTTATATCTTTGCCTTTTTATGATCTTGTCTAGTTCTTTCATAGTTGGCCTTCTGATTTCTTGACTGTAATTTCTTGATTTCATGACTGATCCAAGCTATGAGAAACCTTTAACTATTTCAATTTCATCATCTTCTAGACTGAATTTATGTAAGTCCTCCCTGCCTTCACATTTTCTTCTTTGACTTTCTCTAGTAATTGTTTCAAGTCTTCACTGTTCTCTGCTAGTACTGTAGTATGGTGTTATCGACGGATCTTAGACTGTGGGTATTTCTTCCTTTGATTTTCACACTTCCTTCCTCTAAACCTCCACTGCCTATGACATTTTCTGCATATAAGTTGTACAAATAGGGTAAAAAGATGCAACCTTGTCTGACCCCCTTTCCAATTGGGAATCATTCTGTGTTCCCATATTCTCTTCTAATGGTAGCCTCTTACCCTGTGTACAGGATACTCATTAGGACTACCAAATGTAAATGTCCACCCAGTGTGGCCCACACTGGGTGACTTTTTAGAAGAGAGGTGACACCCGATCGGGTCTTCTCCTCTTCTTCCCTAAGGGCTCTGAGAGGCTCTCTGCTTCCCTCCCTGGCAGGTGCCCCATGACCAACTCTGACGCCTATTGAGTGAGAGCACACAGACCTCTTCCCACTAGCAGTGTTTGTTCCCTCTGCTCTTCTTTGCCCCTCTTGAGTGCTCACCTCCACCAATGGGATGCAACTGGCTGGGAACCAGCTGCAGAGCCCTTTGGTGGTCTCCCTTTTCCACGAGCCACTGTCGGGCCCCACCTGAAGAGTGGCAAGCGGCTTCCTGGCCACTTGCTAGAGAACAGGTTGGGGGTCCTGACAGGCGCAACCCTTACATGTCACTGCCACCACACTGGTCTACTCATGAGTAGATTGACATGGCAGAAGCAAGGGAGAGGGCCAAGTGTCCCTCACCTCAGAGGGGCAACAGCAGCAGCAAGGTGGGGAGTGCAACCTTTTGGCCCCCACCCCTAGAACCCCTGCCCCGGGTCACTTCATAGGCAGGGATACCACCAGGTACACCCATTACCTTAAGAGGTAGCCATAACTATTTCTGATCCATGCCATCAAAGCCTTTGGTGTAGTCTATACAACACATGGTGATTTTTTTTCTGGAATTCTCTGGTGTACTCCATTATCTGTGTATATGGAGCCCTGGTGGCGCAGTGGTTAAATGCCTGTACTGCAGCCATTCACTCGAAACCACAAGGTTGCGAGTTCAAGACCAGCAAAAGGGCCCAAGCTCGACTCAGGCTTGCATCCTTCCGAGGTCGCTAAAATGAGTACCCAGACTGTTGGGGGCAAATTAGCTTACTTGCTAATTAGCTTACTTGCTGTTCACCGCTATGATCTTTGGAATAGTGGTATATAAATAAAACAAATTATTATTATTATTATTATATTTGCAATGCAATCCCTAGTGCCTCTTCCTTTCTTGAACCCAGCTTGCACCTTGATAATTTCTCACTCCATATATGGTAGGAGTCTTTGCTACAGTATTCTAAGCATGACTGCTTGCAAGGGAAATTAATGCAATGAAGCTATAGTTACTATAGTTTTGTGTGGATGGGAGTGTATATTGTCCATTCCCAAACTGTGGGCCATTGTTTGTGTCTCTTTGAGATAAAAAATGTGGGGCACTTATGTGCAGAAATGCATAAGTTTTTCCATGCAGATGTCCACCCTCAGTGTGCAGATATCCACATGTAGATGTCAGGATGGGATTGGGGCCTCTTGCACTTGAAGAGTATCAGAATTTCAGGAGACTCTTTCACACAATTAAGGCAAAAAGGTAGCCGCAGAATCTTTTGCTTCCAGCAAAGTATAGAAGTTGGTAATGTTCCATTAAACTATTTTTTAATTTTTTTTTGGAATTTTTGTTGCATGTAACATAGATTTCTTTGACATATTATGTGCAGACACACTAATTTCATGAATAGGGGCAGGGAAGGGGACCTGCTGCTACCTATTAGTGCAACCCATTAGTCTACTGTCGATCATGGTCTTGATCTGGGGAATGCATAGGGAAGACTAAGCTGTCTGCTTTATGGCAAGGATGATTGAGAGCCTGATATTTTTGAACCCCATTTTTTTTTAAAAAAAAAAATCTAAAGGAAAGAAAACCTTCCATTCCCCTGAGTGATGTTAACTGACTCCATAAAGTGCTTAATGGTTCCTGTGCTCACACCTTCTCCCTGCTTATCTCAATAAAATAACCAGCCTCCTTTACAAATTGCCAATCAGCAGTTTTCTGGGGGGGGGGGATACTATATAAATATGGCAGATGTTACATTTGACAATGACTACTTGGTCCTATGACAGGAGCAAAAGATTTTTGCCATCAATTCAAAGTGCTGTTACTGCAGTGCTAAAATTTCATTTTTCTCCTGAGTGTTTGGTTATACTATAGTCTTCTTGGGTCCAGATATCTTCAGCTAAAGCTGGCTTTCTTTACAATGCCTGATAATATTTTCTCCTGGGAGCATTCCTTCTTGAAGATAAGGGCAGAATTTGCATAAGAAAGAGCTGTTTGGGGGAAGATAAGCTTGGCTGAATAACATTTGTTGCTTTATTAAAATCACATAGAGTGCCAAGCCACATGTTCAGCAAACATAGCCTCCAATATTTTTCACAGATGAAAACCAGGATGGACGTGTGTGGTCAAGCAACATCCAAATATAGTCAAGATGGCAAATTTTATTAATAAAGAAGAACACACAAACTAGAAGAGGCTGCAGCAGTTTGCTTTTGCATGAGACTACAGGCAAGGGTAAGATTATGTACTCTCTCGGAATTTACCGAGCGCAAACTGCTTTTCTCTTTGAACTCAGCTTGCTGCAACAGAAGTAAGCTGATGGTGGTATTATGGGAACTGTGGTCCAAACATCTGGGGATGAGGCACAAAGGTTCCCAAGCAGAGTCTTCGAGGATAATAGATAGAAGAGAGAAAATAACAACAGAGATCTTGGCTGTTCCTGCTTCTATAGCAATGCCTCATCAATTTCACAATGCAGTTTTTCCATTTTAAACCCTAATGATCCCTGGCTCGGAAAATCCCCTGACTTTGCCAAACTGCACAAACATCACCAATCCAGTAACACAGCAGTTGTTTTTGGACTTTTGAGTTTCAGGGAAGCTTTTCGAGCTTTTCACATGAATGCATCTATGGAGACATGCCCAGCAGTCTGCAGGGAGGGTCCGTCTGTAACACTCCTTTCTTCTTATTTTTACTACCAACCCTCTTTTTGAGTATAAGTCTTGCACACTCTGGGGGCTACGCACAGGGCTAACATAACTTGGGAAAGTTACTTTTTTTGCACCCTTAGTCCTGGAATCATGGCAACATGGCCACTGTAATCCAAAAAATTAACTTTTCCAAGTGTTGGGTATGCACAAAACCTTATCTGAGTAAGGATAGATCAAGGTAGCTAAAATCATTTTCAGGTGAGCTCACAACTACATTCACAGGCCTTTAGCCTAAGGTTTTTAAAAACAGCCTTTTTGTTGGGAGTCTTCTTCGATAATGATACTGTGAACAATGTTTGGGAAAAGTTACCTTTTTGGACTACATATTCCAGGCCATGATTACTGGGAATTCTGAGAGGTTCTGGGAGTAAAGTTGCCAAGCTCTGTTAACATCATGGCTCAACAAGGGGGCTTGAAACCCCTATCAATAAGATCCTGGTGTTCATGTGAATGGAAACAAAACAAAACACCACCACCAAAGCTTATATCCTACCATCATGGTTGTATAGTATAGGTTAACTGAAATTCTGAAATCCCCAAACTCCCCCCCCCCAAAAAAAAATTTCACAGGTGCTGAGACAAAGGGAGAGGAAGGAATACAGAGTTTTTCAAAAGACAGCAAAAGGCATATAAGAACAAGAACATGAGATCCCTGAAAAAGAAAAGAAACTAGAAGAGTGGCAGGGAAGAGGAAAAAGGGCCAAGTCAGATCACTCTGACCTCAAAGCATTGTGTATCTTGGTTATTTTAACTGCAATCAATTCTTTGAAGGGCAGAGGAGAGAACGGCAAGGCAGGGTTGCTGCATATTGAGGCAGAATTGTACGACTTGCTCTGCCTTGCCTTGTCTAACCTTGCCTACATTTTAATACCATTGTCAAGAAATCCTCCTTTCAAAAGTTAGGTCTCTGCTAAGCTGATGTTGCAGATTTTTAAAAACATACATGCACGAGTAACAGCCATTAGATTCTGAGGCACTGACTTAACACTGATGTAGAGGATTTATACCATATATGCTTGACTATAAGTCCACCTCATGTAAAAGTCAAGGGCAGGTTTTTGGGACAGAATTATGGATTTTGATATGACTCACAGATAAGTCGAGGGCAAAACCTAGGGACATGTAACTTAGGATCTAAAGGATGAAGGAAAGGAAAATAATGCCAAAGAACATACAAAATTCCAGCAGGCATAACTGTGCTCACCATAAAATCTGGATGGATGAGAGAGTTGAGAGGAGGCCAGTGCATCCAAAACTGATCATATTCTTGTATTTTACCTGGGGATGGTTCCTTTTAAAATAAGAATTAAAGTAGAGCACTTACATTGACCTTTGGATAAGTTGACTCAGGTTTTTTGAGTCAATTTTTTGACTAAAATTTCTAGACTTATACATGAGCATATACAGTAATTTTGGCAGATGCTGGTGGCAACTGCTGACTCCATGACAGTAGGACAGTGATTCCAATCTGGCTTTTGGATAGCTTTTAAGGAGCTATCCAACATGCTCAACCTATTCTGGGAAGACATTTCAGCACATTGAACAACTCCTCTAAAGGCAGCATTAAAACCTAGAGTGGATTCACTGCTCCACTGATATGGGAGCCACCAAAGGCATATGCCCTTGTCCTTTCCTTTAGAGGTTAAACTGACAATGAATTTTTAGCAAGGTGTATACAGTGGTCCCTACACATTCACTGGGATTAGGGGTGAAGGACCCCCTTGAATGTGGAAAAACTGCAAATTCTTTTTATGTGAGAGAACACCTCTCTAGGAATCTCCAAGTCCTCCAGTGCAACTCTATGGTGAACATCTGCCAGATGTTGATCCTAGAATTATGCTGGAGGACCTACAAATACTTAGATAAGTGTTTTCTCTAGGAACTTCTAGGTTATCCAGCACAAGTCTATGATCAATGTCTAGCAGAGTTGTGCTGGAGGACCTAGAGATTCCTAGAGAGAACATATTAATCAAAACCACAAATAATCAAATCTGCAAATGTCAAATCTGCAAAAGTGGAGGGCCAACTGCACAGTACGACTTCCGTATTCATGGGACCAATACCCATGGTTTCAGTTTTGTCTGAAAAAATATGTTCTCTCTAGTCATTTTTTAGGTCCTCCAGCTCGATTCTATGGCATGTCTCTGGTGAAAGTCATACCTAGAAATGCCTAGAAATTTGTTCTTTGTAGTTCCTCCAGCACAACTCAACAGTCAACTTCTGCTGGAAGCCATTCATTTCAATAGGGTTCACTATTATCTATGGTTTCACGTTTCTACGGTAAGTCTGGGAACATATCTCCCACAGATACAGGTGTCGTGATGTATTATGTTTTATGAATTATAGACCAGTTATAGATCAGCTCCATATGATGCGAAACGTGTTAAAACACATCACTAAAAGTTGCGAGTTTTTTGCTTGTTCTTAAAAAGAAATTTGAAGTAGTAGAGGCAAGAAAGAAATACCAGTCACACATTTAAATCCTTCATCCCACACCGCTCTCCCAACAAAAGTTACCAAGGTGCTTTTTGGGTTGAGTGGGAAGCTGTCACTGGTGCCATATTTAGTCTGAACAATGGCAAAGGGCAAAGTTATTTTGTAATTCATCTCAGCAGCAGCTACTTCTTTCAGTTGGTCTTCATCTCTAGGGTGTACTTAGGACAGGGCATTTATTATATGCCATAATAAATGAATATGGGAAACTGTCTGGGAACAAGAAATATTGCTATGAAATGCGTAAGTTGTTCCCAAGCAGAGTTGGATTGAAAAGACTGTTAAAGAGGTTCTCAGACTATTGCTCAAAAGAACACCTAGGAGTGAATTAAACCAAGGAAAGGTGATGATACTTTCTGGCTGTCTGAGCTTAGAAGCTAACCAGAGCTAGCCCTGGTTAGTGTTTGGATAGTAGACAGCCAATGAACACCAGGTGCTGTAGGCTACATTTCAGAGGAAGGAACTAGCAAAACCACCTCTGAGTATTCCTTGCCTAAGAAAACCCTATGAAATGCATGGGGTCTGCAGGAGAAAACTCTGTGAAAAGACCAACTCTTTCTGCCTTCTGCTTTGTAAATTCAGAGAAAAGCAGATATTGTTCCGTAGTAACAGTAATATTCCTATTTGATCTTGGAAGCTACGCAAGGTCAGCCCTGGTTAGTACTTGGAAGGGAGGCTGCCAATTAATCCCAGGTGCTGTAGGCTGTATTTCAGCAAAAGGAACTGGCAGAATCATCTCTGGGTATTCCTTGTCTAGGAAAACTCTATGGAATTCATTGGGGCACCATAAGTTGATAGGTGACATGAAGGCACATACACAAACACAATGTGTGTTCTCTACCCAACATAGACTCTATAAATAATCAATCCAACAAATTAGAATTTTTAACTACCTGGGTATAATGTCTTTCAATCCTCAGGGGGTTGGGTAACCCACCAGAAATATGCAGTTGAAAGGGCACACTCCCACAGTATTACATTTTTAAAAAATCATATTAAAGGTTGAAATTTTATACCCTCAGCCGTCAAGTAAGTTTTTTTTTTAATTTTTATTTTTCACTGCAGTCAAGTAAGTTTTTAAAGCTAGACTTTTAGCTCAGCTTCTGTATGGGATTCAAATGTGAGCAGATACATGTTTAAATTCACTGATTCTTCGACTGCATCCACATTGCAGAAATAATCCAGGCTGACACCACTTTAACTGTCATGGCTCAGTGTTATGGACTGCTGGGAACTGTCGTTTATTGTGGCACCAGAGCTCTCTGACAGAGAAGGCTAAGTGTCCCACAAAACTACAAATCCCTGAAATCCACAGCATTGAGCCCAATGCTCAATTCTACTTTCTTGGCTTGCTCTAGTTCTTAATGATTCTCACAAGAGCAGCTGGGTAAAGGCAGTCAACAGAAAGCTCCGTCATTTTGGTTTTTCTCCAGAACATTTATTGATTTTAGGATCTGGCAAAACAGGAGCTTTAACTGGGCAGAGTCTTTGTGGTATTAAATGGCAAAATTATTCAGCTGCTGTAAGGAAACTCTACTCCTGGTTTGAAGACTTGCCTTTTGATTTAACAGCATTGTATTTAAACTATATAGTAATTTTAAAATACAGAACAGCTTTCACTCAAACAAGAATGAATACATTCCTGACTGCTGTGCTTGAGCGCCATTGCAATCTCATTGCAAGATTGGGTTTGTCCTTGTGGTGATGGCAGCCCTGAATCAGTAGTCCACACGCTGTTTTGTTGCTGTTGTGTGTCTCCAAGTCATTTCCAACTTATGGCAACCCTAAGGCGAACTTATTGCATGGTTTTCTTGGCAAGATTTGTTCAGAGCAGGTTTGCCATTGCTTTTCCCTGAGGTTGAAAGCATGTGACTGGTCCAAGGTCACCCAGGGGGTTTCATGGTCGAGTTGGGCATCAAATCCTGGTTTCCAGAGTCATAGTCCAACACTCAAACTACTACGCCGCACTGTATTTTGTCTTTTTAAAAATAGGAATCTAATCATGGACCTGATTTCTCCTCTCTTGACATCTGTGTCATGGCAATTCATTTTTATGCATCCTTTCTTTTAGCAGACCAAGATAATATGGTGACCACTTTACTGTATTGGCAAAATTCATAGTAGGTGCTGTTAAAACAAGATTGATCATGATTTACTGATTTTATATAGTTTTTAGAATGTTTCGCATTTGTATATTATACGGACTTCATTGAACTAGAACAGTTTATGAACACTGTAAAAGTGTGACTTTTTACTAGAATACTAGATTTCTGTTGCAATCGCTTGTGGCTGATGCAAATAAAGGATCTCTCAGCTATGTAAAAGGAGTAACAACCTTTACAAGTTAAGACTGCCTGAAAGTCTTGGAAAAGTGCACTCAGGAGTGTTATTCTAGTGCTGCTAAAGGAGGAGGGCATTTTTATTGCGTTTCATTCTTATACAGCCTTTGTGCCAAGTCTCCTCATAGCCAAGAAGGGTATGGCCTCCACCTGTATGAAACAATCTTAAACAACACCTTAAGCAAACATCTCAAGCAAGATGTAGACTTGTCTACTTTTCTTCCCCTGTATAATTTTTTTTAACATCTTTGCCTGGTGAAGAAGTCAGTGGGCTTTGAAAACCAGCTTTATTTTAAATATATATATATATTTTGCACCTTTTGGTGAAGGCATCACCAAGCTGTCTATTTGGGATTTTGTTGTATGGTCAACAGGGCAAACCTCTTATTTATGGGGGGGGGAAAGGGGGGGGTCTGAACTAAGACCAGATACAGAAAATGCAGGCCTATGACTAACATCTTCAATAACTTTCTGCTTGATGAAAAAGCCAGAGTGACTTCGAAAGATTGCAACATGTAATTGTGCATTTTTGTTTGTCCAATAGAGGTATGATTGTTTGGATGTTATTGGATTTACTCTCAATTCCGTAACTGAAATTCCACATATGTATGTTGACTTTCAATTCTATGCCATGGCTCCAGTTCATATTTGCTCCTTCCAAGATGGGCATAAGCTTTGGCAGAAAAATCTCACATTTAGCCTCTTACACCTGTAGATTTTCCCTTCCACAATTTATCCAAGTTGTGTGCATATGCGGTGAAGTTTGATTCAAGCTGTGGCAGAGGACTAAGAGCTAGTCAACATGACTGAAATACTCTTTATTCTAGTCAAACATAATGTGATTTGGCCACATGCAGGGCCCATTCCCAATGGTTTATAAAGCTGATCAAGACTCGGATTATGGGGGCATCGTTCTCATTTGATTGCACATTCGATCCTCATTATGCTGATTTCGTTCCCATTGGAATTCGGATCTGATCCCTATATAATCTATTTTTCCAGGGAAAACCCGAATCAGGGGGGTTCGAAACCCGGTTATCTTGACTGCACTTTTCTGGAGGTTTTTCTCGCACCTCCTGTGTCCGATCTGGGGCAAATGAATGGGACCGACAAGGGTGTCCGATTCGGTAATTTGGGGATGGGCGGAGCAGTGCTCAAGGGGCAGACAGCCCAGGGAGCAATGGGGGAGGCAAAGGGACTTGGGGGGATGGAAGCTCCTTCTCCCTTTCCCAGAGGGGAAAAGCGCCTAAGCGATTGATTGCTTAAAAAAAGAAAACAAAACAGAAAAACAGGTTTGAAAGACGCAAATGGGAATGGGAAACAAAAATAGCCCGCGGCAAAATGCATCGAAGCAACTGACGTCACTGTGATGTCAAGCGCCTAGGAGCTTGATTGACAGCTGCTTTGAAAAAAAAGAGGTTCCGGAAGGGCAATGGGAACGGAGAGCAAAAAAGTTCGCTTCAAATTACAACAGAGAAAATTTCAATGGGAACGAGAACATGGGTTAAAAAAAAGTGTCCGTTTGCACCCTTTCGTAATGGGAACGAGGGACTAGATTCGAATACGACTTGGAAAAAAGATCCAAGTCAGAATTGCAGTGAAATACGTTGCTTTATATGCCCAGGGGGCATGGGGCCGCAGTTTGCAGGGGTTTGGGCTTTTTACAGGGAGCGGAGACTTCTTAAGCTTTGTAGGCAAAGGATTTGCATTTTTTAATGGGACTATCCACGGATATTTACAGATATGTTTATTATCCGCCTGCTGTGCATTTTGGTGAGTAGACGCAAACAGATGCAAATTTGCAAACAGATGTGAATAGACGCAAATAGATGCAAAAGTGAAGACAATAAACCATTGATGTAAATGTGCGAAAAATTGCAGCAATGCACGTAAGGCTCTACAGACTAGCCCAAGGTTTAGAATCTCCTATCCCTGTATTGAAGGGTTGCCCCAAAATATGACTTTCGGAGCTCCAAAGAAAAGAGTTCTCTCATCAGATTTGGGTCTGCGTGCTAAAGAATCTTAAAAGGTTTCAAAAGGCCTGTTGAGAAGAAGATGGAATCGCCAGAGGGGAAAGACAAGGGTTTCCCCTTGCTTAACCAAAGACAAGGATGCTCTTAGTAGCTTGAAGATAGAGCAAACAGCAGGGAAACTAGTGATTAAATGCCTCATTCCAGCAAGGACTTTTCTCAGCTTTAATTAATAACACTGCTGGCTATTTATCTTGCATTACATTGGAGGAAAACAGTCCCCCGAATCTAATGTTCTTTAGGAAAAGGGCAAGGAAATATTTCAATTACTTTTCTTTTCTTTTTTTTGCAAGGCACTGTTAGATGGATTTTCTTCAAATGGTACGCTGCACGAGAGGAACCAACACCTGTCCCATACCAATGAATGTGCAAAGGGAAATAAATATTATTTAACATTCATAAAGAACTTCTCAAGGTACATAATAATGGATAGTGCAGCAGTTTATCATAAAGCACAGTGTTATCCAAACTTTCTGTCCAGCCCTGGGCATAGTGAAAGGTATATGTTGAAGATAAGCTCAACAGAGTCATAATCCAGTGTTCAAATCACAACATCATGTTGGCTCCACCAAAGGTAACAGGGATGTGCAATATCTAATAATATCTAATATGGCTGGCCAGCAGCATGGTAACACTGGGTTGATTAGTTGAATATAATATAATATAATATAATATAATATAATATAATATAATATAATAATAGTTGTTGCTGCTGTGTACCTTCAAGTCAGCTGTCATGCAGCAACCCTGTCCTAGGGTTTTCATGGCAAGATTGCTTTATAGGAAGTTTGTCATTGCTTTTCTCTGAGGCTGAGAGAGTGGGACTTGCCCAAAGCCACCCAGTGGGTTTCCATGGCCAAGTGGGGATTCGAACCCTGGTCTCCCAAAATCATAGTCCAACAACCACATGCTAACTCTCATCACTGGCTTGGCCTGGTGTAAACCCAACCCTGAGTTTCTACCTCCCTTCTTTTAGTCCACAACAGCAGCCTCTCCTTCCTGAACTCTAGAAGTTAATACAATGACATCCCAAATCCACAAAACAGCAATGCTTTTATTGGACCAACCAAAAGGCACAAATTATATTTCGTAAGCTTTCAAAGCTCCACTGGCTTCTTCACCAGATGTTAGGTTTTTATTGTTTTAATGTGTCTCTATTTATTCTGAACTGTTTTAATATGTGCTGTCTTTTATCTTTTAAATTGCATTTTATTCTATTAATGGCTGATGTGTTTAATATCATACTAGTTTAATTTGATTTTAATGACCACTTTTGTATGTTTTTAATTGTATTTTTTAAATTTGTAAGCTGCTTTGTGTCCCATTTCTGGGAAATAAGTGGGATATTGATGATGATGATGATGATGATGACGACACCGACGACAATTATATTCCCCAATGTTTTCCTCAAGCCTTAGGCTGTTTACTTTAGGGACATACCAAGTTCCAGGTACGGATTCAGGAACAGCAGGGGTGTGTGTGTGACTACATTGTGCAAATTAATTACATTTTAATTATTTCCCCCAATTCTGCTAACTGTGCTAAGCTGACTTTGGAAGTCTGTATCCTGAAAGCAAGAATCTCCATTAACTGCTGTTCTGGCTTCTGGGATTTTATTAAGTCCAGTCAGCTACTGTCATGCTAATCTTTGCTGTTGGTAGAATGACTTTTGGACTCTGTTCCAACTGCTTTATAATGGCCTTATTATTCACATTTTATCTATTTGCTTGTAATGTTCTCCGAGTCTTTGGACTGTATTGATTTAAGCAAGTGATGCAGCTGCTATAATTATCTTGTTTATATATAAATTGTCTGTTCTTCGGATGTCAGTGTAGCACAAACGCAGCCGGCAAATATTAAAAATAGATAACAAAATATAGGTGTACGGCGCTTAGAAATGAAAGCTGAGATTATCAAAATGTTCTGCTGAATAACAAAAGTGGACTGAGGTACTGTGTTTTAGTAACAAGCCAAGGTGTGAGAGACCAAAGAGATATGCTTGAATAAAACATTTTGCAAGTAGCTCTGCTACTTTAATATTAACCATAATCAAAAAGAGTAAAAAATAGCAATGTTAATCCATAAAACATAGGAACCATAATGGATAAAGCCACAGCACAAGAGCCACATCAGTTTCTTATGGGATCTTAAGACTCAATTGCTTAAAGTTAATTTGTGGCTTAAGGAGTATAAAACTTGGAATAGCTGAAAAAGGTAGAATATCTGAAAGATCTTATCTCCTTTCTCTTTCTTTCTTTGATTTATGTCCTGCTTTTCTCCCAAATGGGACTCAAAATGGCATACAAAATAAAAGAACATCTAAAACAATAGAGAATGCTAAAGTATTACTAAATACTAATACTAAAAGGGACTAAATTATACATTCAATTTATTTCATTTATGTGAGCTTCCACACTACAGAATTAATATAGTTTGACACTGCTTTAATGGTCATGGAATCCTGGGATTTGTTGTTTGTTGTGACACCAAAGCTCTCTGACAGAGAAGGCTAGATGTCTCCCAAAACTACATACCCCAGAATTCCATAGCATTAGAGCCATGGCAGTTAAAGTGGTATCAAACTGCATTAATACTGCAGTGTGGCAGCAGACAACATAAGAATAACTGTTTAACACACCCCATTGAAAATCCTTCTGCACAACCAGTTAATTAGCAAATGCCTGATTAAATTTTTAAAAAGGTCTTTATCCACTGGCAAAGAGACTCTGCAGTGTAGATGCAGGCTTTGTTCACAGTATTTTTAGAGTTAATCGTTTCAATAGGATAGCTTATTTGTTCTTTATCATCAGGGGATTTTTGTTGTTGTTGTGTGTCAAACCTTGGTCCTCATATCAGAGAAAAGCAGATAACTATACATTGAGAACAATAGTAGATTCCTGCTTGTATAGAAACTGGTACTGAGAGGTAAATGGGCCAGAATCTTACAGGTTACTTACTCTGGAATAAAGTGGGTTACAATAGTGTAATTACATTTGGGAGCACCTTACATGGAGATATCCAGTGCCACCTTGTGCAGTGACTTTTCACAGCTGTACTTGAGCTTTCTGGCTTAGAATTCTAAATGCTTGTCCTTTGACTATCAGTTCCAGGATTCCCAGGGACTGCAAGTTGGGGCCTCCCAAGATTTGTCCATGGTACAAATTTTCCCCATCCCTGCTTAAGTTCCTTGGTGGAGCAACGGATTCAAACTACTGGAAAAGAGAACCCACCTAAACATCAGGAAGACCTTCCTTACAGTAAGAGCTGTTTGACAGCGGAATATGCTGCCTTGGAGGGTAGTGGAGTCTCCTTCTTTGGAGGTTTTTAAACAGAGGCTGGATGGCCATCTGTCAGGAGTGCTTGGATTGTGTGTTCCTGCAAGGCAGAGGGTTGGACTGGATGACCCTTGGGGTCTCTTCCAGCTCTTTGATTCTATGATAATATATAATTGACATGAAACGGAGAGGGCATATCCCCCAAGAATATGTCTAAGCCCCTTAAAATCATCCAGTTTGATATCCATTGTAACATCTTGTCATAACAAATTTCACAGTTGAACTATGGGGCTTGGAGAAAGATACAGTTGTCCCTCCATTGCTAGGGTTAGGGGAACAAGACCCCCATGAATATGGAAAAACCGCAAATAACAAAAACACTGTTTTTTACCTGAAGGACACCTCTCTAGGAATCCTATGTCCTCCAGTGCAACTCTGTGGTCAATGTCCAACATACCCTGACCATAGAATGGACTGGAGTAGCTACAAATGGTCTTTCAGTGCAACTTTTAGTTAAAGTTGACTACAGAGTTTCACTGGAGGATCTAGACAGTCCTAGAGAGAAAATATAATGAAAGCGAGAAGAATCAAATCCGCAAATATGGAGGGATGACTGTATTTCTCTTCTCTGGGGCAAACCTCCCAACATTTAGTTTCAGTGGATGTCCCCTGGGTTCTGTTTCATGAGAGACCGAGAACTTCCCCCTCTCCCTCCACTGTCTCTGAAACATATATTATTTTATACATTTCTACCATATCATGAAGAAAATCTCATATGCAAAGCAGGCTTAGACTTGGAGAAAGGAATATCGACAAGATATGCAGATGACACCATACTACTAGCAGAAAATATCAAAATCTTGGAACAAATCATCATCATCATCATCATCATCATCATCATCATCATCATCATCATCATCATCTCACCTTCCTCCCAGGGACTCATTACTAAGGAAAGTCAAAGAAGGAAAGTGGTAAGGCAGGCTTACCACTGAGCATCAGGAAAACAAAAATAATGACCATGAGGGATTTACATAAATTCAATGCAGAAGATGAAGAATTTAAAATAGTTAAAGACTCCCCATACCTTGATCAATCATGGATCAGAATAGAGAGTGCAGTTAAGAAATCAGAAGATGACTAGGGCTGGGAAGGGCAACTATGATAGAACTAGACAAGATCTTTAAGTACAAAGATATACACCTGAAGATTAAAGTTAGGATGGCCATCGTATTTTCCCATGTCCCAGTGAGAGCTGGACAGTGAAGAAAGCAGATAGAAAGAAAATAAAACTCATTTGAGATGTGGCATTGAAAAAGAGTGCTGAGGATACCATGGATGGCCAAAGACAAAAAAAATGAGTGCTACAACAAATCAAGCCAAAACTCTCCCTAGATGTTAAAATGATGAAACTGAGACTGTCATACTTCGGCCACATCATAACATATGACTCACTAGAAAAATCAGCAACTCTTGGAAAGGGGGAAGACAGTAGGAAGAGAGGAAGTCTTCATACCAGATGGATAGACTTAATCCATCAAGCTATGGCTCTGAACTTGCAGGACCTGAGCAGAGCGGATGAGGATAGGAGGTGTCTCATTCACATGGTCACCATGAGTTGAGGACATCTCAAAGGCAGTTAACAACATCAAGCCATATCAACCCTTATTTGACTTTCCCCCCTCAAGTTGAGCTAGTGTGTGAGCATTGGACTAGGACACTGGGAGACCAGGCTTCAAAACCCAGTTTGGCCATGGGTAACCTTGTACAAATCACACTCTATCAGCCTCAGAAGATGGCAATGGCAAAAACCCCTCTGAAGAAACATGGCTAAGAAAACCCCATGATAGGTTCATTTTAGGGTTGTCATATGTTAGAAATGACTTGAAGGCACGCAACACAACAACAACAACAACAAAGTCTCCAACATCTGAACATTTCCTCACAGGACAGTTGCTCCAGTCCCCTGATATTTTAGGTTGCCTTTTCCGTATCAGAAAAACAACAACAACTAACTATACTCAGGTTTAGTTAGTGAGTTTATCTACTTTAGCAATCTTAATCCTGCCCTCACCCTAAGTAGTTCTTAATATCTCAGTCCTGGTTACTGGAGGGAACACTGTTTTATTGATCAGACAAGTAGCACACTGTCTGGATAAATGGAAACCCATCTTTCTTTGCCTCCTTAAGAGCCGCTGCTTTAATGGACTTTCACTGTAGAAGGGAAAGTCCCATTAAAGCAGCTCCTCTTATAAAAGCAGGGAAAGATGGATTTCCACTTCACTGTTTCTCTGTAAGAGTGAAAGTCCCATTAAAGAGAAAGCCGCTCCAGATGCACACACAGCTCTGTTTGCAATTATCTAGAGAGTAGTGGGAGAGGATCTGGTGGGTGTGAAAACATCTGTTTCATGACAGAAAACTGGGCGTGAGGCTTGTCCCTGAGAGAAAACCTGGAGCAAGTTGAAAGCACCATTCATGCACTGGATATCCTGAATACATGCCATCTCAGTTTGGGGCAAGCTGTTAGCAAGGCTATCACAAAGCGGTCAACCCACCTTCACTGAGCTAATCTCAGCTGTTGTTATGGGTCTTTAAGACAACTCTGACTACAGTGACCCTCTCCTAGGACTTTGTTGGCAAGGTTTATTCATAGATTTACTACCGCCTTCCTCTTGGGCTGAGAGAGTATGACTTGCCCACAATCCAAACGGGGTTCTATAGGTGAGTGAGGATTTGAACCCTGGTCCCCTGGAGCCTAGTCCAATACTCAGATCATTTTGTTGTTGTTGCATGTTTTCAAGTCATAGCCAACTTATGGTGATCCTAAGGCAGCTTGCTAATAATTGCTATGGTCATCACTGGGGTTTCTTTGAAAGATTTGTTCAGAGGAGGTTTGCCATTTGCCATCCTCTGAGGCAGTGGCATCACTGGGGGGGTGCGGACCACACCAGGTGACACCACTCCTCCTCAAACAACTACCATTTGGCAGAAATGGGCCATGGCATTTGCCTACTTCCCTTTAAAATGCTTTAAGAGACAGTGGGAGTGGAGAGGAGCTCAGGGGAAGGAGAAAGGAGAGGTTCCAGGATTTTTAAAATCAAAATTTCAAGTTACAATTTTTTTACAAAATCATTTTTAATTTTAATTTTTTAAATTTTTAAATTTTCTTTAAAAACATCACATTTTAGCCAAATTATCACTGTATATGTAAATATATTTAGATTGTGCATATGATATTGAAATTTGAAGGTATAATTTTAATTTTGCTAGGTGTTTACCATATATATTCAACTATAAGTCGACCTCATATATAAGTCAAGGGCAGGTTTTTGGGGCAAAAATTATGGATTTTGATATGACCCATGGATAAGTTGAGGGTAAAACTTAGGGGCATTTAATGAAGGATGTAAAGGATGAAGCAAAGGGAAACTATGTCAAAGAACTTACAAAAGTCCAGCAGGCATAACTATTTGTGCTCATATTAAAGACTAGATGGATGAGAGAATAGAAGGGAGTCAGTGCTTCCAGGGTCAATTTTTTAACCTAAATTTCTAGACTTATACATGAGTATATACAGTATGTCACAATTAGCGTTACATTCAATGGTATGTGGGAATTACGATTTACGAGTAACATTAGTGCAAACAAAACAAAACACAACAAAACTACTAAGGATTCTGTATAGTGCAAAACGAGAGGTCAATGGAGGAGGTGACACCAACCTTAGGGACACCACTGCTCTGAGGCTGAGAGACTGTGACTTCCCTAAGGTCACCCAGTGAGTTTCCCAGTGAGGCCAAGCTGGGACTTGAATCCAGGTTTCCAGAGTCTTAGGCCAAAGCTCAAACTACTATGCCACATTGGCTCACTTAAACCACTGCATCACACTTATTCACTGGTGACATTTCTGTTAATAACAGACACTGTCACTGATTCATCCACTCCATTCACAATACACAAACACCTGGCTTTCCCCTTTCTGTGCTATGGGGCATGAACCCAGAATATAGCATCCTTTCCCAGTTAGCTTATCCTCCCACCCCCCGCTCAATTTCTGTGTTATTAAAATAATATCTGAGGTCTAATCTGCACTGCAGAAATAATGCAGATTGACTATATTATTTCTGCAGTGCAGGTTAGACCTGAGACCTGCAACCCGGAAACATCACCCAAGGAGACTTTCCGCTGTGCTTTCTGCAACCGGACCTGTTTGTCCTGGGTTGGCCTTTTTAGTCACCAATGCGCTTGTACAAAGCGCAGGATGAGTCCTTCCTGAATCTTCATTTGGGAAGCAAAGCTGGAGATTAGACCCGAGATGAATATGACACAGACCAAGGATGTAGCATTAGTCACCTTACAAGAAATGTTCCAATTTTATTCTTTTCATGGGTCATCTTCATGGCTTGGTGGCCTAGTGGTCAAGCACTTGGTGTGCATTCAGAAAGTCCCTAGAATCTGAGCAGCTGCTAAT
Source organism: Sceloporus undulatus (assembly GCF_019175285.1). NCBI lineage: Eukaryota > Metazoa > Chordata > Lepidosauria > Squamata > Phrynosomatidae > Sceloporus > Sceloporus undulatus. Next base: position 8,145,154 of record NC_056524.1, read on the forward strand.
TAGAGCAGATGATATTGGCTGACAAGACAAATGTTGTGACCTGGTAGAAAGCAGCTTGCTAATAACTGTCATGCTTATTTTAACGGTAATGCTTCTTTATCACAGATGAGGAACATGTGGCCCTCCAGATGTTGCTGGCTTGCACTTTTAATCAGGCCTAGTCAGCACAGGTAGTGGTGATGGATGATGGGAATTGCATTCTACTATTCTACATCTTTTTTCTGTCCACAGTTCTTGTATCTGGCAAAGGTAAAAAAAATGTAGAAGAGCTTCTGACTTCCCATCTGGATTTCAGCTTGATAGAGTAGCCTCTGGGGAAAGAATGGAAAAAGTAGGAGAAAAAACATATTCTGCCTGTTTTCCTAAAGAGTCCTCCCACACCCTCCATGGAAAAAATGAACATTTTTGGATCAAGATCTGTTTTGTTTTAGAATAACGAATACTGTGTTCAAGATAAGAGTCAGACTACTGCTGGTGTTCTATGGGTGAGCAAGTCCCCCTGTGGAAGCAGCTAGACATTTCTGTCCAATGTACAATTGCTGCCAGGGCCAGCGTCATGTAATGATTTAAGAATTAGACACTGGGAGACCAGGGTTCAAATCCCAGCTAGGCCATGGAAACTCACTGGGTGACTTTGGGCAAGTCAGACTTTCTCAGCGTCAGAGGATGGGAAACCTCTTTGAAGAAACTTGCCAAGAAAACCTTAGGGTTGCTGTAAGTCAAAAATGACTTGAAGGTACACAACAACAAACAAGGGCTGTATCCAGTTCAAGACTGTACACATGTGAATTCGTTTATGCATTCAGACATTCTGGTTCAGTTGTGCAATGCTGTCTTGTCAACACAATGATTGCAAAGTACACAGTTAACATATAATTCTGAATGCACGGCTTCACATATACAATCCCAATGTTGGATCTCAGCCAAAGTGTCCGCTATTGGGACAAAATAATTTCAAAGGCCAGATCGGTCTTGATGTTAGAAAAGAAATTTCACATGTTGCAGCACAGAAAACATCTTGACTTATCAGGGTCCAGGATATACAGCCTGGGACTCTGCCAAGCATTCTCTCCCCTGCAGCAAAATGTCAATTTCTCACCAGAAAAAAAAAAAAAATTAGGGAAGGGGTTAATATATACTACTTTGAGGAACTGATGAGGGTATTACCATGACGTTATGGAGTGGTTTTTTTTTTTTTTTTTGGTGGCAAAATAACAGCAATTAGTAAAATAATTACTTTCTCAAATTTAACAAGGTATAGACACACCTCAGTTAATGAAGTACTGTAGATGTGTTCCTGGGCATGACTTAAAAGAAAACCTGGTACCAGAGGCAGAAATAACATGGAAAGAACAGAATGAGGTTTCTACGTAAAATGTTTTAGCAAACTTTTATCTGCGGTTTCTCTTTTTGTGGTTTTGTAGTTTCAGTTGCCCGTGGTCAACCATGGTGTGAAAATATTATTATTTATTATTATTATTAACCTTTATTTATGAAGCGCTGTAAATTTACACAGCGCTGTACATGCAATCTTTTTAGTTAGACGGTTCCCTGCCCTCAGGCTTACAATCTAAAAAGACATGACACAGAAGGAGAAGGGAGTGGTGGAGGGAAAGGGTAAGAGGTCCAGCAGTTCCTCTCAACCTCCGAGGTCTGGACCAAGGCAGATGGACTGGAGGGAGGGCAAGGCTTCATAATGGATGGTTAATCATTATCCAGAGAAAATACATAATCACAAGTAGGATAATACATATACAGTACATAGGAATACAGGAAATGGATCGATAAACAGCCAACAACAGAACATCAGATAGTAAGCGACAATTATGCGATGCCTGGGAAAGCTTCTCTGAATAGGATGGTTTTCAGCTCCGTTTTGAAGCTGGTTAAAGAAGTGATGGCTCTTGCTTGTGGAGGAAGAAGGTTCCAGGAGTGAGGGGCAGCAAGTGAAAAGGGGCGAATCCAGGATGGGGCAGAGGAAATCCTGGGCTGAGACAGGAACCCTTGACTACCAGAACGGAGGGCCCTGGTGGGAAGGTGAAGAGAAAGAAGGTCTGATAAGTAAGGAGGGGCCAGTCCATGGAGGGCTTTGAATGTCGACAGCAGGAGCTTATACTGAATGCGGAAAGGGAGAGGGAGCCAGTGAAGGGATGCCAACACAGGAGAAATGTGGTCAGAGCGGTGGGTGGAAGTGATAATGCGTGCAGCTGAATGCTGGACAGAGATTAAAGGACGGAGGTGAGAAAGAGGAAGCCCAGCCAGGAGGACATTACAGTAATCAAGTCGTGAGATCACTAGGGCATGGACCAGGATCTTGGCAGTAGAGGCGGAGAGATATGGTCGGATTTTGGCAATATTGTACAAAAAGAATCTACAAGCCTTGGCTGTGGTCTGGATCTGAGGGATACACGACAGAGAAGAGTCAAAGATAAAGCCAAGACTGCGGGCTTGCTGGACTGGTTGAATGGAAATGTTGTCCACAGAGACAGAAAAGGAGTGTTGAAGGTTGGGCTTAGGAGGAAAGACAAGGAGCTCCGTCTTGGACATGTTGAGCTTCAAACGCCGATGGCGCATCCACTGCGAGACAGCTGTAAGGCAAGATGAGACTTGCTGTTCAAGCCTTGGCGAAAAGTCAGGGGCAGAAAGATACAGCTGGGTGTCATCGGCATACAGATGGTAGGAAAAACCAAAAGAGCTGATGAGTTTTCCTAAGGACAGTGTGTAGAGAGAAAACAGAAGGGGACCCAGAACAGAGCCCTGGGGAACTCCAACAGATAAGGGAACAGGAGAAGAAGTCAGACCCCCTGCAACTACTGCAAAAGATCTGCCAGACAAGTAAGATCTAAACCAGTCGAGAACAGAGTCTGAGAACCCAAGGCCAGAGAGTATGTCAATTAGGAGACAGTGATCAACAGTGTCAAAGGCTGCAGACAGATCGAGAAGAATGAGAACAGAGTAAAGGCCATTAGCCTTGGCCTGTAAAAGGTCATTCGAGATCTTAGTGAGAGCTGTCTCTGTAGAATGCCTTGGGCGGAAACCAGACTGAAAGGGATCAAGGATGGAATTGGCTTCAAGAAACTCAAGACAGCGCGAATAGACAACCCGTTCCAAAACCTTAGAAAGAAAGGGGAGAAGAGAAATCGGACGATAGCTAGACAAAGAGGAGGGGTCAAGAGAAGGTTTTTTCAGAATTGGGGAAATGAGAGCATGTTTGAAGTCCGAGGGGAAGGAGCCTGTAGAGAGAGAGAGATTGAAGATATGGAGGAGCGAGGGCAGAAAGGAGGGAGCTATAGAGATTAGAAGACGAGTAGGAATAGGATCAAGAGGACAGGTAGCAGGTTTGGAAGAGTTCAGAAGTGTAGAGAGTTCATCCAAAGAGGCAGGAGGAAAGACAGAAAATTTGTTAGGCGAAGGTGATAGAAGATTAAGAGCAGAAGAAGAATCAGGAGGGACTATCTCAGAGCGAATAGTGGTAATCTTAGAGATGAAATAGTTAGCAAAGTCATTAGGAGAGAAAGATGAAGAGACTGGAGGAGAGGGAGGTTTAAGCAAAGTGTTGAAGGTGAAGAACAAACGCTGCGGGCACCTCTCATTGGCAGAGATCAATGATTTGTAATAATTCTGTTTAGCCATAGAGAGGGCGCGTGAGAAGGAAGAAAGAACAAATTTGAAATGGATAAAATCAGCCCACTCTTTGGACTTTCTCCAAAGACGTTCGGCCGCTCTAGAGCAGGACCGGAGAAACTTAATGTTGGGGGTAAGCCAGGGCTGAGGCCTAGTCTTAGAGGAAGAAGTGCGTACAGAGACAGGGGCAAAATGGTCGAGAGTTGAGGAAAGAGTTGAGTTAAATAAAGACATTGCTGAATCAGCAGAATCCCCGAGATTTAGGGAAGAGAGAGATGAATCCAGGGTCAGACCAAGTTGGTTAGAGTCAACAGATTGAAGATCACGAAAAAGACGTTGAATAGTATGGCGAGGAGGAGGAGTATAAGTGAGAGCAAAGGAGATTAAATGATGGTCAGATAGTGGAAAGTCAAGTGCCAGGTAGTCAGAAATGGCGCAGTTTGCAGCAAGAACTAGGTCAAGACAGTGACCAAGAGAATGAGTTGAAGAGTTGGAGTGTGGTTGGAGGCCACAAGAAGCTAGCAGAGAGTTAAAGCGAGATGTTGTAGGGTTATTGGAATCGTCAACATGGATATTAAAGTCACCTAGGATCAAAGTGGGGACTGAATCTGAAAGGAAGAATGTCAGACATGATTCAAAGTCAGATAGGAACTGGGTGGCAGAACCAGGAGGGCGATAGATGACTGCAACCCGGAGCTGTAGAGGAGAAAAGAGTCTAATAGGATGAAACTCAAAGGAAGAGAAGTGATAGCTGGGGGGAAAAGATAGAACTTGAAACTGGCAGGAGTTAGATAGCAAGATACCAACCCCTCCTCCTCGACCCTCAGGACGGCTTGTGTGCGTGAAGGAGAGACCACCAAAAGAAAGGGCAGAGGAGGTTGCATTATGCATAATGTAGTCTCCCCTTGTCCGTGGTTTCACTCTACGTGGTTTGTCAATTGCAGTCTGAAAATATTATTGGTATAGGGTTTGGAACTATCCATGGTTTCAGGCATCCACTGGGGGGTCTTGAAAGGTATCTCCTGTGGACAAAGAGGGACTCCTCCAACTAAAAATATTGAATCTTCTACAGACCACTTGAAAATACAGTCTGCCCTCCTTATCCAGGGATTCAAGCTTCCGCGGCTTGAAAACATTCCCCCCCACAAAAAGTATAAATTCCAAATAGCAAACCTTGATTTTCCATTTTATATAAGGGACACTATTTTGTTCTGCCATTATATTTAATGGGACTTGAGCAGCCATGGATTTTGTTATCAATGGTGGGTCCTGGAACCAAACCCCAGTGGATAACAAGGTCCCACTGTACCTGTATCTTCCAGAGTTCATCCAGTGATAATTTTGTCTTTCTTTTACCACCCTCTACTTTTCTTTTGATTTCCCTTTTGGTAGCCAAACTTATAGATCTATGCTTGTTTCACATGCTGGTGGGAGCTGGTGAGTGAGGCTTATCTACCGCCCCCTTTTTTCTCTTTGTTGCTCTTCATGCATGTTCAGACCCCACCTGGAATATTATGTCCAGTTCTGGGCACCATAATTCAAAAAAGTCATTTCAGTGCCTATTGGCTGCATTTTAAAGTATATTTTCAAAGAAAAAGAATGCACCACTCTCAAAATAATGAGAAATGAATGACTAATGTTAGCAAGTTAATCTTGAAATTGAGGAAGGAGATAAAATAGTGATGGATAGCAATTTTTTTTAAAAAAACAATGATGCCGAGCTAAGAAGTATGTCCCCAGTTTCCTGATACAGGTGTGTTTCCCCAACAATCTCCCCTGACTCACTGGGTCTTTTCAGCATCTTTCTCAGCCACTTTCCTAAGTCTCTCTAACCATCTGAGACAGGAAAATATGAGCTGTGGCTTTTGAAATAAAACATTCACCCCATCTCCTGGTTGCAGTAGGTAGAGAGGAGGCCTTCTCAAGGCTCTATAGTGGTTCCTTTCCCTTACACCACACCATCAGATGTCATACAAAGTGGCATCTTTCTTCGGGTCATACTTGCAAGTGTTAGTAGTGGATTGAGGGGGAAAAAACTTACATCATCTTTGTACCAAGAATCCAAATCGGCTCTTCCTATTTGCTTGCAATTCCTACACAAAGCATCCTATGGATTAAAAAAATAATCCCACACCCTCTCCTTCCTCTTTCAAACAATGCTCTTATTGGGTGGTAAACTCCCTGGTAGAAGAAAACAACTCTTTGGCCATAATCTACAGACTACACACACACACACACGAAGGATAAGCAAAGCCCCCCAAAATCCCATCTTGTTTCACCATCGTATCCAACCTTGGAGGGCCACTCACGTTTGGGTTAGATCAACTGTTCTTCTCATTTCCCCCTTTGTTCACATGTCCTTATTCACATGGCTCTTATAAATGCATAGCCCACTCAGCAGCTGTTTGGTTGGCTGGGGAAATAATGATCATGGGGCGGAAGTTGTTGCGTGGTATTATTCCTGTACCCTTTCTTCCCTTGTAGATGTATTATATCCTCCACAGATAAGGTGTGGAAAAGTCATCTTTATGTACTGTAACTCCCAAAATTCATCAGCCAGCATGGAAACTGACCATGCTGGTTGGGGAGAAAGAGGAGAATCTCAGAACTGTAGCCCCAACAAGAAACTTTTTCCAAGCTCTGGACAGCGAACGGCAGCTGAGAAATCTGGGAAAAGTTAAACTCTGAATAGGGAGAATTGAGAGACATAGCAATGATAGTTTGGAATACCAAAGGGATTTTGTAGCACCTTTGAGACCACTGGATGAAAGAAGTTGTAGAATAAGCTTTCGTAGGCTAAGTCTATTTCCTCAGATGCATGGAGTGAAGTGTTGCTCAAGAAGAACCTTTATAATTAGCTGCCCTGAGTCCCAGTTTGGGAAAAGGGCAGGATGTCGTCGTCGTTGTCGTCATCATCATCATCATCATCATCATCATCATCATCATCATCATCATCATCATCATCATCATCATCCTGTATGACTAGTTAAATAGTGACCATGGAGGATCTACATATATTCAACCTAGACAATTGTGGGCACCACAATTCAGAAAGGATGTTGAAAAACTGGAGCATGTCCAAAGGAGGGCGACTAAAATGGTGAAGGGTCTGGAAACCATACCTTATGAGGAAAGATTTAGGGAGCTGGGTATGTTTAGCCTGGAGAAGAGATGGTTACAGGGTGATATGATAGCCCCCTTTAAGTATTGGAAGGAGCGTCACATTGAGGATGGAACAAGCTTGTTTTCTGCTGCTCCAGAGACTAGAACGCGGAACAATGGATGCAAGCTCCAGGAAAAGAGATTCCAGTTCAACATTAGGAGGAACCTCATGACAGTAAGGGTTGTTCGACACTGGAACACACTCCCTTGGAGTGTAGTGGAGTCTCCTTCCTTGGAGGTTTTTAAACAGGCTAGATGGCCATCTGTCAGGGATACTTTGATTGTGATTTCCTGCATGGCAGGGGGTTGGACTGGATGGCCCTTGTGGTTTCTTCCAACTCTATGGGGTTCTATGATTCAATGACAATGTGTAAATCAAAGTAGTTAGAGTTATAGGAAGAAAATTAATTCATTTGAGATGAGGTGCTGGACAAGAGTGCTGAGGATACTGTGGATGGCCAAAAAGATAAACAAAGGGTCCTTGAACAAATCAAGCCTGAACTCTTCCTGGAAGGAAAGATGGCTGCCGTACTTTGGCCATATCATGAAAAAGCATGACTCCCTAGAAAAGACAATAAAGCTAGGAAGTGAGAAAGTAGTAGAAAGAGAGAAAAACTATGGCTAGAATCAATCAGGGCGGCCATAGGTCTGAATTTGCATTACCTGAGCAGAACAGTGGAGGACAGTGGGTTTTGGAGATGTCTCATGCACAGGATCACTATGAATTGAGGTTGACTTGAGGGCACTTAACAACAACAATAATCTATATATATGTATTTCAGGCATGAAATAAAGGTGCATTTCTCTCAAAACAGGCCGATGCACCCTCTCATGTCCTGTTTCTCTTACAGCAGCTGAATGACTGCCTAAGGCCAGGGTGGGTGGATGACCATATGATCAGACTGTGTATTTCTGCATGGCAGGGAGTTGGACTGGATGGCCCTTGTGGTCTCTTTCAACTCTATGATTCTACGATATTCAACCCACACGCGGTTCTATGTATTCTTGGGACTTTCCTTACTTTCCATTCAGCCTGGTAAAGAATTCTATGAACCTTAAAAACGTACATGCTGTTTCCACTCAGAACAGCATCTTAGCATTGGTGGGCCTCAACTTCTCTGTCGTTTGAACTGTGGCTGCCATACAACAAGTTTTGCCCAAAGGCAAAAAGAAGAGATGTTAGCAGCTTAAGTTTATGTGCAAATGTCTACAAGTTCATGAAGCAGGCTCAGTGGCTTCAAGGCAAATTGCATCTGGCTCATTCTAAGCTGAAATCACAGAAGAGTTGAGAGGTTTAGAAAAAAGCTTCCAAAGAGGGGGGGGGGGAATGTGTTCCTGTCATCACCTTTTCTTTCTGAAGTAACATTAGCCACTTCTGTGATTTTGCATGCTCTGGGCTAATTTGGAACAAAGCTATGAAAGGGCTGGGACTTTGAGATGCTAGTGTGAGGACAAGAAGACCCCAAGGGTTTGCCTCTTATTGGAAGGGCAGCCAAGAACATAGAATCTTAGAGCTGAAAGAGACCCCAAAGGCCAGCCAACCCAATCCCATTTTGCCATGCAGGAAGACACCATCAAAGCATTCCCAGGAGATGCCATTCAGCCTCTGTTTAAAAACCTCTAAAGGAGACTTCACCACTCTTTGAGGCAGCACCTTCCACTGTCAAACAGCTTTTACTGCCAGGAAAGTCTTCCTAATGTTTAGGGGGAATCTCTTTTCCTGAAGCTTGAATCCATTGTTCTGTATCCTAGTCTCTGGAGCAGCAGAAAACAAGCTTGCTCCATCCTCAATCTGACATCCCTTCAAATATTTAAACAGGGCTATCATATCACCTCTTAACCTTCCCTTCTCCAGGCTAAACAACCCCAGCTCCCTAAGGTGCTCCTCATAGGACATGGTTTCCAGACCCTTCACCATTTTAGTTGCCCTCCTTTGGACACCCTCCATCTTTTCAACATCCTTTTTGAATTGTAGTGCCCAGAACTGGACACAGTATTCCAGGTGAGGTCTGACAAAGCAGAACAGAGTGGCACTATTACTTCCCTTGATCTAGATACTATACTCCTATTGATGCAGTCTAGAATCACATTGACTTTGTTAGCTGCCACATTAAACTGTTGATTCATATTCAGGTTGTGGTCTACTAACATATGGTTAGTAGACCATATAGGTAACTCTCTTTCCCATTCCTAGCACATAAATGTTAAGACAGATGCACAGTTTTAATGGGGAAGAGAGCAGGAATGCAAACCCATTAGTCACCTTGGGTATCATTTTGGTGAGAAGCATGGAATATAAATCAAATCACATCACATCAATCAACCAAGGCAAGTCCAGATTTATCAATAGGGGAAGTGAGGCAACAATCTCAAGAAACAAGATTTTGTATGTTATGAAAAGACAGCAAATGGATTGTTTTACTTCTATTTATATTGCTGGGGAAGGCGAGAATCTTTTGTGGGTTTCATTATCTCTTGTGGCAATATGGTTTTGATTGGTTTAGGTAATTCTGGACTGTGACTGAAGATGGGAGCTGCTTCGCTTTAGGCAGGAAAATATCTTGGGCCTGATCTTTTTCAGGGAGAGGGAACAAACCTCAGCATGTCTTGGAATGACATTATCTGAGGAATGCTGCCTTCCTAGCCATGGAAATCTACTGGGTGACCTTAGGCAAGTCATGTTCTCTCAGGAGTTTATCACACTGGGGCTAATTTTGTCATTAAAAAGAGATTAAAGTGCATTTAAAGCATCCCGCAAATAAAGCAAAAATGGCGAGTAATTGCACAAATGATTATCACACACAATTGAGCAAATAAAGTGATATCGGAAATGCATTGTCGCTGAAATCCCAAAAATGTTAATGCTTCTTGATGATCACTTTAATGGCGGGTTTTGTGTGACGTCATGTGAAATCATTTAGTGTAATTACCCAATTTTTCCTAGATATTCATGGGACAAACTCCCAATCCCCTTCGTGTGATAAACTCCTTAGACTCAAGGAAAGCATAGACAAACCTCCTCTGACTAAATCTTGCCAGGAAAACCAAGGTTTTTGTTAGGGTCACCATCAGTTGGAATTGACCTGAAGGCACCCAACACACACAATCCTAATTCTTTAAAGTAACTATTTACTATGTCACCATTTGAAATAGTTACCTTCCTTTGCTTTTTTCAAATCAACATTTCATTTTCCAATTCAGCATCACGAGGCACAGCACACACCAGCATTTGAACTATGTGTTATTTCTCCACCATGTAGCCAGGCTACACACCTTCAACTACAAAAATAACTAACAATTTATGGTTGTATTCCAAAAAGAGTAACATAATCCCACAAGTTACAATCATAATGTAACTTAGCTGCACTTTTATTTTTGGAAAAAGAAGTCAATTGCCAATAATTCAATATTTTATAACTAGTTACTTCCAAGCTCTGGACTGTATCCTCATATGACATTTGTTGTGTGCTTTCAAGTTGTTTCTGACTTATGGAAGCCCTAAGGTGAACCTATCATGGGGTTTTCTTGGCAACATTTGTTCAGAGAAGGTTTGCCATTGTCTTCCCCTGAGGCAAGAGCATGCAACTTGCCAATGTCACCCAATTGGTTTCATGGCTAATAGTATGTATTCAGGAGCAGCCGTGTTGACCATATAGCAAAGTACACTAACATCCAAAATACACAAAACAGTGATACCTTTATTTGGTTAAGCAAAATGCACAAGTGCACAAAATGCACATCATGTATTTTGTGCAATGTGGTCGACCAAATAAAGGGATCACTGTTTTGTGGATTTTGAATGTTATTGTACTTCATATGGTATATCGTTATTCAAGATACTCATCAGCATGAATGATTAGACATAAGAGCTAAAATCTAACCCCCACATTCAGAAGCAGTGTATCTTTAAACATCAACTGTTAAGGGCAAAGAACGACAAGCAAATGTTGCCTTCATACTACCTATGGGCTTCTCAAACGCTGGTCATTGTTGGATAAAGAACACAACACTTGTTGGTTCCTTGGGTCCAGAGAAATGTTTTGCATTTTATCTACTACTTGACAGATAGCAGTAGGAGAGCAGGGGGCATATACCCAGACATACTTCAGCAGCTGCTTTGTGCCAAATATGTTCCTCCTCTGGAATTGTTTACTCTTTAAAGTGAAAGCCAAATAGTGCTGGATTCTTAAAATAACTTGCTGTTTGGGATTCAGGAAACTTTGGGTCAAAGACATTTACAAAGAGGCGGAAAAAATTAAAGAGGCAGATGCTATAAAATTCTGGCTCTAAATGCCGGTGTACAGCCAAGATCCAGTGGTGTTCCTCTGGATCCAACAGCGCCAGTCCAGATAGTGCTGGCTTTTCCCACACCTAGCAGGTGATTCCTGCTGTACCTTCAACAACTGTGGAACAGGCAGGAATTTAAATGACAAAGACTTTCTAGGAATGGAGACAGAGAATGGAGAGGCCTTTTTTTGTCTCAAGGGAATCTATGAAGAAATACATTTTAAATATTCATTTAAATATAAGTAAATATTGCAAATAAATAGTTGACAGGAAAGCACAGCTTCTTTTCCAGCTTCTGTAAAACATAGGAACTCTATCAGAGGAGTTAAAAATAAGCTTGCTGTATGGATAATTTATTGACCAAAGGATCTGGGCATGTTGTTATTTCCTGTTATGTCAACTTCTACATATGGCCTGTGAAGATAGGACCTGACTTTCTGTTAGGGTTACCAGATCTCAGACCCCCTTTTCTTGTTCTCAAAGCATGAGTACTGTCTACTGTATGATATACATAATAAAGAATGATATAGTTCACCCTCTGTATTCATAGGTTCAGCCACCCATGGCTTGAAAATATTTTTAAAATATATAAATTTCAAAAAGCAATCCTTGATTTTGCCGTTTTATATAAGGGATGGTCTGATGTGGACCATTTTGGATTTGGGAGTATTCTGAATTCCGGGTAAGGGAGACTCTACCTGTAGTTAGAAACATAAAGTACTGTACTGTACTAAAAAAACAACAAATCAAAGTCCAGCACATTATATAAGAGCTGTCTCCCCACAAAAACCAGTTCTTGGAGGCATGCTACAAGAAAAATGGTTTTACTCGCTTGTGAAAAGATAGCAAGGAGGGAGCTGATATGGCCTCCTTGGCCCTAGAAGTTCCATAGCCTGGGAGCAGCTGCTGTTCTTAAATTTTTTATTTATCCATTTAAATGGTTTCATCCATTGTGCATTGCCTTGGGAGCCCTGCAGGGCTGAGAGGTGATTTATAAATGCCATGAATGAATGAATATCGTAGTCCAAGAAAGGACCCTTTCCAAGCTGTGATGCTAGGCAGTGTGCTCATATGGTGAAGGCTTCAACCACTCTTAGCTCTCTTCCTCCTGCCATTGCAGCAATACTGCAAAGAAAACATATGCCCAGAGACACCAGAGAGCTGCATTTGCAAACAAAATAATCTCCAAGTCATTGTTAATCTGTTCATGTTCTCTTGCTCCCCTGCCCCCCCCCCCACTGCCCTAAACACATCATGCACACTATGCCTGACAAAATGCACAAAGCTGTAGACAACCAGCGGGAAAGGAAATGGGAGTGTGCAGTGCACAATGGCCAGGAAGCACTTGGGGAGGAGGGGATGGTGCAGCTGGTACCATTTTCCTTTTGGCTAAGGATGTCATTCTTAGGGTCAACGGTCAAGCAAATAAACACCTGAGCAGCCTCAGCAGTTCAGCGTCCGAAACATAATTAAAAGGTTGGCATTTCTGTAACAGTTTAGGTTGCAGAGATTGCAACTGACTTTATTCTAGAATTGCTACCCTGTGAAGGAAGCAAACAGCCTTCTATGGAGTAAGGTCACTGGTTCATTTAGATTAGTATTGTTGACACTGACTCTGAGCGGTTCCCCACAGGGTCACCAGTTCAAGATCATCTTAGGCCCTGAGGCTTTCAGACCAAAACCAAAGACCTAAGTATGGCCCCTAATGATATCATTAGGAGTACTGTGCATTAAATACAAACCAGTATCACACTGCTTGTCATTCATACATGCACGCATACAAAGACTGAGTGGACAAGGGAGAACATAATTTCCAAACAGAAGTTGAAGATTTTCAAACAAAGAAATCTTATAGAAAAGGCTGTTCCCAGATCAAGGTGAAATGAAGAGATCATTTATTCTCATTTGTTTAGGTAGATGGGATAAGGAACATTTAAAGTAGCCTACTTGCTTCTGTCCAGAAGGTAGATGCAGAGCAGAGAGTGAGCCCTGGCAACACAATGCAACACAACAACTGGGAGGAAAGGAGGAAGCTAAGTAAATACACACCCTGCTGAGAGTCTTTGCAAATTGAAGCAACAAATCAGTTAATCCTTGCAAACTTCTACTCTACTAGCTGAACTGGAGATAGCAATAGCAAGTAATAGTATTTACATTCCTATACTGCTTAATAGTGAACTCAGCACTCTCTAGACAGTTTACGGTCTGTAAGCCAATTGCCCACAAGATAGGTACTCATTTTACTGACCTATGAAAGGATGGAAGGCGAAATGTTAGAAACAAACTCTTCTAGAACATGGCCACACAGACTGAAAAACCCACAAAAAATTACTGAGAAGACTCTCTTCCAACTTTGGTCCCAACTTTAAAGATCATATCCAGAAAACTGAACCTATTTTGGTGAAAGGATCCAGAACCTTTAGTTTAAACTTTGGACTAAACCCCAAAGCACATCACTTCCCTGCTGACACTGGCTGCACCAGGAGGAAGGATTCAAACAGAAACAAGCTGGGCACATCCTAGATCAACTCAAGATATTTTGCTACCTGAGTCAAACAGAAGATGGCTCCATTTCAAAGTACATTTTACAAACAGAGGTCTGCTATTGTTCAATATAACCCCCATATCCACAGGGGATATGTTCCCAAACCTAACTGCGGATAGTGAAAATCACAGATAATAGTGAACCTTATATTTCTGACATAAGTTGAACATAGAATCGTGCTAGAGAGACGTGTTCTCCAGCATGACTCTAGGCATCTGAAGGTCCTCCAGCATGGCTGCGCTGGAAGGTAACCATAGAGTCACGCTGGAAAACCTCCAGGTGTCTATAGAGACTATATATTTTTGGGATATAGGAAAATAAAACAGTGGGTACCGGTCCTGTAGGTATGGGGTCATCCAGTAAGTTGAATCTTTCCTCAACTCTGGTGTTAGGATGGGGTAATCCACTACCCCTTATGCACAGCTGATGAGGTGGAGGGCAGGCTGCGTGGCATACACAGCTCCAACACATTGCTGCTGATCTGTGCCATCCTAACATCTGTTGCCTGAGGCAGCTGCCTCATTCTGCTTCAGTGCTGCTCAAGAACCTAGGCAGGCGTGTTTCCCTACAAAATCCTGCCCCCACTGGTTCATATTCTCCCAGTAGCCTCACTTCGCCTCATGTTTCCAGCTAGGAATGGAAAGAATAACTGAAAATATTTTATCAATGGATTTAAAAAGGGTGCCCTGAACAAAAAGAAATCCAGGTGAGAATTTCCCTGGGACTAGAAGCTTTGCAGTTCAGGATTTTTCTGTGCAAGAAACTCCACGTTTGTGTTCAGAAAAAAAAATATGACATTTTCTACACAGCAATGGCAGTTTCTGTGCAAGAAAACCCAAAGTTTTGGGGAGCAAAAAACGACACACACCCTGACATTTCTGTTTTGTGCAAATAGCCCTGATCAGCAGTCAGCCTTCAAAAACTGCATAGCATCTGAGAACTCTCTTGGAGTGGGTGAAATTATTTATTGCAACAAAAGTTACAAAAATTTGTATCCCCACTCCCAGCATCCAGAACTGATTCTGGCAGGGCACAGTGGCCATGCCACTTGGAGGATTCTGGGGGCTGTAGTCCAAAAAGTAACTTTCCCGAGCTCTGGATGCTGGTGGTGAACTAAGGGCACCTCCCTTCCAGCCGAATTCCCTGCCCATCATTCCGTTTCCCTCCAGAAAAGCATCAAGAGTCTGGAGGAGTTAAAAGTTAACTTTTGTTACCCCCAGAGAATTGTTAGGAGCACATGCAGTTCTGTGGTGGGACCGCTCTGAACTTTTGCTTCTAAAAGGCCCTTGTGTTCACACTAAGCTGTTTTGTGCCTCAGTGTTAGAACAGTGTGTGACTCAGGCACCCTTTCTGTTCATTCTGTCCCCCCAACACACACATCTGTCCTTGTCCTCCTCCTATCCCCCGTCTCCTTTCCAAATCTCTTCTTTTGGCTGAGGATGAGAGTCAAAGCTACGCCAGAGGGAGACATTATGTGAGACATTTATTTTAAAAGAAAGGATGTACATTTATGAGCGCGAACTGGGCTCTAAAGATTGTAAAGGCGCACACACCTTTTTAAGGGAATAATGTCTCAAAGAACAATGTTTAAAAGTGGATGGTTTCCTTCAAAGGCACCCCCGTTGGGTAACATAGTTCTTAATCACACATGCTGAAGTGTGCCTCTGTTACCAGATATGTGGAGATTGCTGCTTTAAAAACTGAAGTAGACATTTGTTTTGATTCTGCTTGGTAGGAAAAAATGTCTGGAAACCTGTTGGTTAGTTCCAGCTATAGTAGAGGAAATGAATCAATTGCTAAATGGTTGCCTGTGAGATCTAAAGTGATTTTTAAAAACAACAACGCTCCAGTTTCCTCCGCTGTTTTGGGGATGAACTGTTTTTTAAAAAAAATGTGTGTTGAGATCAGAGTGGAATTCAAATATTTAAACATGGTTATCAGGTCACCCCTTAACCTTCTCTTCTCCAGGCTAAACATACCCAGCTCCCTATGTTGCTTCTCATAGGGCATGCTTTCAGATGACTGACTTATTTTAGTGAAATTCACTGGAGATTTGTTGCCCAAGCATCATTTCCCCCCATTTCTTCTTATTTGCATTTGGACATATGTGAAGCTTTGAATCCTTGATCTCTGAATATTGGCTTGTCTTTAGATCGCTTTTGAATAGAATGAAGTGGAGGGGGAAATCTCATGGCACAAGCCCTATAAAACACTTTCCTGGTAGGAAGCCTATTGAATTCAGTAGCACCTATATCTGAGTAGGCCCGTGTAAGATTGCACCTTATACTGTCAGTACACCCATTTTTCTTGGAATTAAATAAAAAAATAATGAGGCAGTAATTTAGAGCGGACGGAGTCCATATATGTGAGAACTGGCTAACTGCCGAGATATGCACCCTATCTGATGGGAGCACAGGTAGGTGGCCAGGACGATGGAAAATAGAGAAAGGCTATTTGATCATACAAATATAGTGGACCTTGGTATCTGCTGGGATTCGGTTCTACTTCTAGGACCCTCCTGTGGATACCAAAATCCATGGATGCTCAAGTCCCATTATATACAATGGAGTAGTAAAACAGCGTTCCTTATAGAAAATGGCAAAATCAAGAGGTTTTTTTTTAGAATTTTAAAGAATATATTTTCAAGCTGTGGATGGTTGAATCCATAGGTGGAGAATCCATATAAACAAGAGGGCTGACTGTATGCACATGCATGGCAGGAACAAACAATAGAAAACTCCACAGTTGTTTCAGTCATGTAATCAGCCATTAACCAATATGGCGAACACATGTACACAGTAAAAGCACCCCCTTGTACCAATGTGTCTACATGTGTGGCTACCCAAACCGATGTCAATTCGGATTAAAACAGGTGCCTATGGCAGTTAAGGGGTCAATCTGGGGCAGGGATACTGCGCACTGGAGCTGGGATACAGCCCTTGTGTAGATTCAGCTTAAAACTCTGGAGAGCCACTGGCTACACTAAACAGTACTTGCTAGCTACACAAAGAGCCTGTGAAAGAATATTTGAAAGACTATGAGCCTTATTGCATGAGAAAAGAAAGCCAAAATGGAGCAGTGGAATAGCGGCTTTCTTTGTGCATATCATGCATGAAATTTTCTGCATACCATTGTAGCACTTGCGTTCTTGTCCCAATTGAGATGGCCATAAAAGCGCATCTTTTGTCACGCTGGAAGAAGCCTTTTGACAAAATGCATGCTTTTATGATGATCTGCCTCAGAAAGAGAATGGAAGTGCAACGCTGACAAGCAGAGAGGCATGGAGAAAGCTGCAACTCTCCCACTCCATTTTGGCTTTCTTTTCTCATGCAATAAGGCTCTATCATCCTCCCACAAAAAACTTTATGGTGCCATTTGCTATTTCATAGTGTTGGGAGCTTTTGGAAGCTCCTCCTTATCTTACAGTCCTTTCCTCTTGGCTTGAGCTGAGTCCACCAAAACACAAGAATCTGAGCCCTCATCCCTCACCTGGAGATGACCCACAAAAACTGGAGACTCAGAGCCAGGCCTTGAGATCTGGCAACCCTACACTGAAGAAGGCAAAGTTTACACACCAATGCACTCGATTGTGAAGTGTTCCCATAGTCAGTTGAGGCAAATTTATCTGTGACAACACCCTGTGCTAAAATGAATTACTTTTTCTGCTTCTTTGCTTTTTATTAAAAGAGCATTTCTGCTCCAAAAATCTGAACAACGTACTTATTGCCTGAGCAAGTATTTATTTTAAACTCAGCACTGAACGGGGTTGGGCTGGATTTCTCATCAGATCACCAAAATGAGCCAAGGCAGGGAGAGATAATGAAGTATGAAATATGTTTTAGCAAAAAACAGACAGGAAATGTCAGGTCCCAGCTGAGAGCTGGACGTCTGCCCACTGGGGCAGGGAAAAACACAGACAGTTGGTTGATCTTTATACAGCAGTGAGCATTTTGGCATGGATGCTCCAAGCTAAACCCATGTACATACCACAGTATATGAACATATTTGGAGATCTAGAGTGGAGAGTATATGATATGTGTTTAATGGATTTTTAATTGTTTTAAATTCATGTTTTAATTGGATTGATTAATTTGGAAAAAGAATGTACCCTATCTTTTTCCAACAGTGGACCTTCCGTATCCATGGAGTCTATATCCACAAATTCAACTATCCACAACTTTAAAAAATTAAAAAAAATATATAAATTCTCATTATGATTTTGCCATTTCATATATGGGACACCATTTTACTATGCCATTCTATTTATTGAGATTTGCATGTCCATGGATTTTGTTATCCATGGGGGCTCCTGGAACCAAGCCCCAGTGGATATCAAGAGCCCACTATAATTTATTTCACTTTGCCTTGTAAGCTGCTTTGGAGCCATCATACTGGGAGAAAGGCATTATATAAATCAGATAAATCAAATCAGTCAGGTGTAATCTCTGGAAAGAGTCATTCTGGTGGTCCAGTTAGGAAATTTAAAATTCTGGGCCACAATCTGGAAATGTTTAAAACTGATTTAAAAATACAAGTTTTAATGCTGTGCAGTTAAATAATTTGAAATTCTGGAACAAAGCCTGGGAATGCTATTTTTGGGAATGACAACTCTCCAAAACCCTCAATCAGCCTGGGGGATTCTGGGAATTGTACCTCTCCAAATTACTCTTTCACGACTCTAGTTTTAGGGTCATGGGGAATGAGAAATAATCTCTCTTCCATAACCAATAAATGACTATGAGTCATGGGAGAGTGTCAATTTGTAGGCTTTTTGGTCACATAAAAGCTGGCTGAGAAGCCCTGGTTTCGAAACAGAGACATCTCCTGCTTCCTAATGCAGCCAGACACTGTTTGCTGCCCCCAAGCATCACAGTGTTTTGCTAGACTGGATCAGAAGGAATCTGCCTTGGCAAGTGAACTGCATCCACTCCTTTAGTGCCAAGCAAGTGGGAGTTCATCTCATTCTTCCCAACTTATGTGCTGCCTGTTATGGCCACAGTAGGTGGAGGCTGAAGGTGGGTGGCAGGACCATATGGGAAGGGATTCTTTCACAGGTTTTCTACCTCTTGGAGGTTGTCCACATTAAACAATCCCACTTCTCCCCTTCCCATGCTTATTTTCCCTCTGCTTCAGATGACGATTGCCAGATTCCATGAGGGTGTTTGGAAGACCGGTATCGATTTTGCAGAAACTCTGCTGGAGGAGTTGTTTTGCTAACAAAAAACACAGGGAGGTTCAGCTGACCCGTCTCTGTTCTCCTTCGGCCAAAAGGCAATGACCTTACGATTTAGGCAGGACTTTGGCTCTTAACTCATTGTGGCAGAAGGGTCTTTTAATGGGGTATGATGTGCTTTCAGATTTTTTTTTACCATGGCTGCATCTGCGCTGCACAAATAATACAGTTTGACACTACTTTAACTTCCATGGGTCAATGCTACGAAATTCTGAGATTTGTCATTTTGCGAGATATTTAGCCTCCCTGCCAGAGAGCTCTGCTGCCACTGTGATTTTAGTAAGGTTGTTTATTTTGTTTTTTTTAAACTTTTGTATTTTAGCCATACAATTGGCCCTCTATATCCAATTTTTTTTATCCATCCACAGCTTGAAAATATTTTTAAAATACATACATTCTGAAAAGCAAATCTTGATTTTGCCATTTTATAAAAGGGGCCATTTTACTATCCTCTGAATTTAATGAGACTTGAACATCCACAGATTTTGGCATCCATGGAAGGACCCAGATCCAACCCCCAGTGGATACCAAGAGCCCTCCTGTACTTTGTTTTAATTTGTTGTAAGCCATCTTGGATTCCATGCAAAGAGAAAGGCAGAATATAAGTAAAGTAAAATCACAGAATCGTGGTGTTGGAAGGATCACAACAGCCATCTGGCCCAACCCCTGATACACAATGAATACACAATCCCTAGCCTTCCACAGTTGCCCAGCCCTGCTTTAGATGATACAAAAAGACTCATTATTTTTTCAGTGGAATTAATTCATATCATAGTAGAAGTGTGTCATATTTATCTCTCTCTCTCTTGGTACTCTTTTGATGCATGAATTTACATTGTACTTTGGACATACCTATGTTCTCTTCAGACTGGTTGAAACCACAGATCTGGCAAATGCTGCGAACCCACTTGTTCATTTCATCCTCTGTTTCGGCAACGAGGTAAAAGGTCCTTTCACTGGTCTTAATGTCAAAGACATAACTGTCCTGTAATTCCTTCTTGTTGAAGGTTAAACCAGCATCCACCTGTTCACAGAGGTTGAGGTTGATGACGCGTAGTGGCTTCTTGGAATGATCATTCTTATAATACTCCAGCACATCTGGGTCTCCACTCATGCGGCCACTGCGAAGGATGAACCATCGTTTCTTCCATGCCTACAAAAGAGAGTCTTTATTTATTATTCTTGCATTTATTGTTCTTGCACTCACAGTCACCAATGTGTGAATTTTGAACCATCAATGATGAAGAGTCTAGCCAAGAATCTAGAAATCAGTGAGGTTTTATCAGGTAATGTGGCATGCTCCAAAGACAGGTTGAGTTTCCCTTATCCAGACTGCTTGGGGCCAGACTTGTTTTGGATTTCATCATTTATTTTTGGATTTTGGAATACCTGCATTTGCATATATATGTACATAATGAGATACCTTGGAGATAGGACCCAGATCTAAACAGAGGATCCATTTATGTTTCATATACACCTTATACACATAGCCTGAAGGTAATTCTATACAATATTTTAAAAATTTCATGCATGAAGCAAAGTTTGTGTATGTTGAACCATCAGAAAGAAAAGCCATGCATGAATTTAAAATATATATATATATTTTAATATTTCAGATTTTGGAATTTCAAACAAAGGAGACTCAAAGGACTCCTCTGTGATCCTATCTATGGCTATTTCGTTCAGATGTTTTGTAATTTTAGAGAGAAAAGAATCCACTGTTATTGTGAAAAGTTCAGGATCTCCTTTTGTAGCTAGACATTTTTTTAAAAAGGGAGGAAGGGAGAAAGATGGAATTTATTCCTTTTTGTCCTTCCAACAAAACATGTTAGATTCTAGTTTAGTAACAACAGATGGAACTTGCTCCATTTTATCCTTCCAGCAAAACAAGTTAGACTTGACTTGAGTAGCAACAGATTTGCCACTTTACTGCTATTGATGCAGCCTAGAATTCCATTGGCTTTTTTAGCTGCCGCAAACACTGTTGATTCAAGTTCAACTGGTGGTCTACTAGGACTCCCAGATCCCTTTCACATGTAGGATCGTCCAGCCAGGTGTCCCCCATCCTATATCTAGGCATTTCATTTGCCCACCCTAACTGCAGTATCTTACATTTCTCCCTGTTGAAGTTCATTTTGACCCAGATTTCTAATCTATTAAGGTCATTTTGAATTTTCATCCTGTCCTCTGAGGTATTAGCTATTCCTCCTAATTTGGTGTGATCTGCAAATTTGATAAGCATGCCATCTATTCTTTAATCCAAGTCATTGATAAAGATATTGAACAGCACTGGGCCCAAGACAGAATCCTGTGGCACCCCATTGATCATGTCTTTCCAGGATGAAGAGGAGACATTGCTGAGCACCTTTGGGTTCAGCTGCTCAACCAATTACAAATCCACCTAACAGCTGCATTGCCTAGCCCACATTTTACTAGCTTGTTTGCAAGAATATTGGGGGGGGGGGGAACTTTGTCAAAGGCCTTCCTGAAATCAAGATATGCTACATCCACAGCGTTCCCTTCATCTACCAAGCTGGTAAGATTAGCCTGGCATTACTTGTTTTTGAGAAACCCATGTTGACTTTTTGCAGTCATGGCATTTCCTTCTAAATGTTCACAGATTCTCTGTTTAATGATCTGATCTAGAATCTTTCCTGGTATTGATGTCCAACTGACTGGGTTCTAATTGTTCGGCTCCTCTTTCCTCCCCTTTTCAAAGATGGGGATAACGTTTGCTGTCTTCCAGTCCAGTCAGCTGAGAGACTGGGTGCCATTAAAGGCAACAAAAGACAGAGTTGAATCACATGGTCCCTGTCCACCAAGAGATTCTTCTGCAAAAGGCTCATTGGAATAAAGAGGACCTCCACCAGAGAGGACACATTCATTAGAGCAAGAGATGGATTTGCTGCCTCATGCAACAAAATCTCTTGGATGAGCCTTGAACTAGCTTGGAAGCAACCTTGAATGGGCAATGAATGCAGCCCTGTGATTTATGGACACTGTCAGCAAACTCTGCTCCAAGAAGACAAAAGGCTGAGCAAGCGCTTGATCTGGGGAAACATTTATTTATCCCTTTTGTATCCCATAACTGCTTCCAAGTTGTTCAGGGCAGAATACAGTAAGGTTGTGCAGAAAGCTGTGGATGATCTGAATAAAGAAGAAAAAAGTGCCAAGCCCAGGGAAGGCCCGTGGGAGGTAAAAAACAGGGCACAAATCATGGGTGGGCAAAGTGTGGTTCATGGACATGGGTGGTCTCCATCTCATTTTGCAGCCCTAGCACCCGACACCCCCAAAACTTTGGGATACAATTTTCAAAAATAGGTGAAAAATTACCTTCAATCTGCCTGACTGTTGTTGCGTGCTTTCAAGTCATTACCAACTTATGGTGACCCTAAGGTGAAGCTATCACAGGGTTTTCTTGGCAAGTTTCTTCAGAGGGGGTTTGTCACTGCCATCCTCTGAGGTTAACAGTGTGACTTACCCAAGGTCACCCGGCTGGCTGACATGGCCAAGCCAGGATTCGAACCCTGATCTCCAGAATTATAGTCCAACGCTCAAACCTCTACACTATGACCTGCCTGAACTGACAGCAAAATTGCACCAAACTTTGAAACTCTGAGTTATTTTCCTTTCCACAAACACCTTCCCAGCTAAAAATTCGCCCGAATTCAAACTAGATGTGACCCCCTGTTACTTCTGTGTTACTGGGAATGAATTGGTGCAACTCATTGGGGGAAGGAATGAGAATTGGTGCCTGTCCCTAGTGAAGCTGTCCACACTGGTAAAAATTAAAACCACGACAATTCTAGCATTCTGCAATCTGCGTAAAACACTATTCTGCAAGCCTGCTGAAGAACTGAACAGCACTTCAATGCATCCTTTCCTTCCACCTTCCTGATTATTGGAAATCCTACTGACGCATCTGAGGATTCATCAGGCATTGTTCACATACTACTGTATTCAAACATCTGCTCCAAACCACAAGGGAATTATTCAGACTGTGAAAGTAATCCAGGATGAATCCGGGTTGAATCTCCATTGTACATGTTCCCAAATGCATTCCATTAAGTTCAGGGTTTGTTTGTTTTTTGCCAAAAACCTCACTCAATCTGCAATAATCGATATTGGGTTTTTCATTAAGTTTTTTAAAAAGATCTGCATTGTCAGTAGTGTGAATAACTGATGTGAATAGAACACTACTTGCCTTGAACGTGTTCCAAATGCATTCGTATCATTGACTCCATCTGTATTTGAATGCTTACACATGTGAGTAACCAAACATGCAGATATGTGCATTGATGCGGTTCTATAGTGTGGATAATAAACCTGGAATACGCAAATGAGATGATTCGCATTGTTGCGCTAAAAAAAAAGATGTCTGAATGACCCCAGAACTAGAAACTTACTTTTTATAGAAACTCAGATAAAGTAGAGGACTCGCTCCTTCCTACATATAAAACAGATGTGTTTGCTCAGGAGAGGAAGATATCATTAAAGATATCATGCTTTGGTTGCAGAAGGTGCTAGATTCAATCAAGCACTGGCATTTTCCAGTTAAAAGGGCTTCTAAATTTTGTATGGGCATACTTAACATTTCAAAGCCCCTCACTTTGTGCTTGTCTACATGATTATAATGCTCCTCATTCTAATAGTATGGACTGCCATTTGGCCACAAGTCATTTGGACTTTTTGCAGGAGGAGGGGGACTCCATAAACACAGCTGGAGAAGGATTCACGATTTTTACCATGAGGATGCACATTATTAAACATGTGGCTATCTGTTCGCTTGGCATGGATTTGCATGGGTGCACATTTTTGGCAGAGGGAGGACGAATAGATGCAAATTTGTAGAGGAAACTGAAGACAATTAAGCTTCGAAGCAAATGTGAGAAAATCTGAAGCAATTTGCATAATACACTTAGGTGCAGACTAGCCTAATTAAGCTCTTTTTACAACTATCTTTTAAAAATATATGTGTGTGTGTCTGTGTAATTAATTTTCAACATAAAATAAAAAAGATACAACTGACCATCACAAACATAGCGCCACACAGACACAAATAAATGTTACAGTAAAATCATTAAAACACAGTGCTCCCTCCACATTCATTCATTCTGGTTAAAGGACCCCATGAATGTGGAAAAATTACAAATAAAAAAATTACTCTTCTTTGTATCTAAGAAAACACCTCTCTAGGAATCTCCACGTCCTCCACTGCAACTCTATGGTCAACATCTGCCAGGATTTGACTAGAGAATCATGATGGAGGATGTACAAAAGATATTACTCAAAACTGCAAATAACCAAATTTGCAAAAGTCAAAACTGCAAATGTGGAGGGCCAACTGTATCCTGCATTCTGTACACTCATACATCACAATTATACCTAATTACCTGAAGTCCAACATTAATTAAATGCACATCTATACCCTTTTTTAATCTATTGGTTCAACATCATTAGTTTTGAGGGTTTACTATCTGTTTAACAAAAATTCACCTGTTTGTCCTACAGTTTTAAATGAATATTCCACTGTAATTTCCCATTTTTTCTTAATTCAAACTTTTTTACAGTCATCTTAGGCCCATCCCGTCTGCTTCCCTCCTCATCCTCTGTCCAGCTGGAAGTTTTTTTTATCAGCAGCAGATTTTCCACAATGCCTCTGGATGAAGCGTCGCTCCTCCAGGCATCGTAGGAAAGTTATTATGTGGTGATGCTGAAACCCGGCTTGTCTATATGTATCCATGTGTCAGACCTCTGTGGCGTTTCTGCTGGTGGACCACTTGCAAGCTTTTCCGCTTCTTCTCGCGGCAGACAATTTACAAGTCTCTGAATGCTTCCCTGCCCTTTTAATGATATCTTCCTCTCCCGAGCAAACACATCTGTTTTGTATGTAGGAAAGAGCGAGTTGAATGACGTTCGCTTTAAGGGCTGTTTCTCAGATCATGCGCCTCTCTGCCAAGACGCGCATGTATTTGTTGAATACATATTGGCCCAGCTGCCAGAGAGAGAGACAGCAGGGACCAAAGCTAGAATTTTAAAAGCGCTAAACAGAGCTGGCCTTTAATCATAGGTTGTCAAGGGAGTGCTGATGTGATCCATGCAGCTCTCAAACACACAGCTGTCCTCACCGAAGCAGTGCCTTCCCATCGACTTCTCCTTTGGCACATAACTTAAATAATACTGTTGTTGTGAGCATCTTCTGCTAAAGTTCATGTGGTTCATATGAGCAGAAAGCATCCTCTGTTTTCTCTTCCTCCCTGCTCAGAATTTCCCAGGCCTGGTTGACTTAATTTACTTTATGGGTCTATTTATTTACAATATTTGCATACTGCTCTGCTACCACAACAGTTCCCAAAGTGGTTCTTGACAACCGGTATGAAAAGTAATCATCATGTAAAAGCAGCAGCTAATTGACAACTTGCACATAGCAATTAATGCAGAGGGAATTTTAGGCTGCATCAATAGAAGTATAGTGTCTAGATCAAGGGAAACAATAGTGCCACTCTATTCTGCTTTGGTCAAACCTCACCTGGAATATTGTGTCCAGTTCTGGGCACCACAATTCACAAAGGATGTTGTGGAACTGGAGAGTGTCCAAAGGAGGGTGACTAAAATGGTGAAGGGCCTGGAAACCATGCCCTATAAGGAACAGCTTAGGGAGCTGGGGATGTTTAGCCTGGAGAAGAAAAGATTAAGAGGTGATATGATAGCCCTGTTTAAATATTTGAAGGCATGTCATATTGAGGAGGGAGCTAACTTGTTTTCTGCTACTCCAGAGAACAGGGCATGGTGCAATGGATTCAAGCTACAGGAAAAGAGATTACACCTCAACATTAGGAGGAACTTCCTGACAGTAAGGGCTGTCTGACAGTGGAACATACTCCTTTGGAGTGCAGTGGAGTCTCCTTCCCTGGAGGTCTTTAAACAGAGCCTGGATAGCCATCTGTCCGATGTGCTTTGATTGAGAGTTCCTGCATGGCATGGGGTTGGACTGGATGGCCCCTGGTCTCTTCCAACTCTATGATTCTAAGGAAACAATGGCAGAACAATGAATGTCCCAAAATCAATGGCCCATATCAGATCATGATAAATCATAAAGGAAGAAGAAGTCATTGAGCAACATGATTTGAAGGGGGAGGAAATGTCATTGCTCCCCTGCCATTAGTCAATAACAGTTTAAATTCCCTACTTGATGGAAGAGCATCAAATAAGCATACAGTCAGCCCTTCTTATACACAGATTTTTTAATACACAGATTCAAGCATCCACGGTTTGAAAATATTCAAAAGAAGTATAAATTTCTAATATCAAACCTTGATTTTCCATTTTTTATAAGGGACACTATTTTGCTATGTCATATTTAATGGGACTTGAGCATACATGGATTTTGTTATCCACGGGGGATCTTGGAACCAAAGCCCAGCGTATAACAAGGATCCACTGTATTTTAAAATCCACAGGAGGGTATGAGAGACTTGATCGACTATTAATTCTACTACTACTACTATTTCTATTCCTTTCCCCCAGCTGTGGTTATAGGTTGTTTACAGAATATTCATAATAAATAATAATAATAAAAATGTATTTATATACTGCTATTCCAAATTAGATGACAGCGGTGTACAGCAAGAAGTGATACAATATAAAAACCCGACATAACACGTATTACCGACAAAATAGTAACAACATCCCATTAGAAATTACAAACTATAAAACTTACAGATAATTAAAACCACAAAAACAAAGCTAGCTGGATAAAAACATTTGTTTTATCAGGGGGAGAACAGCATAATATTAGGACACATGAGGGAAAGCTTGTCGGAAAAGAAAGGTCTTAAGTTTCTTCCTAAAAAGATCGAGGGAGGTGACAGAGCGGAGCTCGTCAGAAGGGAGTTCCAGATTTGCGGGGCCAAGGTAGAAAATGCCCTTTGTGAGGATGAGATATATCTTGTCTTAGGAACCCTCAACAAATGCTTCCAACCGATCTGAGAGTGCGGGGCGGATTATATGGGGGGAGGCGGTCCTCCAAGTACCCTGGCCCAAGCCATGTAGGGCTTTATAGGTAATAACCAACACATTGTATTGCGCTCAGAAGCGAATGGACAGCCAATGTAGATCTTGCAAAATAGGTGTTATATAGCTAGTCCTGGAGCTACCAGTGACCACCCTTGCTGCCATATTCTGCACCAATTGAAGCTTCCGGGTTTGGTACAAGGGTTGCCCCATGTAGAGCGCATTACAGAAATCCAACCGAGAGGTTACCAGAGCATGTACCACCGTTTCAAGGTCCCCCCGGCTCAGGTAGGGTCGCAGCTGGCGTATCAGCCGAAGCTGATAAAAGTGCTCCTGACCGTCACATCCACCTGAGATGTAAGGTGGAGCGACGAGTCCAGAAGCACCCCCAGACTGCGAACTGAGTCCTTCAAGGGGAGCGTGACCCCATTCAGGACAGGTGGACAAATATCCTTTCCTGGACCAGGAGAACCTATCACGAGTACTTCCGTTTTCTCTGGATTCAAACTGAGTCTATTTTCCCTCATCCAGCCCATTACTGACTCCAGACAGGCATTGAGAGGAGAGATGCCATCCCTAGTCACTGCATCAGTCGGAGACACAGAGAAACATATTTGGGTGTCAACAGCGTACTGATAACACTGCGCCCCCTGTCTCCGGATGATCTCTCCCAGCGGTTTCATGTAAATGTTGAATAGAATGGGGGACAAAATTGCTCCTTGAGGGATGCCAGATGTAAGCGCCCTCTTATCGGAACAACAGTCTCCCAGCTGCACCATCTGGAATCTACCCGAGAGGTAGGAACGAAACTACTGGAGCACAGTGCCCCCGATTCCCAACTCCCTCAGGCATTCCAGAAGGATACCATGGTCAATGGTATCGAAAGCCTCTGAGATGTCCAAAAGCACTAACAGGGACACGCTTCCCCTGTCCATGCCCAGACGGAGATCATCGACTAAGGCGACCATGGCAGTCTCAACTCCATAGCCCGCCCGGAAGCCGGTTTGAAATCCAGAACAGATTAAAAACATACCAAAACGTCACCAAAATATCATTTTGGTCCAAAACACACTGCAGAAATAATCCAGTTTGAGACCGGTTTAACTATCCTGGCTCAATGCTAGGGAGTTCTGGCAACTCTAGATTTGTGAGACATTTAGCCTTCTCTGTCAGAAAACTCTGGTGCCACAATAAACTACAGTTCCCAAGACTCCCCAGCACTGAGCCAGGGCAGTTAAAGTGGTCTCAAACTGGATTATTTCTGCAGTGTGTTTTGGACCATAGCCAAAGACATATGGTTATCTGCTCTCCTTGGTTTTAGGCAACAGCCTTCCTCCTGCCTTTGTCCCCCAACAACCATCCTTAAAACTGAACTCATCTCCTTACTCACAAGGTTTAGAATTTGAACTGATCTTCTCACACAGAAATGGCTTATATAGGTATATCTCTGGATTCTTCATTCCAAACATGCATCTGAAGAAGGAGGCTCAAGTCTATGAAAGCTCATGCTACCAACTTCTTTCAGTTAGTTTCAAAGGTGCTACAAGATCCCATATATCTATATATATATGTGTGTGTGTATACACACACACACACCACACATACATACATACACACACACATACACTTTTTAAAAAGCCAACTGAACAATCAATAGAAATAAGACCATGTGTAACCATTTGTGGTAAGACAGGATATTAAGAAAAAACACCCAACCAAACAACACACCATTAAAAGCCCATTGCAGCCAATTCCTAAAAGCCTGTTGGAATAGGGAAAAATATGGAACACGGTCTATTATTATTATTATTATTATTATTATTATTATTAGCTTTATTTATAAAGTGCCGTAAATGTTTGCCACCTTTATGCTTTCATGCTACTTGTGCTAGTCATGATTTTAAAAGTAATCTCTTGGGTTACTGAGAAGCTGGACTGCTTCTCCCCAGGGCCATCCCAGGATATTTTGTTGCTTGAGGCAAAAAATAAAATGGTGCATTCACAAATACAGTCCCAAGGAATGGATTCAAACTACAGGAAAAGAGATTCTACCTAATGATTAGGAAGAACTTCCTGATAGTAAGAGCTGTTCAACAGTGGAATAGGCTGCCTTGGAGGGTGGCGGAGTCTCCTTAGCTGGAGGTTTTTAAACCGAGGCTGGATGGCCATCTCTTGGGAGTGCTTGGATTTTGTCTTCCTGCATGGCAGAATGAGGTTGGACTGGATGATCTCCCACCTGAGGTAGTTTCATCCTTCAACCTAATGTTAGGGCTGACCCTGCAATTCACAACGACAAACCTGGTATCAACAAGAAATGAAAGATGAACCATCTCCCTTCTTTTGTCTTTTATTTTTTTGCACTCTGGGTACACTCCTTTTGAGCGCAGAAGTTCTACTTGGCTGTCATGCTTAACTGCTACTGAAGAGCATATCATCCTCCACTTGGCCTTTTGAAATAACAAGCTCAGCCTCTCCCAGGGTTGCACGTCTCCTGCACAAGGGTTGTGTCACGTCCATGCATGGTCTGGGATGCTATGGCGTTTAGAAATGACGCATTACCCATCCCGAGGTCACCTCTTTTTTGCCACCTGTAATTTTCAATTAAGATAAAGTGGCATTTTGTTCCACAAAGCTGGTCTAGAGCTTAAATCAGAAAGAAAAAGAGGAGAGGAAGAGAAAAGAAAGGAGAACTCAGATGAGCTTGGCAAACAGTCAGCCTGTTAATTGAGCCCCAAACCATCAATCAGCCTCCTTTTCAAAGCAACGCCAAGCGTGACAATGCATTTATCTTCCGCAAACAGGTTTGATTCCTTTTCTCTTTTTGTGTGCCTGTAGGTTTTGCACACAGCTGTTCTTGGATGGAAATAGATGTCAACATATTGGAGAGCTACGGAGCCTGGAACAGGTTAAGCCAGCCATGAAGTCCAACCTAGGTTAATAAGATTTCCTATTTTTAAAACAGAATCCCACATCAGGTAGCAGGATTGCCATGTTTTCTGAACGTTGGTACGGGACACTTGAGCAGAGCAATGGAAGATAGGGAATCTTGAAGATGCCTCATCCTCAGGGTCGCAATGCACTGAGATCAACTTGAGGGCAGTTAACAAGAACAGAATATGGGGGAGTTGTAATTCACAACAAAATGTGAAGGAAGGAGAGGCGAGAGAATGCTTCAAGCCTGGTTAAATGATGTTCTCCACCCACAGGGGTTATTCACACTGTGAACATAATTCAAGATGAATCCGGGATGAATCTCCGTTGTTCACATGCATCCAGAATGCATCTGATAAAGTTGGGGAGGGGGCTGCCAAAACTCCCCACTTAATCATAGTTTTCCCTTGAGTTTTTAAAAAAGATCAGTATCATTGATAGTGTGAATAACTGATGCAAATAGACCTAAATAGACCCGGGATGAAACGCTGCATGCCTTGAATGTGTTCCAAATGCATTTGCATTGTCAACTCCATCTTTATTCGAATGCTTGCATGTGTGAGCAATCAAAACTTACAGAGATGTGCATCAACGTGGTTCCATGGTGTGAATAGCAAACCTGGAATGCATCGGAGAGAGGATTGAGATTGTTGTGCTAAAAAAAGGACATCTGAATGACCAGATCCGAACTGGTTGGAGATGCATGAGGCAGGCGTTGAGCTAGTGTCAAATCGTCCAAGAGGAGGCCCTCTCTTGAGATCTCTGGGGTCCTGAAAGATGAGATCTTAGTGGAACCTCCAAAAACTGGGAAATCTCATGATAGCAAGTCAACAAGAGAAGTGAACTCTGGAAGGGCCTGGGGAGGAAAGGACTCTGCCTGTGTTTCAGCTTTGTGCAGGCTTAAGAAACAAATCTTTGAAATGAATAAGAGGTACTTTTGGACTTGAGGCTCCATTGAGAACCACTGTCATGCCTGTCATTGCTTTATCAGTTAGCTATCCCTCCCTGACCAACTGCATACAATGCCTTTTCTAGAAAGAGGACTATGTTGCCAGCTTATAAATGGGCCATTACCTGCTATTATGTATTAAAAAAAATACCACCTTTTTGCTGGGCGGCTTCAAAACAATACACAAAGCTTCCCCCCCCCAAGAAACGCAACTCTCAGACATCAATATGAAATCCATTAAAAATTCATTTAAGTGAACTAATTAGCAGCTCAGGAAAAATAGAGCAAAGGAGAATATTGCCAGCAAGCAAGACAGTAGCCATTAAAATGAAATTATGGAAAAGCCAGAGAGAAGAGATAACTCTTCTTCTGCCAGAAGAAATTACACACACACACACACACACACACACACAAATATAATTCCTACTGCTTCTCTTCTTGGAACAGTAGATTTGTGAGACATTTATCTCTGGTGCTACAATAAACTACAATTCCCAGGATTCCCTAGCATTGAGCCAGGGCAGTTAAAGCGGTCTCAAACTGGATTACTTCTGCAGTGTGTTTTGGACCTCAGTTATCAGTTCTAAAGTATCCCAGGACAAAGATTACAGGTCCAAGACCTGATACCTAGGAGAAAACCCTGTCACAATTCTGGAGCCCTTTCACACTACACAATTTTAGCATTATGATTCCACTTTAATTGCCCTGGTTCTATCCTATGAAATCCTGGGATCTGCAGTTGGTTGTTGTTATTGTGTGCCTTCGGGTCATTTCCAACTTAATGTTGACACTAAGGTGAACCTACTGTGGGGTTTTCTTGGCAAGATTTGTTCAGAGGGGGTTTGCCTTTGCCTTCCACTGAAGCTGAGACAGTGTGACTTGGCCAAGGTCACCCGGTGGGTTTCTAAGGCTGAGCAGGGGATTCAAACATTGGTCTGCAGACAAGGCTCAATTAATTTCCGAAAGTCACTGTCACAAGAAGCAGTGATGGCCATTTCTTGGAAGACAATTTTTAACAGAGTTTAGTTATTACAGCTTAATACAGAGGTAGGCAACCTTTTTGAGCCGGGGGCCGGGTTGCTGTCCCTCAGACAACTGGGGGGTCGAAGCCAAAAAATAAATAATTAAATAATTTTTTAAAAAATTGAAATAAATAAATAAATAAACTGGGACAAATGTAGGACAAAATTTTCAAATGGAAGGCACTTTTTTAAAAAAATGGAGGACACACAAAAAATTTGCTGATTTTTAAAAAAATGTTAATATAAATGCATGTTTTGGAGGCTTCTATAGACAATTGCCCCCCTTGCCCGCCTCCTCCTGATAGGCCAAAGGCCCCATGCCCTCACGTGAGAGGCCAAAGGCTCCGGCAGCAATCGGCGGCAGGACCGGGTGGGGGCCGGTCCCAAGGCCTTGCCGGGCCGCATCCGGCCCACGGGCCGCAGGTTGCCTACCCCTGGCTTAATAGAATCATAGAATCCTACAGCTGGAAGAGACCACAAGGGCCATTCAGTCCAATCCCCTGCCATGCAGGAACTCACAATCATAGCACCCCTGACAGATGGCCATCCAGCCTTTGTTTAAAGACCTCCAAAGAAGGAGACGCCATCACTCTCCAAGGGAATGGTTCCCACTGTTGAACAGCTCTTACTGTCAAGAGATTCTTTCTAATGTTGAGGGGGAATCTCTTTTCTTGTAGTTTGCACCCACTGCCCCTTGTCCTAGTCTCTGGAGCAGTAGAAAACAAGCTTGCTCCACCCTCAATATGTCATCCCTTCAAATATTTAAACAGCACTATCATATCACCTCTTAACTGTCTTAAGCGTCTCTTCTCCACTAAAACCCTATAAAATTAATGGGGTCGCCAAAATGCAACAGATGATTTTAAGGAGCGTGCGTGCGTGCACACACACACACACAGTATGCCAACTGGGCCACACTCTGATTTCGCTTGGTCACATGTGTCCAGATTTCCATCTGTGAAATGTTGGAGCGTATCGTTCTAGAAACTAATGAGCAATATTAGGAGGCAAAATAGAGACACAAAAAGTAACAGTAACCTGATTCTAAATACTTCTTCATGGAGATATATCAGTTCTCCATCGTACTCAACTTCCTACCAAATATGCTTAGGACTGCAGACTTCAAGAAGAGAAGTAAGCTGATCCCAGCAGACGCAGAGAGAAAGATGATTTTCCTTCCTCTTGCAATTTTCCCAAAGCTTCCTTTTGTCCTGTCTCTTCCAAGATTTGTAACCTAATTAGGTTTTGCACTAAATCTTGGACTGGCTGTGTGCATTCATGGCACAACCGACTCGAGGATGTATCTGAACAAAGGCAGCAGAGCAGCAAATTGCTCGGCAATAAAAACAAAATGTAGGCTGGCTTTCAGATTTCAATTTAGTTTGGGAACTAAATGCAATTTCCCCTTTGACATTCCTGCTAACGGAGGAGCTAAATATAGGTATACCCAGCCATCTTAGTGCACCCATCACTGGGGAATGGGGAGGGAAAAAGACTACTTTGTCTTCCTTAGCAGAGAAATAAATAGGATTGGAAAAAAGTGCCGGGGAATATCTCCCTGCTCCCCGCATGGAGTTTAAGATAACCTTCTCAGGGTCAGTTCCCCCTCTCTAGAGAAGTATTTTGTGAAAATCTATTTATTTCAATTATTTACACAATGCTCTATTGCAAGTCAAATGACTCAGTTCATATGTATTAGTTTGACATTACCTACACAAGTGGTTTGAGCATTGGAGTATGACTCTGGAGACCAGGGTTCAATTCCCCACTTGGTCATGAAACCCAGCAGGTGACCTGGAGCAAGTCACACTCTCTCAGCCTCAGGGGAAGGCAATGGCAAACCTCCTCTGAACCAACCTTGCCAAGAAACCCCTATGTAAGGTTCGGTTTAGGGTTGCCCTAAGTTGGAAATGGCTTGAAGGCACACAACAACAACATATTAAGGTTTCTGTAGAGTTTTGTATAAAGGTTTTAATATATTTAAAATTTCAATGTGTATTGTAAGCCTGAGGGCAGGGAACTGTCCAATTAAAAAGACTGTATGTACAGCGCTGTGTAAATTTACAGTGCTTTATAAATAAAGGTTAATAATAATAATAATTTTAAACTTTTAAAAATTGTTTATTTGCTTTTTTAAAACGTTGTATCCACATTTTCATGCTCTGTAGTGTTTTTAACTTGCTCTGTTTTAAATTTTGTTAGCTGCCTTGAGTCTATACCAGGGGAAAGGCAGGGAACAAATAATAATAATAATAATAATAAAATTATGATTAAAGTTATAATTATAATTATACAGTCAGCCCACTTTATCCATGAATAAAGCACCCACAGTTCGAAGATATTCCAAAAAAGTATAGATTCCACATGGTTTTGCTATTGTACATATAGGACACAATTTTACTATGCCATTGTATTTAATGGGAGTTGAGCATTCATAGATTTTGGACCATGCTGGGTCCTGGAACCAAACCCCAGCAGATAACAAGAGTACACTGTAATCATAAATAATAATAATAATAATAATAATAATAATAATAATAATAATTATTATTATTATTATTATTATTATTTTGTCCTCCCAAATTATTTTGCCTTCATCTTATACATGAGGTCAACTTATAGTTGAATATATATGGTAGCTTTGGGTAGTTTCTGAGACTTTTTGAAATCCAGCCTCCCACCGAAGCTATTCTTCTCTCTGAGCTGATGGCTGGACACCTTTTTGTGGACACACAAACTCTTCACGCACATCTGCACCCAATATCTCTAGATTCCAGGTGGCTGGCCAGCTAAACCAACTTTGACGGGCACCTCGATTGAGGGGGAAAATGGCCACTTGCCAGTTTAAATGGCACCCATTAATCAGAGTGCCACCTTGACTATCCAATCCCAGAAGCACTCAACAGAAATTGCTGGTTCATTAACTTGGCAAAACACACCACTGGAAACCTGCTTCCAGTTCACTTCTGTTTCTGATCTTTTCAAGCCTTTGCTTTTTAATCCATCTTGCTAGTTTTTCACCTTGTGGTGATTTTTTTCTATCTATTTCACCACCTGTTTCAAAACTTGGCTCAGGTTTTCTACACTGCTTCGGTTCCACCCGTTCGAGGCTGCATCCGCATTGCAGAAATGCTCCAGGTTGACACCATTCTAATGGCTCAGTGCTACGTAATTCTGGGATTTGTAGATTTGTGAAACATTTAGCCTTCTCTGTCAGAGAGCTCTGGTACCACAATAAACTACAAATCCCAGGATTCTATAGCACTGAGCCAAGGCAGTTGAAGCAGTGTACTTATCCATGTTAAAGTAAGAAAGTAAGAGCCAGCATGGCATAGTGGTTTCATTACTGGGCTATGACTCTGGAGACCAGGGTTCGAATCCCAGCTCAGCCATGGAAACCCATTGGGTGATCTGGGAAAATCACACACTCTCAGCCTCAGGGGAAGCCATTCTGGATAAATCTTGCCAAGAAAACCCCATGATAAGTTTGTCTTAAGGTCGGCATAAGTTGGATGCTACTTGAAGGCACACAACAAAAATATCCATTGTGTTCCAAGGTATTCTAGGGGGAACCATCCAACAAAGCCGCACGAGTTATCTTCCCTGATACTGTAGTAGTAAATAGGAGAGACACCACTGCCAGTTTGTGATATGGAGATTTCAAAGCACATTTCTTAGGTGATATTGGGCGGCTTCTTTCATCACAACCAGTCACTGATAAGGCTGCCTCCATTGTGGCAGGCTGGGCAGACAATCGATAAAGAGCAAAATCCACTTGGAGGGGCAAGAGATATGTTCAGGTCACAAGGACGGGGGAAGGTTTTCATTCCTCAAGGTGCACAACTCTTGAAGTCTATGTTTTGAAATCTCCAGCAAAATTATCATAGATGAACATGAAGTCACATGTTGTGGCCACACAATGTCAAGCCTTGTTTGATGTACCCAATGTAAAAGCAAAGGGAGGAGGAGGACAGTGGAGTGTACATTCCCAAAGAGACATTCCCTGGCGGCATCTTGAATGCCATTTGACACTGCTAGAACTGCTATGGATTAGTGCTATGGAATCCTGGGTTTGTAGTTTGTTGCGGCACTGGAGCTCTCTGAGTGTGTCAAGAGTGTGGCTGAGATAGCCAAAGCCATTAATGAGGAAGAACAGACAAGGTAGGAAAGGCTGCAGCAGTTTGCTTTGCCTGAGCCTCCCGGGAAGGGCAAGATTCCACCCCCTTCTCTCTTCTCCTCTCCTCTCCCTCTTGCTAAGTTACTCTTCATGCAAACTACTTTTGCACTATGAATTTAGATTGCAGCAAATGAAAGTAAGCTGAGGACAAAGGGAGAAAGTAGAAGAGGAAAAGAAATGAGGATATTTTAAAAGCAATTGAAAAAGTGGGATCGAAGAAGTTTAATAGGCACTGTTCCAACCATGTCAGGGGAATTGAAGGTAATAGCAAAATCTTGAAACCCTATCAGTTAGTCAATGATTTATGTAAAGCTCAAAGCAAAATTCCCAAATAGCATTTAGAGTTGGAATCAAACTGGAGGCACTCAAGGATTAATTCTCTGTAGATGGAGATTTTTTTTAACGTTAAAAGCCCAAAAGCCCAATCATTAGTTGACCAGGATTCAGCCATATTGATGGTGACAGTGAAGACACTAGGAAACCAACTTGTACAGTCAGCCCTTATATATGGATTCTTTCCCCACAGATTCAAGCATCCACAGTTTGAAAATATTTCATATAAGGGACACCATTTTACTATGCCACTGTATTTAATGGGACTTGAACATCCATGGATTTTGGTATCCACAGGGGGTCCTGGAATCAAACCCCAGTGGATACCAAGGGCCCACTGTATTGTTCTGTTAGTATGTAAGAGATACTGCTGAAGCTGTTATGAGACCGTGAAGTCGAAGGCTTTCATGGCCAGCATCCATAGGTTTTTTGTGGGTTTTGAGGGCTATGTGGCCATGTTCTAGAAGAGTTTATTCCTGATGTTTCACCAGCATCTGTGGCTGGCACCTTCAAGTGGTAAAGGGAAGGGGCCAAAATGGAGTGCATGCCGCCATTCAAGCCAATGGGACTTGAATATCGTCGATTTTCATTTTTGGGGGGGGGGGGGGAGCAGAATGGATCCCTTGCAAAAATGGAGGGATGACTGTACTCTATTGTCAATTACTAAAACTTAACTCTGAATGGATACTTTTGCCAGCTGAGATTACAAGAATGTTTCTTCTGTACATGGAACCTGAGCATGGAACCTGATGTACAGTCACTGTACAAGTCTATAATTTTAATAAAGTTATTTTTATTTGCTCCTGAGAAAGGTGGCAAGGTTGATCTTTTCAGGGAAGGAAGGGAACCTCTTAGGCTAAAAATAATAGCCTTTCCACACAGTTTTAGGGTTTGACCCAGAGCGTGTGCTCAGATAAGGGTAGAGGCAGTGGGGCTGGTATCATAGAATCACAGAGTTGGAGGACACCCCAAAAGCCATCCAATACAACTCCCTGCCATGCAGAAAGACATAATTGAACACTCCCAACATATGGCCATCTAGCATCTGTTTAAAAACCTCCAAAGAAGAAGACCCCACCACTTTTCTTCCACTGTCGGAAAACTCTTACAGCCAGGAAGTTCTTCCTAATGTTTAGGTGGGATCTCTTTTTCTGTAGTTTGAATCCACTGCTCCATGTCCTTTTCTCTGGAGTAGCAGAAAACAAGCTTGCTCCATCCTCAATATGACATCCCTTCAAATATTTAAACATGGCTAACAGGTCACTTCTTAACCTTCTCTTCTCCAGGTTAAACTACCCAGTGCCCCAAAGCTGGACATGGTTTCTAAAACTGATATCTCAGTTCTGCTGCTAACCAAGGATATGCTATAAATGCCATCAAAGCAAAGCAGCAGCAAAAACAACTCTTTATCTAAGGTTTGAATGCCAACTCAGTCTCTAAACCCTTATTTAAAAGAAAATGGAAGGTACAAAGGACATTGTTTGAGATACCTCAAGCAAAGCCATTCTAACACTGTGATTTACAGGCAGGTACATACTAAAATAGGCGCAAGACCTCTGGAACACGTCCAGGGAGGAGAATGAAGTCACAACCTTGCTCCTTATGGCATGGCTGTTTCTCTGACAGCCCTCTTAGCATAAAGGGCAAAAGAGCGCCCCATTAAACACTCTCGGTCCTTAGCCTAGGGCATCCATCAGATTGGCAGGCAGGGCAATCGAAGCTTGAAAAATGTATACAGTACTCCAGTGACCAGCCTGCAACAGCCATGACATTTTAATGAAAAGAGGCTGGGGATCTTGGCTTGTGATCAGGAAAGGCAGTCAAGAATGCATCTGAGATGTATGGAGTGTGGCTTGGTGGGTCCCTGGAAACTATGCTTGGGAGCTTGCTAACTGGGGCTGCATCCGCACTGCAGAAATAATGCCTTTTGACACCACTTTAACTCACATGGTTCAATGGAATCCCGGGATTTGTAGTTTTGTGAGATATTTGGCTATCTCTGTCAGAGAGCTCCGGTGCCACAACAAACTACAAATCCCAGGATTCCATAGCACTAATCTATAGCAGTTCTAGCAGTGTCAAATAGCATTCAGATGCCGCCAGGGAATGTCTCTTTGGGAATGTACACTTCACTGTCCTCCTCCCTTCGCTTTTACATTGGGTACATCAAACAAGGCTTGTTCAGAGCTTGGAAGTAATATGTTAAAGGTAGTAACTACCCATAGCATAAATCTGGGGGTAAGTAGAAGCAATATCATTATATTTTTGCTGCCCTCATAAGAACAACAGAAACAATGGGGCAGAGCAGATGGAGAGGAAAAACTACCGATCCAGTTTTTCTAAAAACTGGTTGGAAACCCTGCTGTCCATGTGGCCTGTTCCCAAGGTGGGCCAAACACCCATGGGCAGTCTGCACCATGCAGTACCAGGTTGCACCTTTTGTTGTTTTGTTTGTTTTGCCTCCCCACCATGCATGCGCACCATCGCACAAATACACCACCTGAGACCAGCAATTACTTCCCTCTTCCCACCCAGCTGCCATCCCACACAATAAGAATAGCAACAGCAATAGCAATATCATTTATATACAGCTTCATACCACATTAAGCAGTCTCTAAGCAGTTTACAACTGTAAGCTAATTGCCCTCAACAAGATGGTTACTCATTTTAGTGACCTCAGAATGATGCCAGGCTGAGTCGACCCTCTGAAGATGCCAGCCACAGATGCTGGCAAAACATAAGGAACAAACGCTTCTAGAACATGGCCACATAGCCTGAAAAATCCACAAAAAACTATGGATGCCAGCCATGAAAACCTTTGACTTCACAATTTTATTTAATGTTTTTAGACCAGGGCTGGGCAACATCTGGGGTGAAATCGGAATCGTGGAGTTGGGAATTGGTTTGCTGCATATTTACTTTCATAAGAATTTAGAAAAGTTTCCTTGTTCAGAAATTTTAATCAAATAAACCTATTTTATGTTCTTTCAGTTTACATAGCCTGATGATTCAGGGAGTGGTGCTGAAATGCCTTGTGCTATCATTTTGTCACAGTAAATTTGTTATTACCAATTAATTTCCATTTGTAATTGATGAAGGGGTCAGAGTCAGAGTTGAACGGGAGAAAAACAGAGGCGTTGTAGTCAGAATCAAAAGCTTGGCCTATTGATTCCACAACACTGGTGAAAACTAGTTTCTTTCTTTCACATGGAAATATAAGCAGTGAGGGACTACTAGTATCTGAAGACTCCCCTTGCCACAAAATAGGGGAATGGTCTTGTAAAAAAACCAAAACCAAATGTGCACGTGCCTTGCATTATGTGAAATTATGGCTTTCAAGAAATCTTCCAGAGTACTATTCCTTTTTTTTAAGCGAAGATCTGCATTTCTGTCACTCTGCATAAAAGAAGTGCAGGCGAGTGCGTTACTTTCTGCCACTACCACAGTAGATTTGGGCTGCGTCTACGCTGCAGAATGAATGCAGTTTGACACTGCTTTACTTGCCATGGCTCAATGTGATGGAACTCTGGGATTTGTAGTTTTGTGAGATATTTTGCTTTCTCTGTCAGAGAACCTGGTGCCACAAGAAACTGCTAATCCCAAGATTCCATAGGATGGAACCAAGACAGTTAAAGCAGTGTTGAACTGCGTCAATTCTGCACTGTGGCAGCAGCCTTGATGAAGGGTGAGTGAACCCATTCAAGAGAAACTTGGACATTATAAAAACAACTGTAGTGCGAAGGGCCGCATGCCATATATATATATATATTTTAAAAAGAAATACGGTGACTAGATAACATGTCATGAACCTGCTGCTTTACTCTTCAGTCATGAGGAATGAGTACGTCTGTGAGTAATTCATTAGTTGTAAAAGAAATGTAATAATGATAACACTGAACGTGAAACACAGTACACATTTTCCATAATGTTCCAAGCACTATGGTTAGACTTATGCATGTACCAAGGTTGAAAAGAGGTTTCTCTTCTGAGTACAGTCAGAAAGAAGAATGCATTATGTCCTTACAAAACAAAGAGGTGTCATCTTTAAAGCCTCCATGACTCTCATATACATTGGGCCCTTGGCATTTGCTGGGGTTTGGTTCTAGGATCCCCCATGGATACCAAAATCCACAGATGCCCAAGTCCCATTAAATACAATGGCACAACAAAATTGTGTCTCTGATATAAAATGGCAAAATTAAGGTTTGCTTTTTGGAATTTATATTTTTAAAATTATTTTCAAAGTGTAGATGGTTGAATCCATTGTTAAAGACTCCATGAATAAGGGGGACTGACTGCCCAGACATCACTGGAGACCTCTAGAGCTTGCGTTTTGATGGTGCCTGTCAACACATCTATATTACAAGCCTTCCTGCTCTTCATCTCACTTCCTTTCAGCAACAACAACATTGGCAAAAAGCTCTGCTGAGTGTGTGCTTGGAGCTTTGCATTTTCAGCTCCCTTCACTCCTTGTACCATTTTCTTCTATGCATTTCTTATTTACTAGTGTGCCAATTGCATTACTTTCTAGTTCACCAGCTTCTAAAGATCAGGCCACTGCAGTACGTGCTTTGGTTACATCTGGGTTACTGTGATGCACTCTATGTGGGGCTGCCTTTGAAAAGTGGACAGAAACTTCAGTTGACCTAAAGAGCTAACAGCCAGGTTGTTAACTGGGGCTGGCTACAGAGAGCACACAAGTCCCTTCTTGCAACTACTCCATTGGCTGCCAGTCCGTTTCTGGGCACAATTCAAGAAGATGCCAGCCACAGATGCTGGCGAAATGTTAGGAATAAACTCTTCCAGAACATGGCCACATAGCCTGAAAAACCTACAAAAAACAATTCAAAAAGCTGTTTTTGACTTATAAAGCCCTAAAAAGCTTGCGTCCAAACCATTTGAAGGACAATATCTCCCTGTATTAGCCCATTAGGGTTTTAAGATCATCTGGAGAAGCCCTCCTCTCTGTCCCACCACCTTCCCATATGCTGCTCTATACCTTCCTTCACCACCCTTTTTTAACAACACCCCACAAGTCCCCACAGAGAGCCAGCACCCCACTGGAAGCTCCCCCAAACTTAAGACTCCTTCTCCTCATATCTTCCCTAACCCCATAACTTTCCTCTCTATAGATTTCTTTATTCCTAGAAAAGTGCTCTCAAGTTAAAAAAACAACCCCTCACAAAAAACAGTATTTGTAATTTTTTATTTATTGTGTCTATTTTCTCATCACTACACATAACTGCATACCCTTCTATCATATCTCCTTTACTTGCCTTCCGTAAGCTAAAACAGCCACAAATGTTATTGCCTTTCGTACATAGGAGAGTTGATCTAGCCACTTGATTATTTTAACTGCCCCCGTTTCTGCAGCATTCCCAGCTTTAGGAGTGTGAAGACTTTACAAGGCTTGCAAAGGACTGACTGTTCCTCAATTAAAGCACATCTCCAGTGCTCCTCCAGTGCTACACTGCAAACACAACACAAATAAATTTACCTTCTGCTGACACCTGTTTACACAACCAAAGCACTCTTTAATCCAATGTTATATTTTATGTAACAGGTGGATTTGTTTGCTTTTGGCTACATTAGCTATTGCAGGGATGCAGCAGAGCTGGGGCACATGGAGGAATATGAAGAAAGCAACATACAAATGGAATTGTTGGGATTTTGCACACATTCCTGAGGCTTTCCACACAATATGGAGACCATAGATCCCACCCTTCCTCTCCATCTTTATTCTCATAACAACCCAGCAAAATAGTTGTACTATGTTGGCTTGGAATTTGGTGAGCTGTACTACAATCTCCACCCTGAAAAACAAAACAAAACCCTTTTCCAAGCTCTTTTTTCACAGTTGTAACACTAGACTGCTATCCCACTGAGGCCTGAAGGTATTTAGAAATAAAGGAAAACTAAAGAAGAAAGTGAAAGGACAGGTTTACTGCTGAACATAAAGAAAACAAAAATAATGACCACAGAGGATCTACATAAATTCAGCCTGGAGAATGAGGAAATCCTAGGTTGAGAAATTTCCTGTACCTTGGATCAAATATTGACCACAACAAAGACTGCAATCAAGAAACAAGAAGAAGCCGAGGAATGGGAAGGGTAGCAATGAAAGAACTAGACATGATCTCAAAGTGTAAAAATCTACAGCTAAGCATCAAAATTAGAATCGTCCAAGCCAATGTATCCCCATCACCATGTATGAGAGCTGGACAGTGAAGAAAGCATTTCAGATGTTGCTGGAGAAGAGAGCTGAGAATACCGTGGCTGGCCAAAAATGAATCCTAACAAATCAAGCCTGAATTTACCCTGGAAACCAAGATAAAGAAACTGAGGCTGTTGTACTTTGGCCACATCATGAGAAGGCATGACTCATTAGAAATGACAATAATACTGGGAAAGGTAAAGGGTAGTAGAAAGAGAGGAAGACAACACATATCAGACGGCTGCATTCAGTCAGGGAGGTCACAGGCCTGAGTCCGCAGGGCCTGAGTCTGCAGGACCTAAGCAAAGCAGTAGAGGATAGGGAGTCTTGGAGATGGCTTATCCACAGGGTCACTGGCAGTTGAAAACAACAGCAAAACCAGATCCTGCCTGATCTCGGAAGCTAAGCAAGATCCAGCCTGGAGAATGGATAGATGGGGCACCACCAGCCTGCATGAGACACTACCAAGCAATATCAGGTACTGCAAGTTATGGTTTCGAGGAAGATAATGCCTAGCCATCCTTGACCATTTCTTAAATTCAATGTGAATGATGAGGAAACTGGATTAGCCAAAGAGTTCCCAAACTTTGGATCAATCATTGATCAGAATGGAGATTGCAGTCAAGAAATCAGAAGAAGACTAGGATTTGGAAGAACAGCTCTAGAGGAACTAGACAAGATCCTGAAGTGCAAAGAGATATCACTGAATACTAAAGTTAGGACTGTTCATACCATTGTATCTCCCATCACGATGTATGGGTATGAAAGTTGAATGGTGAAGAAAGCAGACAGAAAATTCTTTTCATTTGAGATGTGATGCTGGAGAAGAGGGCTGAGAACACTG
This sequence comes from Sceloporus undulatus, assembly GCF_019175285.1. Lineage (NCBI taxonomy): Eukaryota > Metazoa > Chordata > Lepidosauria > Squamata > Phrynosomatidae > Sceloporus > Sceloporus undulatus. The sequence continues at coordinate 8,188,488 of NC_056524.1, forward strand.
TGGACCAGCCAAAAAGACAAATAAATGGGTCCTAGAATAAATCAGGTCTTAAGTCTCCCTAGAAGCCAATATGACTAAGTTCAGCTATTATACTTTGGTTTCATCATTAGAAGGCCCAATAATGCTTTGCAAGGTACCAGACAGTAGGAAATGGGGAAGACTTCATTCAAATGGGATAATCTTAATCAAGGGAGCTACAGCCCTCAGTCTCCAAGAGTCTGAGAAAGATCTGAGAGTTGATGATGGGGTGATTTGGAGCTCTCTCATTCATAGGGTTGTCATGGGTCAAAGTCAACCAGAAGATAGTTAACAACAACAAAAAGAAAACTCCACAAAATTCATAGGGTTACTGTAAGTTGGCAGCAATGTCAAGACATACCGTATATAGACACATGCAGGTATCCCACTGGCATGAAATGAACAGGAAGAGTTCCAAATGACAACAACACATTGGCAAATATATGCAGTCACTCAGTCAGCTTCCACAGATACTTCACTGAGACAAAAGTAATATATCTCTCATTCACAGGTAGGAGCTGTAAGGACGGCCATCCAGATGTTAGAATAATAGAACTGAAAATGACCTCAAAGGGCCATCTATTCAAACACTCTTCCATACAGCAATACACAACCAAAATACGTATTCCTTAAAAGATGGTCACCCAAGACCACCATCTTCCAAGGCAGTCTATTCTACTATTGTTTTTACGCTGCAACCCCCAGAATTCTATACCACTGTTTATCAAGTGTTGGGAGTTAGTGATATAGTGATCCTGGTTTTCCCAAGAACCTATCTTTAAATATTCAGAAAGAACCCTTAGATTTGTGGAAGTACAAAGGGATGTGTGTTAACCACAGCAGAGATGGGTCCAAAATCTAATTGGGGTGGGCATGAGCAATCCTTGCAGAATGCCATGTCTACTGGGATGGGGACAGAAAACCATCAGGCAGTAACCTGAAGAGAAAGGAGTTCACCGTTTGGATCAAATTCTGCTCTTCACTACAATAATTTGTTGAAGGTTCCTTCTTATAAGCTTGTAACTTGGGGGACTTGGCCACTCTTTAAAAATAATATTTAGAAATAGTAATAGCAATAACATTTACATTTCTATACCACTTCATAGTGAACTCAGCACTCTCTAAGTGGTTTACAGTGTATAAGCCAATTGCCCCCAACATGCTGGGTACTCATTTTACTGACCTACAAAAGGATGGAAGGCTGAGTCAACCTGGAGCCCTCTGGGATCGAACTCACAACGTTGTGGCTGCAGTACTGGCATTTAAGTACTATGCTACCAGATATATTGTCAAGATGCTAGTGGCAGAAACAAAATGTATAAGCAATACATGCAGCTATATAATGAATGCATTTATAACTTGTCATCTTATAGAGTCTGCATGTGCCATTTTAGTTTCATCTGCACGTTATTCCTAGAAAACAGGCAGCATGTGGACCTCACTTCAGCTATGGCTGGGTGGACAAATTAACTTTCATGCTTCAGTAGCCAAGGAGCAGCCCCTTCAGGGAGTTAGGATTTAAGTGTGTGCATGTGTGTTTTAAGTGGAAGCTGAAGGGAGACAAGAGAAATACCTGTGAAGAGGAATGAAGGTATAGGTTGCTACATTCTTTTTGAGCAAATGGTGGAACCACTGATCTGTATAGTTCAGCATTACTTATCCTGAATGAAACACCAGGGTTTTGATCCCATCCTAAATACTGAGATTTTTAAGCCTGAGATGTTTGAAGCTGGGGCGCCTTGCATGCAAATTTGCCTGCTTCACCTCTAAGCTATGGGGTTCTAAACATTCAGATCTTAGAGAGGTTTTCCCCTATGTGGTCAGGCAGATACTGTAGCTAAGAATCTACATCATGGTTGTGCATTGAAAATATACGCTCAACGAGTTACATAGTGGCTGGGCTATGTCACCCTTCTGCTGAATACTGACAGTGTGCATCCAACAACTGTGTATCTACCAATGTACTTGCTTATTTTTGCATTGTGTAACGGAGAGTACTCATAGGGGCTGTTCATACAATCCTAGGGCATCAAGGAACTGAAGAATGCCCTAGGCTGAGATCATGTGGCTTAGTCCCAATTAAAGCAGACCCACAGAAGAGTCTGTTGAAAGGTGAGCTGACATATAGGAAAACCCAAATGATTCAATAGTTTTGCTCTATGTGCTAAGTCTGATAGTAGGAATGAGGCCCAAAGAAAATTGTTTCCCTTTGGATCTCTGTTTAATCTGAATATATTTGCTGCATAAGGGCCAAGAAAGTGCAACTACATGTGTAAGGCAATTTACACAGGTGTACAACACCAACAGGATTCTAGCAATTATCTCATAAAAATCCAGCATGTCTTCTCTCTAGTGTGTTATTTTGGCTCCTTAGTACCAGGCATGGTGATCTATATCTTCTGAGAGTACCACAACTCTTTCTGAAAGGACAAGGGCACTTGTAGTTCCTCCCCAGCCTAGAAGAACATGCTGTTCCCACAGCTGTTCTTGCTCTGAGGGATGACCAAGTTGCTGTTGTGCTGGTGGTGTGACTTCAAGTCGTTTCCAACTTATGGTGTCCCTAAACTGAACCTAACATAGGGTTTTCTTGGCAAGATTTGTTCAGGGGAGGTTTGCCAGTGCCTTCCCCTGAGGCTGAGAGCATGTGACCTACCTAAGGTCACCCAGTGGGTTTCATGGCTGAGTGGGGAACTGAACCCTGGTCTCCAGAGTCATGGTCCAGTGCTTGAACCATATGCCACATTGGCTCTTGCCAGATGAAGCTTTAGTGCTCAGTTTTGTGTCTCAGCCTCCCTGGCCTAGTCTTAGACAGGGCTTGAACTCTCAACCAGCCCCTCCCAACCAGTCCATGAGTATAGTCAAAACCTAACAACCTCACACCTTCCAGCCAATTAATGTGATGCACCATGGGGCAGTTTACAAGCTAAGATGTCACCTTAGAGCATGATGTGGAAGCCCCAGGCTTCTCTGGTGTTGCTAAGGTCCCAAAAAGTCATTCAAGCAGAGGAGAGACTGGTGAGGACAGGACAAGGGAGGACTAATGAAGAGTGAGCACACAAAACCATCCCTTACGACAATCTCATTCAAGTAATTTGTGTTACATGTGCCTGCATTCATCAGTGAAATATCTGATGCACAGGGAGCGAATCAGCAGTAAACTAAAAAGAAAAAAGAAAAAAAAAGGGGGGGGGGGAGGAAAAAAAACCCCTACAATTTCAAATCATCATCCCTGGACATGTCTTCCATGGTTTGGTTTTAATGATTTCCCATGATTTGGATATAAAACAGAAAGTGATGAAAAATTGGAATTTCCGAGAGGAAGCTCATTTTTTCCCTTTGCCTGTTCATTATCGCTGCTTTGCACAGCATGGCATTCCACATTAAAAGGACCCTCAAAAGAAACACACACACGACAATGTATGCCATTTTAGAAACCGTTAAATGGATTTCTAGAGTCAGATGATACATAAATTAGATGGTGGTGATAGCTGTGGTAACCACACAGACATATCCGTGAAATGAAGCCAAAGCCGATGAGAAGCTGACCTTAGTCACCCATCACCCATTTTGTTTGCATAAGCCTTTGATTTCATAGCTGAAACTCATACTCAGGAGAATCCTGTGACACAGCTTTTGCTGGATTCTAGCCTTTCAGGGTTGGAAATCATGGACCTAATGCTGTGTGAAAGCGTACTGTACAGAAATGTTAAAAATTGACACAAAAGGCAAGATATTAAGGGAAAATATTATACAGTAGTCTAGTATTCTCCCTGATATACAGAATCTGCTGGGATTTGGTTCCAGACCTCCATGAATACCAAAATCTGTGGATGCTTAAGCTCCATTATATACAATGCAGTATTAAAATGGTGTCCCTTATACAAAGTGCAAAATCAGGGTTTGAATTTTGGACTATCTGAGGATAGGATATTTTCAAGCCACAGACAGTTGAATCTGCAGACAAAGAATCTGTGGATACAGAGGGCTGACTGTATTAGTTGTCTAGCAACTAGGTTTTTTTTAAAGATGACCTCAACCAAATTTTTCTAGAAGGGCCTAAATACCCTCAAAGCATCAGAATCTGTCTGATCTTGAAACCAAACAGTACCTGGAAGAGAGACTGCCAATAAACCCCAGGTGCTGTTAGCTATATTTCAGAGGAAGGAATTGGCAAAACCACCTCTGTTCCTGCAAAAGAAATCCCTATATAAAATTCAAGGGGTCGCCATAAGTCAATAGGCAACCTGAAGACACACACACACACACACACAGGTGACTGAGACAGAAGGAGGGAAGAGAAGTACATTCACAGAATCATAGAGTTGGAAGAGAGCACGAGGGCCATCTAGCCCAACTTCTTGCCATGCATTCATCCACACAATCCTCACTTAAGAGTCTCAATGTTGGATCCCCCAATGTAAAAGCTGTATACCTCAGATCTATTGCTAATCTATTTCAGCTCTAGTAGCTTTCATAGGGTCTCCTTAGGGTTATCCTAAGTCAGAAATGACTTGAAGGCACACAACAACAACAACAACAACAACAAAGCTTTAGCAGAAGGGTGGCCAAACTGAAGACCTACAACTCCCATCATCTCCAAACACTGGCTATACTAGCTACTGCTAATAGAAGTTTCAGTGCAATACAATGATATGGAGGGCAACATGTTTAGTATGGTGTCCAGACTGGGAGAAGTAATAGTACCCCTCTACTCAATTTTTGTCAGACCTTGCCCAGAATACTGTGTCCAGTTCTGGGCACCAAAGATCAAGAGAGATACAGACAAGGTGGAATGTGTTCAGAACAATGTGATTAAGAGGGCCTGGAAAATAATCCATGTGAGAATCATCTTAGGGAACTGAGTATATTAAGTTTGGAGAAGAGAAGACTGGGAGGGGTTATGACTGTTCTTATCATTTGCTATCAAGTCCTTTTCAGCTTATTTGAAGATCCCCCCTCACCAACTGCCCTGCTCAGCTCTTCCAAACTCATCACTGTGGTTTCTTGACAGTCCATTCACTTGTAGTGTAGTCTCCCTCTTTTCCTACTGCCTTCTACTTTGTGTGTGTTATGTGCCTTCAAGTCGTTTCCAACTTATGGCGACCCTAAGGCAAACCTATCATAGGGTCTTCTTGGCTTCTTCAGTGGGGGTTTGCCTTTGCCTTCCACTGGGTCTGAGAAAATGTGACTTTGCCCAAGGTTACCCAGTGGGTTTCCATGGCCAAGCTAGGATTTGAACCCTGGTCTCTGGCGTCAAAGTCCAACACTCAACCCGCTACAGTATGCTGCCTTCTACTTAACCAAGCATTATTGCCTTTTTTAACAGGTCACATCATCTCATATGTCCAAAGTATGACTGTCCCAGTTTACTCATCTTGGCATCTAGGGAATATTTATGCTTGATTTGCTTTAGGACCCATTTGTTTGCAATCCAGGGTACCCTAGAACTCTCCTCCAGCATCACATTTCAAATGAGTTGATCTTCTTCCTTTCTTCACTCTCCAGCTTTTACACCCATACATAGAAATCAAAAACAGTTGTTTTAAAATACTTGAAACAATGACAAGTAGACGATAGATCAAAGTTTGTTTTCTGGGGCTCCAGAGATTAGGACATGAACAAATGGATTCAAAATGTAAGCAAAGACATTCCATCTAAAAATCAAGAAGCAGTTCCTGACAATAAGAACTATTCAACCGTGGGATAGACATTTTTGGAGTGTGGTGGACTTTCCTTCTTTGGAAGTCTTTAAACAAACGGTCATGCCCACCCCTGAGGAATGGTTTAGCAGGGGGCTGGAATAGCTGCCCCTTGAGGTCCCTTCCAACTCTATGATTCTATGTTTCTCTGTCCTAGGCATCTGAAGAGAAGCAGGAATCCAATTGTCTACTAACACAATAGACCTTCTTCTTCTTCTTCTTCTTCTTCTCAGATCGTGTGTGTGTGTGTGTAATGACAGCTGGTGGCCTTCACACCAGTGGGTCAGTGAATCCACTCTGGGTTATAGTGCAAACTTTAAAGGAACTGTCCAAAGCGGTTAATCTATCACAAAATTGGGATAGTACATTGGACAGTTCCTTCAATTTAACTGAATTCAAAACCTGGGCTGCTGCCACGCTGCAGAATTAATGTAGTTTGACTGCCATGGCTCCATCCTATGGAATCCTGGGATTTGTAGTTTGTTATGGCACCAGGCCTCTCTGACAGAGGCGGGTAAATATCTCACAAAACTACAAATCCCAGAATTCCACAGCACTGAGCTATTGCAGTTAAAGCAGTGTCAAATTGCATTAATTGTGCAGTGTAGATGCAGCCCTGGAGTGGGATCAGCCCCCCCCCCCACTGACCTGGAAACCACCAATTACCATTTTATGCCACTGAAATGCACATAAAAGCTTATTAGCATACCCAAAGCATCCCACATTATATTTGGAGCTTCCATGTTTCAATGACCTTTGGAACACCAGGAGAATTTCCCATGGGAAAGACACAGAGACCCAAAGAGATGTGGAGGACCCAGGCAATACCAAGATAAAAACTGAATGGGTTTGCTGATTCCCCCAGGCTCCCTACACATCCCTACGCATTAGTAACAAAAGGCAATGGCAATAAGCCAACATTTCCTACCTACCTGCTGTTGTGTTCCCAACCAACTTCCCAATCCATATACCTTGCCACTGACCTAAATTCAGTCACTGTTTTCATTATTCTGAAATTAAAACCATTGGTCATTCTGGAATCCCACTGTTGATTCCCTGGGAAGACCATTAGGTCTTTGTTATATTGCAAGATAGCAGCTACTACCCCTGAAGGCTAGGATCTCAGGTAGAACTATCAGTCATAAACTTAGGGGCTAAACAGACCACCTCTTTGGAGCGGCCTGCTGCCGCTCCTTTCAGTGCTGGATCAGGGCTGTGGTAACTACATGCCATGGCCCTGATCTGGCACTTTGCCAACACTAAAAGGAATAGCAAAATGCCGCTCCTTTTAGTGCTGGCAAAAAGGTGCCCTTGTCACCTCCATGGTGACTTTTCTGTGCTCCTTAGGCAATGGAGAGGACAACATGATGTTGTGCCAATAGAGTACCATGACACCCCTGCTGTGCAGTTGGGTGCATGGCGTGATGCTGGCAAAGGGATGGCTGGCGTGCATAAGCCACACACCCCATGCCACACCCACACCAGCATGTAACGGCAGTCTGTTTAGCCCCTTAGTCTCCTCACACACAGCTGGCCACCAGTTTGCTCATTACACATCGAACACTTGCTGTGTCACCCTCAGACTTTGAATCAATTCTGTGGTGTCCACTTCAGGAGAGGTAAATATTGCCCTTTCTACATTTTGGTGGGAACAAGGGAAAGGGCCTTCTTGGTGGCTGCTCTCAGGCTTCAGAACTCACTCCCCAGAGAGGCCAGGAGAGCTCTGTGTTTGTAGGTCTTCCGGTGGCAAGTTAAAACATTATTGTGCCACCAGGTTGAGATTGGGCTCTTAATGCCGGGTGGTGCTGGTTTTGGAGTTTTAATAGTCTGTATATAGTTTTATTGTGATTTAATATGTACTGTTTTTACGTGCTTTTATCTTGTTATTGCATTTTATTCTTTTAACGAATGACATTTTAATATTGTACTCATTTAATTCTATGTTAATGTGCACTTCTGTATGTTTTTGATTGTACTGTTTTAATCTGCAAGACGATTTGTGGCTCAATTTTGGGGAAAAACTGGATATAAATGAATATCGTTGTCATCGTCATCATCATCATCTCTGCTATCCAGTTTCCATACCTCCGCTTTGATTAGCTCTGAATGGTGTGCTATCATGTGTTTAGTTGCACTTTTGCATATTCCCTAATAAAACCTTCTTATACTGTATCCACCCAGTTGGGAGTCCTCTGGCAGTTACTACTAGATTACAGAAGTGGAAACAATCCTTAGGTTGCAATGCCCAGCCTCTTGCCAGCCTCCTTGAACAATGCAATTCTTCCAACTATCCTGACATAGTTGGTGGGAACTCCAAATCCACACCACCACCTTTTTGGGCAGCAACCTTCTATTTGCTGGGTAACAACCTCCTATTTACTTCATTTAAGTAAAATCAGCCCTTTGGGTGAGCCCTGAGCCTGTGAAGCTTCTTGTCACTAGGAGGTTGGGTCCATATACATCCAACAGTCAGCTTCCAGAGCTGGCCTGCTGACATCATTCTCCCGGTCAAGTGGAAAGCATCTTTCCAGCTGTTCTGCTGCTAGACAGCCGTCTGTCAGTGTGATTAGCGTAACGACTGTCTGGAAAGGTTTTTGAGGGAAACATAGGTTACAAGATGAGACTCGCCGCTTCTCTCCAAAAGCCCCCGAGGGTACGGAAAGGCCTGATGATGTGAAAGCGGCGGCGGTGGAAGATAAAAGGGATCGTACAGCAGCAGCTGACTCCCTGTAAGAAGTTTCTCTGAAGCAATACAGCTTGTGACAGGCTTCAGACAGCTCTGATGCATCTGGGCACATGCTGATCGCTGTGATTATGTATAGCGTTACACAAATCCATTTGCAGTATCTCCACCAAAGCAGGTGGCCTTGGTCACTCTCTGCTTAACGGAGGACAAAACCTTTGACGTTTTGCTGGTGGCAGGTTCCACTTATCTTCTTTCCTGTTCTTCTTGTCTTTTCTGATTCTTCCATTCTTCTCAGAGAAAAAAGGAAGCTCCTTTTTAAAACCAAGGCCTGTTTTCACACTGCATAACTATAGCAGTTTGATACTAGACTAATTGACATGGCTCCAGGCTGTGGAATCCTGGGATTGGCAGTTTTGTGAAGTATTTAGAATTCTCTGCCAGAGAGCTCTAGTGACCCATCCATCTACAAACCACAGGATAGAAAACACGGCTGCATCTGCACTGCAGAATTAATGCAATTTGACACTGCATTAACTGCCATGGCTCATCACTATGGAATTCTGGAGAATTATATTGTATATGATAACGCTTGCCAGGATGGTTATAGCAAAATATTGGAAGTCAAAGGAGAAGCTACAAATAGATGAATGGTTATTAAAACTGAATGAAATTAGACAGCTAGACATACTTTCATGTATATTAGAGGACAAAAAGAAAGCTAAAATGGAAAAGGAATGGATGCAAATAGTGATGTATTAGGGAAAAAGATGGTGTTTGGACAAAAACCTGGTTTATTAAAGTAAGTGTGTGTGTGTGTGTGTGTGTGTGTGTGTGTGTATATATATATGTAATATAATATAATAAATTAAATTAAATTAAAATTAAAAGTGACCAGAAAGAAATATTTTCAGGGAAAACAAAGTTATATGGTTTATAAGATAGAATTTGGAGAATACGTTTAGCTGTACAACCTTTTGTAAGAAGAGAAAATTTAAAATAACAGGAATGGGATTGTATATTTGTTTAGTTGCAAGAAGCAAAAAGAAGATCAAAAGGGAACACAAAGAAGTTTTGTTAAGACAGGAAGTGAAGATAAAGAAGAACAACCGTTTTGTATATAGATTTCATTTTGAAGCTTTGTATTTAATATGTAATGAAAAGATCTTTTAAAAAAAACTTAATAAAGATTATATGTCCCCCCCCCAAAAAAGGGGGGGGGATTCTGGGATTCATCATTTTGTCAGATATCTGGCCTTTTCAGTCAGAGAAGTCTAGGACCCATTCATGTGGTGATGGCTATTTTTTTAAGCAGCTCATGGTATCCACAGAATTCTTCCAGCACCACATCTCAAATGAAATTATTTTTGTTCTACCAACTTTCTTCATTGTCCAGCTTTCATATCCGTACATTGTGACATCAGATACTATGTCTTGGACATTCTGGCTCACAAGGCCAAAAATCCCACAAGGATTCTTCTGCATCCTTGGCAGGAAATTAAATAAAACAACTGGCATTTTACTGATATTACCCAGTCAAACAATGAAGTAACTGTATACAGTGGGCCCTTGGTATCCACTGGGATTTGGTTCCAGGATACCAAAATCCGTGGATACTCAAGTCCCATTATATACAATGGCACAGTAAAATGGTGTCCTTTGTATGAAATGCCAAAATCAAGGTTTGTTTTTAGAATTAATTTTTAAAAATATTTTCATGGATGGTTGAATCTGTGGATGCAGAATCTGTGTATACAGAGGGTTGACTGTACATAGACTGATGGCAAGATAGATAGATAGATAGGTAGAGATAGAGATAGAGAGAGAGAGAGAGAGAGAGAGATAGATAGATAGATAACCAGTTCTGGACTGTGATCTCTCTTAGTCCACTCCTCAAAAACTCTCTAGTTAGAAGTTGCTTCTTAGGACTTTATCACACGTGGAAAATCAGGGTTTAAATTATCATGTAATATGTAATAAAGTTTATTCGGTCATTGACCAGCAAATACAATAGCAATCATAAAAACCAATATTAAGCTCTAATTGTAAAAACTTTTAGATTGCACTACAGCTATGAATAGCAAAAGAGATAAAAGAGATAAAGGGATAAAATGCAATTGTTATGCATAAAATACAGTCACAGAGGACAAGACATGAGCCATAAAACACAGTCCGCATCTGACTCTGATAGCTTCCAGTTCTCTTTCAATATTGGTCTCAGTTAATATTTCAATTTCATCTCTTCATTAGAGGACGTATTTTACATACAATGTAACAAAATTTTGCTACTTTGTATACAGTGGTACCTCGGGTTACGAAATTAATTCGTTCCGCGGCTAATTTCGTAACCCGAAAAAACCTTGTAACCCTCGAACTGACCATCAGGCGCTACTGGAAAAAAAGCCGCGCATTCTGCCGCGGCCTCCATTGTAAAACAGCGCCGGGGTTTTTTCGTAACCCGAAAAAAACCTTCGTACCCGAAACCAATAAATCCCTATGGGATTTATTCTTCTACCCGAAAAATTCGTAAACCTGGTTAATTGTATCCGGGGGGGGTTACTACAATGCTAGGTATCTGACAGTTCAGAAGATTACAAACAAGTGAGGTATCTGTACAACTTGTAAATTTTCCCAAAAGAGGGGTAATCAGTTGAAGTCGGGAATCTTTATAGAATTGACAATATAAGAATGTATGTTCAAGAGTTTCAATATCTCCTTCGTTGCAGGGACAAAGCCGTGCATGGAAGGGAATTTTCTTGAACCTGCCTTCCAAAACCGCTGAGGGGAGGGCATTAAATCGTGCCAAAGAAAACGCTCTTCTAAATTTAGGTAGGGTGATTTGAAACAGATATGGAGCAGGAGAAGACACCAGGATTTGCCTATTAATCAAAATATGGCCAGGAAAGGCAGCAATCTCTGTCTGGCCTTCAATGTCAAGCAGTCTTTGTTTTATAGCCAATTTAGCCTGGTCGAAATTTAGTTTCAGAATAGAATCCTTCAGCAGACCCAAGGTTGTCAATTTCTTATTTATGGCCAATTCCCAAGAGGATTTATAGGTATCAACCAAAATACATTTGGTTAATCCACCATGCATTTTATTTAACTTAAGCCAATAAGAAAAGATATAAATCCACATGCTTGTTTCAATTTTACTTACTCCAGCCTCTCTCCTCAATACAGCATTTGGGACAGTGCGACCGACTTGAAAAATTTTCCTTAGAAAATTTGTTTGTACACGTTCCAGAGGCAACAAATCATTATTATAGGGACCTAACTGAGCACCATACAACAGTTGTGATCTGGCCTTGGCCTGAAAAAGTTTGATTGCAGCTGGAATAAATTGAGCTCCTTTAGAAAAAAAAGTACAATTGGATGGCATTTGCTGTTTTTTGTGCATTTTTTGAGATGAAATCTAAATGAGCAGATCTATTCCCTGTGGTCTGGAATACGATCCCCAAATACCTGAAGATTTTAACCTGTTCTATAGTTTCGTTTCCCAGTTTCCAATTTCTTCTCCTAAATTGATTAGAGAAGGTAATAATTTTAGTTTTAGCATGATTTATTGTTAGTTTTTCTTCGACACAGTAATTGGCTAACGATTTCAGGGCTCTCCTAAGTCCAACAGAAGTTAAGGATAAGATGGCTACATCATCGGCATATAGCAGTAGATTTACATGTCTATTTGCAATTTTAGGAGGATGGAAGGAAGAATCACTCAAATAAGGAACTAGGGAGTTTATATAGTAGTTAAACAAAATAGGGGCAAGAACACACCCTTGTCTAACTCCAGTCCTGACCTGGATTTCTTTTGATAAATGGCCTGATGAACTACATCTCACTCTCAGGCGGTTATTTTCATGCAATTTGACAAGTAACAACAGTAGTCGTTTGTCTATTGAGCTACTCATGAATTTGTCCCATAGTCTCGATCTGGAGACAGTGTCAAATGCAGCTTTGAAATCTATGAATGCAGCATGGAGAGGGATACCCATATGCAAGTATTTCTCTGTCAGATGTTGCAGCAGCAGTGCATGATCAATCGTTGATCTTTCCGCTCTAAATCCTGCCTGCTCTTCATATAATATATTCTCAGTTTCTAACCAATCCATTAATTTAGTTTGTAAATGTTTAGCATACATTTTGCTGATTTGACTTAATAAACTAATTGGTCTAAAGTTTGATGGATCATTTCTTTTGCCCTTTTTGTATATGGGAATTATAATGGCAAGGCCCCACTCTGGGGGAATCATAGCTGTTCTATCTATTGTCGTGAAAAGTGTGGATAGCACGGGTAACCACCAGTCTAGATCGTTTTTTAAAACTTCACTAGTAATGAGGTCCACACCAGGGGCCTTGGCAGGTTTAAGTTGACTGATTAAGGTCTTTACTTCCGAATATGAGACGGGTGGCCAACAGGGCAAAGTGGAGGCATTCAGCCTCAGGTCTTTAGATGACCTTGCAGAGTTATCGTATAAGTTTGCAAAGTGATTTTCCCAGGTCTCCGCTGGAATTTGGAACAACGGATTATTAATGTTTCTTGGGAAAGAAGGATTTACCTCTTTCCAAAAAAGAGAGGGATTATTCGCACTGGCTGCAGTTATTAATTTTTCCCATGACACTTGCATAGCAGCCTTTTTTTTGGATCTAATCAGCTGTTTATATTGTTTCTTTAATTTCAAAAGCTCTGCTACACTGCAAGCAAAATGATTAGCCTTGTATTGTTCAAACTTCTGTTTTAAAAGAGACCAAGTTCCTCTGCATTCCAGGTCAAACCAGCTTTGATGTTTTTTTGATCTTTGTCTGCTGATATTATCTTTGGAAGTAATTAATAAAGGTTGGATATTATTAATTAAATCATTGAACCTAATTAGTATTTCCTCATCATTCTTACTATTAATAATGTTACTATGGAGGCTTATAATTACTTCGTTTTTAAGAGACTTAGTCAAAGTCTCGGCAATTAATGGAGTCCATTTAACTCGTGTGGGTCCGATTTCAAGGGGCAAGCTCAAATTTTGGTTTACTGGTAGAAACAACTTGTCAAAAGGACCGAGATTTAATAATAATGGGAAATGGTCGCTTTCTGGGCGATTGACTATAGTAAACTTATATACATAAGGAATTAGATCTATAGTAATCCCAGCATAATCAATCACTGAGAGTCTGGCACCAGACCAATGAGTAAATTCGGCTGGATAGTCGTCATTTGTGGAGCCATTCAGAATTACCAAATTTAGCTCAGCGAAAGTTCTCAACAAACACAAACCTCTGTAGTCACAGCATAAATCTTTAGATTGGCGTATTAACAGTGGACATAGAGGAATATGAGTAGGTAATTGGCAATTGAATTTAGAAGAAATTGCAATGTCATTGGCCCCAATTCTAGCATTTAGATCTCCTGCCAGAATGATGTACATTGTCGGATCTAAATCCATGATGTCTTTGATGAATTTATTCAATTGATTCCATACTGATTTTATCTTAGTTTGGCCCTGTAGAGGTGGTACATAAACATTAATTAAACAAAGTAAGCTGTTTTTAAAATGGAGCAAAACAGCTAGGGCAGTTTGTTCTAAAGTAAATAATTTGACTACCTGTGTTTGTAGGGAGGTAGATATTAAGACACCTAGTCCCCCACATAACCTGCCTTTACCTTTACCAGGAACTGCATCTAGTACTATTGCTTTAAAGCCATCTACATACAATTCTTCCGCTACCCAGGTTTCTTGTACTAAAACAATATCATGGCGAGTAATAAATGACATAAAGGAAGGGTCATTGCGTCTGACTTTCCATCCGGCTATGTTCCAAGAGATGATGGACAAGGAGGAATGAGGCTTAACAGTTGACTGTCAATCATTCAAATTCAATAGGGATGTATAAGGATTCATCTCTTTTGGGCCATTTTCAGTTACTTTCCCACGCGGAATAGTCCTAGTATCTGTACTTAAATCACCTGTGGAGCCGAACTTCATAACAGGTATCCTGCTGTTCTGTTTGTCCGGAGATAGAGGCGAAATAGATAAACTAGAGCGTCTCCTTTTTTTATTCATGTGTTGAGATGAGGCACAAGATTTTAACAAAGGTGTTAAGGGTTGGTGCATCCAGTCCTCCTTGCAATTTGGAGATAGTTGGATTAAGGGTGACACAGTATTATTTAGCTCCTTACAAGAGTTTTTAGGAATCATAGATCTAAGGGGTAACTGTAAGTCTTCTTGATTGGCTGTTACACAATTTAATGACTCCTTCGATGGGACTGAAATACCAGATGGAAAACAAGAAGGAGGTAAAAGTTCTTGGATGATTTTAGTAGTATTAGTAACAGATCGAAGTTTTTCTTTAACATTTTCCAATTTGCATAGTATTTGTTTTTGCTCATCTGAGGTGAGTGTATTGAACATTTGGACAAGTTCTTCATCATCTTCTGATGAGTTAATGGGTAATTGTATCAACTCCCTAGCCTCTTTCTTGGTGTTATGATTCTTATTTATCTTATCCTTCTTGTTTCCAAAACTCAATAAAGGTTGTATTTTGGTGTTACATAGAACTTGAGTTGGATCAAGTTGCTTCTTAGGACTTTATCACACGTGGAAAATCAGGGTTTAAATTATCATTATCCTGTGATCGTGGTGAAGATTTTCACATGATGTCTTGATTAATGAGGACTTATCCCAGCAATACCAGGTAATAACCAGCAACAAATCATTCACGGGATAAGTCCTCTTTAATCGTGATGTGTGTTAAAATCGTCAGCGTGATCGCACAATTTTCACAGGATGACAGTTTAAATCCTCGCTTTCCCCATCTGATAAATTCCTTAGATTTACAGTGACACTGTTTTATTTGTTGCTTTCATGCCTCCTTCCTCACAATCCAATGGAGCTCCCCACTCCCTGCTTAGCCCCATGAATATTTGACTAGCGCTCCAAACCCTGCTCCCACCTGCATGCATTATTGAATCAGAAAATCCTTGCCTGTTAATGCGCTAAGGACAAGCGATTCAGTGCATTAGAAGACGACCTCTTTGCTGAACCCGTCGTGCGTATGTTCTCTCATGTCCTGTTAACACATCAGTCTGCGAGCTGAGAGTTAAAACTGCCTGCAGGAATATGTCCTAACAGCATTGCCTTTGGGCAAAAGCCCATGAGACCCTTCATGTATTTTTCACAAGAAGGCATCATCCACAGGATGAAGGGGTCCATGGGGACAGACCCCATTCTGACATGGCAAAGAGTCTTTCTTCTTCCCAGTTAGGTCCAAACATTGAGCAAACAAAGGCAGAAGAGAACAGTCAAAATGGTAAATAAAGGGAGTGGAGTGAACCCCTCTGTGGGGAAAGGTTATCTTTGGGGCTTTTTAGTTTGGGGGGATATGATAGAGGTGCACCAAATTACACATAATGTGGAAAAAAGTAGGGAAGGAGACATATTTTGTTCCTTTCTTGGGATACCAGAACTCATTGGGAACTCACTGCAGCTGAATGTTGGGAGAGCCAGGAAAACCAAGTGATTCATTTATTTTATTTATCCACTTCTTCAGATGCACTTAATGGAATTAAATTGGAGCCCTGGGTGCATCAAAACAGTAGAAATAATGCAGTTTGCCACTACTTTAAGTGCTACAGCTTCATCCTACGGAATCCTGGGATTCGTAGTCTTACAAAGTCTTGAGCCTTCTCTGTCAAAAAGTGCTGATGTCCCACAAAATTACAAATGCAAGTATTTTGTAGGTTGGAGCCATGGTAGTTAAAGTGGTGTCAAACTGCATTGTTTCAACCGTGTAGTTGCCACCTTTGAGATATATAAGTAGTTTCTTGTTGTGGGGTGCCTTCACATCAACTCCACCTTATGGCAAACCTAAGGCAATCCTATCATAGGGGTTTCTCAGCATGATTTCCTCAGGGTGGGTTTGCCACTGTTTTTCTTGAGTCTGAGAGAGTGTGAATTATTTAAAGTCACCCAATGGGTTTCCATGGCCAAGCAGGGTTTCTGAACTCTGATCCCTCCCAGTTCTAGTCCAACACTCAAACCATTACACCATGCTGGCTTTTAAAGAAAAACCCAATGGTTACAACGTGGGAATTTGTACTCTTTCTACCTGGAGCATTCATGAGCCCCTAAAGAGAGGGAAGTGTCTGAGTTTATTGAGGAATAGTCCCTAGGCTAGGGAGATGTGAAAGGTAGTCACCACCATCGAGGAAGAAAGATCGAGTTTAAAAAACCTGGACAGGGGCGGGTGTGACCTACCTGTGCCTTTTTTAACTGGTTAGAAAAGCAAGGGACAAAACTATACTTATCGTGGGTGCTTCCATCAGTTTTTGCGGGCAATGGGAAAGGCTATAGCTCACTGACAGTGCATTTGTTTCACAGGTAAAAGGTCTCCCATTCAATCCCTGGCTTCTCCAAGTTGGGCAGAGTAAGATGGTTGCCCAAGATTCTGTAGGGTGCTGCCAGTCTGTGTAGGAAACATTGAGTTTTCAAAATTCAAAGATATAGCCGTGCTAGTTTGTTGAATCAATATGTAGCACCTTTGCAGTCAGTCTCAAAGGTGCTACAAGATCTCTCTACATACTGAGCTTACAAAAGTTGGCCATCTCTCCTAGCTGGCAGGTTCTGCTAAGTTGTAGTCCAAAAAGGTCACTTGTGCAAGCTCTGCATTTCTTAAAAGTGAATAGGAACCCCTGTCTCACACACACCCTGTGGTTGAGGGCCTTTATTACTGGGAGTGTTTTCCCATTTACAAGACAGAGAGTACTGTATGACATGGGTCTTGTGAGGATTGTGTAGTAATCAGTTGCCTGCAACACTACAAGATGGAAAAAAGTCAAGTCCTGGTTACATCATTTGTTGGCGTGTTTTCCATAGTGAGGAAGAGTGCAAACACTCTCAAGTCAGATGAGATGATGAAGTGGCAAAAGACTAACAGAGGGGTGTGGGAAACAGCCGATCATCCTTGGATATAGGGGAGAAAAAGAGACAGAATAGGGCTGCTTGAAAGCATGTCTCTGTTAAAATGGCAAAAACAAAAATATAATCAGGATGGGAGTGAATCAGCAGCTGATGGAGGTTGAAAAATGACATTGAAATACAGTCAACCCTTCTCATACATGGATTTTTTATACACAGATTCAAGCATACATGGTTTGAAAATGTTCAAAAAAAGTATAAATTTCAAATATCAAACCTTGATTTTTCATTTTTTTTATAAGGGGCACCATTTTGTTATGTCATTATATTTAATGGGACTTGAGCCTACATGGATTTTGTTATCCACGGGGGATCTTGGAACCAAACCCCGGTGGATAACAAGGGTCCACTGTATATTGCTAGTGGGCTCATGAGGCCGTAAGAGGCCAAAAAGTTGCTTTTCTCAGAAAAATTCATGCACAGTGTGGAAACATCACCAGTGGATGAAGTGCCATCATGCCTAGCATTCTGCACTGTATGACAGATTTTACAATTGGGGACATTCCCAGGGGCTAGAGAGAGAGCTGCTTCCTCCTCCTCCTCCTCCTATTAGTCCTTGACTGCAAAACGCCTCTTTTCAGCATCTCCCAGGAGGCAGCCATTGGGACGGCAGTGGTGGGGGTCATGGTGGCCGCCAGCTTCTTCGCAAGCAGAAGATTCCACTCAAAGTTTGCTCTTGGCACTCTCTAAGGCAGTGATGGTGAACCTATGGCACGCGTGCCAGAGGTGGCACTCAGAGCCCTCTCTGTGGACACATGTGCTATCACCCCAGTGCAAAGTTTGCCACAGTTTGTTACTAGAAAGCCAGAGGGACATGGCACTTTGCAATAAATAAGTGGGTTTTGGGTTGCAGTTAGGGCACTCAGCTTCTAAAAGGTTCACCATCACTGCTCTAAGGCTCAGGTACCCTGTTCCAACAGTATGTACTGGATCACACCTGACGGGAGCACCCTGCTCTAACCAAACTGAAAGTGGTTACATCTCAGTATTGTGATAGAAGGATGATGGTGAGCTGTGATCAGGCCAAGCTTATGGCCAACCTGGCAAGGTTGATCTGAGCAAAGAAGGTAATTCAAATTGGTATTTTTACAGGGTACAATACTTTAAACATGGATTTGATCATACCAGATGATGGCAAAGTTGTTGCCTGTGATATAAATGAAGATACTGCCAAACTTGGAAAGCCAATTTGGAAAGAGGCAGGAGTGAAGCATACAATTGACCTTAGGATAAAACCATCTATCCAGATACTTGATGAACTTCTGGCAAATGGTGAAGCTGGAACCTTTGATATTGCTTTCATATCCACTAATTATTTATCCACACATTCAAGGAATACTGGTGTTTGCAGAAATACAAAAGAAGGAAAAATCCTAATCTGGAGGGAACCTCAAAATAGCAAAGCAAAGAGTTTCAGAATGGTGAGACATAGGGCGACATTGGCAAGGATTGATCATATGTTGCTAAAATAGCAAGAGCAGCAGCAGCAGTTTTAATTGTCTTCTGAAAAGTTCCCAACAAAGCTGGCCAGTAGAATCATCAAATCTTAGAGCTGAAAGAGACCACAAAGATCAACTAGTCCAACCCCTGCCATGAAGGAGTACATAACTCTTGAAAGATGCCCATTCAACCTCCGTTTAAAGACCTCCAAAGAAGGAGAGTTCACCTCCCTCTGAGGTAGTTTATTCCATTGCTGAACAGCTCTTCCAGTAAATAGGTTCTTCCAAATGTTTAGATAGAATCTCTTTTTTTGTAATTTTAATCTATTGCCCTGTGCCCTAGTCTCTGGAGCAGCAGAATACAAAATACAGAATACATGCTTGTTCCATCTTCTACATGACATTCCTTTGCATATTTAAAGATAGCTACAGACTTCCACCGAGGTTCAGTCCACCACCCCCTATGGCAGCCCATTCCAATGATAGGAAAGTGGGAAGGTCTATCCTTTCTCTGTTTCATAATAAGTGTGTGTGTGTGTGTGGGGGGGGGGGAGACAAACAGTCTGGAGATAAAGCCCTTAATTCAAGACAATACATAAACAATGCAAAATTACACACCACAAAACTCTGTTCTATGCAAATGCATCATAAACCGGGGGAGGAATGACAGCCCCCAGGAATTCAGTTCATCAGCAGTGAGACACCATAAAGCAGGTTGATAAATAAGGAGAAATCCAAAAAGATTTGCACAGGCAAATGTGATTTAAGAAGGTCTGCGAGCCTGACCTATGAGCTAATTATTTAGTTTGGCGGCAGGAGACAGGTCTAGCGATAACTGCCTACAAGGGCAAGGAACTTGTAAAACTCTTAAGCCAAGTAAGAGCCATTGTTTGACATCATTAAAGGCTGGCAAGGTCTAGCTAGAACCAACAACACACCCATCTTTCCCTCTCTTACAGAATGTGTGTGTGAAATCCTAGAATCTTAAAGAGTTGGAAAGCACAACAAGGGGCATCCAGAACCCCCTGCCATGAAGGAAAGCACAAGTAAAGTATTTCTGAAAGAACCTCTCTTTTAAAGAACTCCAAAGATGGAGAGTCCACCACTCTCCAAGGAAATCTGTTCCACTGCTTAACAAGTCTTATAGAAAAACAAGTTCACAGAATCATAGAGTTGAAAGAGATCACAAGGGCCATCCAGTCCAACCCCCTGCCATGCAGGAACTAACAATCAAAGCACCCCTGAGATATGGCCTTCTAGCCTATGTTTAAAGAGCTCCAAAGAAGGAGACTTCATCACTCTCCGAAGGAGTGTGTTCCACTGTTGACCAGCTCTTACTGTCAGGAAGCTTCTTCCTAATGTTGAGATGGAATCTCTTTTCCTGTAGCTTGTATCCATTGTTCTGGGTCCTATTCTCTGGAGCAGTAGAAAACAAGCTTGCTCCCTCCTCAATATGGCATCCCTTCAAATAATTAAACAGGGCTATCATATCATCTCTTAACCTTCTCTTCTCCAGGCTAAACATATCTTGCTCTCCTCACAGAGCAGATGCTCAAGTCCCATTAAATACAATGTCATAGTACAATAGTGTCCCTTATATAAAATAGAAAAATCAAGGTTTGCCTTTTGGAATTTATATCTTTTTTGAATATTTTCAAGCTGTGTATAGTTGAATCTATGGATAAAGAATCCATGGATATGGAGGGTTGACTACTAGCTTTTTTCCAGGGATACCATGGGGGATCTTATTAAAGGCCTTACTGAAATCAAGATACACTACATCCACAGCATTCCCTTCATCTACCAAGCTTGTATAAGCATAGTATATAAGAGATGATGGTATATAAGAATTCCAGGTGTGAATGATTTCAATGTTTCATAGTACTAACATGTGAATGCAGGAAATCTCTCTTAACCAAAAGTCAGTTCCCTTGGGGGTTAAAACCTACTCCAAGGATATTCATTTTGTTATATGTGCAGTTGTGAGGATATGTGTATTACAGTGGGCCCTTTGATATGTAGTATGCCATTAAACCATTATCTTTCTTCACACCTCTGCTAATGGACTGCAATTTGTAAATATATCACATATCAGCTGCTCTCTTTCTAGTCTTCCATTGTTCGCAATGCTAGAAATTTGTGGACTGAAGGAAAATTTTATGGGTGGGAGCATGTTCTCACTGAGATGGGCATCTGCCCTCATTTCGCCTCAGAAATTACATCTCTGGTTTAGGCCATTCTCACCATGCATATTTCCTTAACAAGAAGCAAGCCCAAAGTGAGAAGGCACCAATATTCTTTGTACAAAACTACTGCAAAGCATTTCTATCAGCTCAGATTGCAGAGCTTAAAAATATCTGTAAGCAGTTGCTTAATTTTAGTGCTTTCATAACACATGTACTCAGGTGTATGTGTGTTATTAAAATTATTTGGAGAGTCTCATGGGCAAGGAAGGGATGTCTGATAGATGAGAATAGGGAAGAATACGTTTTTAAAGTTTTGTTACAAGAAGAGGTCTCGAAACTAGTTTTTAAAAAAGCTGACATTCTCAGAATGCTGAGCCGCACAACTAGACAAGAAATTTGGCATGAGAAAATTGAGAAAATGCACCAAAGCTTATGTGCACAGAATGCCCACAAATGTCCTGAAAACAGCACATCCAGAACGATACTACATAGCAGCCGTGAAATCTTATAGTGCAGCATTATCTCCTGGGGCGGAAGAACTTTAGCACTTCAACTTCTTGGAATTAAGAAAGCCAATAACATCACCACGAACAAATCTTGTCTGGCAGACAGATACAGTTTAGATGACCTAATATTAATTCTTTTGGAGGCCTCTCCTTCCAGAGAAGCCCAAAGCACTCTGCAAAGCTGAAGCCAGGGATCGGAGAAACAGACATCGAAAACTGCTCTGCCTGAACTAATCCACACGAAGGCTGAACTATACATTTTAAACATTTGCAGTTATTCTGTTGAAACATTAATCTGCTATTTAACAGAAATGGGGGTTAGGGTGAGGATCAGGTAGCAATAGCAGGTACTTAACCCTTCCTGCATTTGGCAAGTCTCCTTGAGAATGTCCATCTTTAACTGTCACTCCTCCCAATCATGTTTTTCCCCCAAGCTGAGTAGCAAGAAAAACAGTTTTTTAAAAAAACAGGGTGATTTGCAAACTAGTGCATTGTTGTTATTGTTGTTGTGTGTCTTCAAGCCATTGCTGATTTATGGCAACCCTAAGATGAAACTTTCTTGGAGTTTTCTTGGCAGGTTCCATCAGAAGGTGTTTGGCACTGCCATCTTCTGAGGCTGAGAGCCTGTGACTTGCCCGAGGTCAACCAGTGGGTTTACATGGCTGAGCCAGAATTCAAACCCTGGTCTCCAGAGACATAGTCTAATGCTCAAACCACTACACCATACTGGCATACCCTCCAATATTTTACAGAAGAAGGAAAAAACTGGGACATATATGCTGAGCAAAAGAGGGTGGTCAAGGAAGCAAAAGTTATTAATAAGGAAAAATGCATAAGCTAGGAGAGGGTGCAGGAGTTTGCTTTTGCCCAAGTGTATTGGGAAAGGCACAATTCAATCCCTCCTCTTCTCCCTCCCGAATTAATTGAGTGCAAACTATTTGCACTTTTAACTGACTTTGCAAGAGCTGAGACAAACTGAGAATAAAGGGAGGAAGTGGAAAGAGGAGAGAGAAAGAGACATTTTAAAAGCAGCTAAAAGAGTAGGATGGCAAAGGATTAATCTGAACTTTCCCTGCCAAATCAGAATACTTGGAGGCAGGGTGACCAGGGGGCTCTACAGACCATCCCCCCGTTCTGGCTTTTGGAGAGCGCAAAAAGGAGCAGCAAAAGTGGCTCCTTTTTGCATCCACCAAAGGGTGCCATAGTCGTGGCAGTGTGGCTGTATTTCTCCTCTTCAGCGCTGCGTCATCTGGACGCAGTGCTGGAGGCACACCAAGATGCTGCTTGCAATCTGGAGTGGTGCGTGGCATCATGGTGCTCTGGGGACAGAGTCAGGACATTCGTCATCAGGACGCTGCACCTCGACTCCCCTCTCAGGCTGGCCTTTCGGGCTGGTCTGTATAGGGCCCAGATGTCCTAACCACAAAGGAGGACAAAGCACCTCAAAATGTAGGATATGCCAGAAAAATGTAGGATGGCAATGGTAAGCCCCTCAGAACAACCCTTAGCAAGAAAGCCTGGGGTAGGTTATCCTGGGGGGGGTCACACTCTCTCAGCCATATAATAAAATAGTCTCTCAGCAATATACTATGTGTGCAAGAGCTTTAGTTTATACCACCTTGGGAGCAGATTCTGTTGTGGTTTTATTTCTTGTGAAAGAGGAAAAACCAATCTCTAAGCCCCAGCCCCACTGATAATTATTTTTTTAATTGTCAAGCAAATCATGTGCACCTTTGTCATACTGATGATGCAAGTATTTAAAGGTGCTATCTACTGTGGCCATGTAATAGCAAGTATGTGCATAACCTGTCAAATTTTATTTTTTATAAAAATACACCATCTAATGATGTTCCCAGGAGAACCCCTCCCTGGCTTTGGTGAGCTCTGGGAATCAGACATCGGTACAGAGAGAGGCGCCAAATCACTGACAGAAGGGTAAAAAAGCCAGACTGCACTTTAAAGAGACCACGTTCTAAAGCGCGGTTAGTTTGAATCCACTGTATTTCTGGAGCTGCTTTTTTCACTCCCGCAACCGAGTGCCAGAGAGGGAATAACAATGGTGCTTGGCTGGCAGGGAGAGAGCAAAGGGGTGGGCATGATTCGCCTCCTGCACATTAACACCCCCCCTCCTGGATGCCCCAAATGGGATCAAAAGCAAGTTCCCATTGGCGGCATCATGATAAAACCTAATGTTTTGGAAAAGAGACAGGGAAAAACTCGATGTTGGAAAAACCGGATTAAGGGGGATTTGTGCTGCCACCCCCCTTGAATTCAGTGTGTGAACAACCTCCTTTTAAATCAGTTTACAAACCAGTTTATAACATAGTGTGAATGGCCTCTCAAATGGCAAAGGGTTACCTTTCTGCAGACCTTTCTGCACCTACATATCTTAAGCTGCACTAATTCACCCCATAAATCTATTCTTTTGAGACTTTCTACACCCCAATTCTTTACCATCTTGTCTGCTGCAGTTTGGCCCATCTCCTCCAGCTCTACTTTGTGCTTTTTCCTACCCTCCCTCAAAATCATCCAGAAGTCACGTTGTCCCCTCCGTGCTTGTAGAAAGAAAAAGTTTACATACTGACATTTAAAGTTGCTGCCAGTGTATTAATAGTCCTCTCGGGTTGAAAATAACACTGGCTTAGCTGGCAAATGCCTCAAGACCTCACAAGTCCTAAGCACCATGGCCTTTTACACCGACATTCAATATTTGGCCTTGATAATCATTAAAGTAAACAAGCAGAGAACTTTTGGCAATTATTTTCGGACATACTTGCATGCAAAACATCATAGGTTGGCAGCAGGGTCCAAGCGTGATGGGAGAGGGAGTACAAAACTGCAACATGGCCTGCATCCTACGTACATGCCAGATTCCTAGCTTGTTGTGTGCCTTCAAGTAATTGCTGATTTATGGCAACCCTAAGCCAACATATCCTGATGTTTTCTTGGCAGAAATGTCCAGAGAGGGGTTCCCTTGAGGCTGAGAGAGTGTGACTTTCGCAAGGTCACCCAGTGGGCTTCTATGGTTGAGTGAGGATTTGAATCCGGGTCTTCCAGTGTCATATTCCAACCGTTATACACACTGGCCCTCCAGATTTTTATCCACAGTCTCAAAATCTGTATTATAGCAAGAGGACATAGCAGCAATGTAAGTGAGTGAATGTGTAGATCAGAGGTGAGGAATGTGTGACCAAAGTATGACATGCAACCGAGAAAACCTCATTTTTCTGCCTCTCCAACCTGAGTCTTCAATGCCTGCTCAACACCCCCCAGTTAAAAAAACAGGATTTTTTTTGTATAGTACACCCCAAAAATAGTCCGTTAGGATTGTCAAATTAGCATCATGCCAGGCCTTGAGATTGCTGGGCCAAAATCTAAGATCTAGAGATGGCCCCATTTGATGTTCCAGGACACAGGCCCTCTAAGCAATATAGATTAAGCATCAAACACACTTACTCAAAAGTATGTCATTCAAACTGATAAATAATCCAAACTCCAACAAAGGAAAAAATCACATGCACACATACATACTGTTGTTGTTGTTGCTGCTGCTGCTGTTGTATGCCTTCAAATTGTTTCTGACTTATGGTGACCTGGAGGTGTACCTATCATGGGATTTTCTTGGTAAGATTTGTTCAGAAGAAGTTTGCCATTGTCTTCCCCTGAGGCTGAGAGAGTATGACTTATCCAGCACACACACATGCCTCAATCCAACATCGGCTTGTTGTTGTTGTTGTTCTTGTGTGCCTTCAGATTGTTTCTGACTTATGGCAACCCCATATTATGTTTTTTTTCTGGGGCAAATTTGTTCAGAGGAGGTTTGCCATTGCCATCCCCTGAGGCTGAGAGCATGTGACTTGCCCAAGGTCACCCAGTGGGTTTCATGGCTGAGCTGGGAATCAAAGCCTGGTCTCTAATACTCAAACCACTATGCCATGTATCTCCTTAACGTAATGTTAATGCCCACATGGGGACATATGCAATGGTAGCATTATGAAACCCCCATGCAGAATCACAACATTCATGTCAATTAATGGGTACCACTGTGTCAATGAGTGGGCACCTCTGTGCAAGGCAATGGAATTAAAAGATATAGCCGTATTCGTCTGTAGAATCAGTATGTGCACATCATGAGAAGGAATTACTCATTGGAAAAGACAATAATGCTGAGAAATGTGGAAGGAAGTAGGAAGAGAGGAAGGTCACATGCCAGGTGGATAGACTCTATTAAGGAGGTCACTATGGGTTTTATGGGGTTGCAGAAATTAAGCAGAGCAGTTGAGGATAGAGGGTCTTGGAGATGTCTCATCCATAGGGTCGCCATGAGTTGAGATCAACTCGAGGGCAGTTAACAACAACAACAAAATGGTGTCCTGTTCAGACAATACAAGGACCAAACCCTGGTTTTGGTGCAAACAAGTCCGGTATGTTCAGGATCATAACCAGGGTATGACAGCCTTAACACAAATTTAAAAAGTATCTCTTACTCTGGATTTTTTTTGGAAAGATCTGGATCCCTCCGTTTCTATACCCGGGTGGCTGTCTGCATGCACTGACCTTGTGCATGCACTGCTGTATTTTAGCATTTTATAGTCTTGTGTTTTATCATCTGTTTTTGATTATATATGTTTGGTGATCCAGCTTTTGGTGGAAAGGCCATTATAAATAAAAAATTGTTGTTGTTATTACTATAATTGTTAATATTTCCTGGACCAGGATAGTCCAGGCTGTCCATGGGGTATGCTGGCCAGTGCAGACAAGGCTTAAAACTACCAAAGCCCTCGCTGCTACTGCTGCT